>NC_045153.1:5720370-5865370 GCF_900700415.2 Clupea harengus
TATAGATGTGTGTTACTATCAGGGTTTTGGATTCTTATCATCCATGGTAAGACAGAGGCTGTATGAGCTCTAACTGTGATGCTTCAGCGTAATGCAAGATTTTACTGGTAAAATCCTAACAGGGGCACCTGAGAGAGTCCAAACGAATGGAAAGACTCTCTCAGTGAAAGTGTGTGTGAGAGTGTGTAGTTGTGTGCTATTATCAGGGTCAGAGAATGACAGCTCTCCTCTGTCCAAGTCCAGCTGCACTCTGATCCTCTGGAGTTTCTGCTTCACTCTGACGACAGTGTCTGGCAGGGATGGAGAGCGTGCTTCAGATGCACCATTATTATGAAACACACGCCAGACTCCCCTTTGGGTATTCCATCCCTTCCTCTGACTAGACTCTGTCTTCACTCCCAGGGACCAGTAATCACTGTATCCAACCTCCACATCCCAGCAGTGTGTCCCCGAGTTAAAGCCCTCAGAGCCCAGGACAGAGAGACCTTCATCAAATCTCTCTGGGTTATCAGGAAGCTGCTGTGTCTCACTACTGTATCTCACACTGGTCAGATCCTCAGACAGGATGAGTTTTGGGTCTGCAGTGTTGGGATCCAGAGTCACAGGAGCTGCAGAGAGAAAGAACACACACATGAGCTGAACACTGAGTGATGTGTGAGAAGAGAGAAGAGAACACACACATGAGCTGAACACTGAGTGATGTGTGAGAAGAGAGAAAGGACACACACACACATGAGCTGAACACTGAGTGATGTGTGAGAAGAGAGAAAGGACACACACACACATGAGCTGAACACTGAGTGATGTGTGAGAAGAGAGAAGAGAACACACACACATGAGCTGAACACTGAGTGATGTGTGAGAAGAGAGAAAGCACAGTTAAAGGTAGGGATAGCTTGACCGTCTTGAGCTAGATGTAATCTCAAAGGAGGACTCAGGAGGTTCCAGATGTTGAAAAAGATGGGCATTTTATTCTGCCCAAAGAAGGCCAATAAGGCAGTAAAACAATGAAAATACTAAATAAATAAATAATATAAACTTTGTAATAATCACATATAAATGGACAACCTAGCCACATACACAAAAGCACAATAACAGTGGTCTAAGCAATAAAAGGACCACTTAAACTAGTCCATGGTGAGAGCTCCAAAGACTTAGGTCTTTATGAAACGGCAACTCTCTCGACACTCAGGATCATCTCAATGAAATAGGCCATGACACTCCCTTCAATTGGACCATGCCAATATTTAACTTCAGGGGTGTCAGGCAGGTAAACACATTTGGCTCATAAGCCACAACATTTGGCTCAGAGCAGCCATAAAACACAATCCCACACAGCGTGGAAGAAGTATACAGTGGAGCATCACCTTATGCATACCACGGCTTGGTGACGGCATAGCCGACACATAAAATATCAGCCGACATATTAAATATGATAAAATAACTTCCGGATTAATCGGAAGCTACCAACCCGCGTTTATCTGCGGCATAGGCTACTCACAAAACAAACAAACGATGAGACACTAAACAACGATACACAAACGGTATGAAATATGACAATATGGTGTATGCTATTTAAACTAAATAAACCGAACATTTAACACAAGACATTGTATGATGTGGTTATTTAAAATGTAGAGGTGTAATGATTGTAGAAAGCGAGTGCAAGTCACAGAAGTTTAGATGATGTATGATCTGGTTAACCAACATTTAAGAAACTATATGCAGACACGGATAACAAACATAACACACGCACGGTTCATGTTTGTACATGTAGGCAGTGTAATACTGCCGGGACGGTCGCCATGCCGTCACAGACACACACATGAGCTGAACACTGAGTGATGTGTGAGAAGAGAGAAAGGACACACACATGAGCTGAACACTGAGTGATGTGTGAGAAGAGAGAAAGGACACACACACACAAGCTGAACACTGAGTGATGTGTGAGAAAAGAGAAAGGACACACACACACACATGAGCTGAACACTGAGTGATGTGTGAGAAGAGAGAAAGGACACACACACACACACATGAGCTGAACACTGAGTGATGTGTGAGAAGAGAGAAAGGACACACACACACACATGAGCTGAACACTGAGTGATGTGTGAGAAGAGAGAAAAGACACACACATGAGCTGAACACTGAGTGATGTGTGAGAAGAGAGAAAGAACACACACATGAGCTGAACACTGAGTGATGTGAGAAGAGATAAAGGACACACACACACATGAGCTGAACACTGAGTGATGTGTGTGAGAAGAGAGAAAGGACACACACATGAGCTGAACACTGAGTGATGTGTGAGAAGGTAAAGGTGAGTAATGATGAGTAAATGAGTGAGTTATGATGATTCCAACAATGAAGATGATGAATAGTGCATTAGATGCATTAGTGGCTGTAAGAAATGTACAACAACAACAACAACAACAACAACAACACTTTAATGTGTCTAGCACCTTTCTGACTTTAGCCCAAAGCTTTACAGAATGAGTAGGGAAAATACACTAAATATGACAACAAAAAACAAGCAGAAAAGGTGAATGAAAATATAATGAAAATACAAAAACAGGAAAGAAAAGTTTATAAAAATGAGTTTTTAGAAAAGCACCAGGGATGAATCAGATCTGATATTATAGGGAAGGATGTTCCAGAGTTTAGGGGCCATAACTGCAAATGAGCGACACCCATAAGCTGGTGATACACAGGGCCAACGGTCGCCGTCAGCCAATGTTGTGCAGTCGGTTAGCGTCTGTGGCCCTAGTTTTTGTGGTGTGTCCCACACTGTTGGCACTGGTCAGACCTGTGTTGTTGACTCTTCAGCTGATTGAGCATGTTGAATCGGCAGCAGAGCTCTGATATATAATCTGGGGCCAAGCCATGCAGTCCTTTGTACGTTATCAGCAAAGCCCTAAATCTATTGTGAAAACGTACTGAAAGCCAGTGGAGTGAAGGTAAAGTTGGAGAAATATGCTCTGATGTCCGACTCACGGTTAAAGGTGTGTGTGTGTGTGTGTGTGTGTGTGTGTGTGTGTGTGTGTGTGTGTGTGTGAGTGTGAGAGAGAGAGAGATGCTAACTATACTCACTGTATTGAACAATCTCCTGTATATTTTCACAGACTCTGAACTTCAGGTTGCCCAGGTGTTTTGCCACATTTTATAGTATGTTTTGACGTACTATACTCTGTCTGCCTGTGATTTTGACCCTTTGCCTGATTTTTGACCTGACCCTGTTGGATTCTGTGTTTGGATACTTTTGCCTTGGACTCTGTTTGACTGTTGGATTTTTGACCTCCTGCCTGCCTGTTGACTTACGAGACTGTCTTCTGCCTTTGGATGGTTGCCGGAAAATTAAAACTAACACTGATCCTTGTGTTGTCTGCTAGTGGGGCCTACTAAAAGCCTAACACTGTGTGTGTGTGTGTGTGTGTGTGTGTGTGTGTGTGTGTGTGTGTGTGTGTGTGTGTGCAGATATGTGCATTTTTTTTGTGCCGCATTAACGGCAGTACCAATAGACGAAATGCACTGTGCGTGTGTGTGTGTGCAGATGTGTGTGTGCACATGTGACTCTGTACTCACTGTATTGAACAATCTCCTGCATCTTCTCCCAGACTCTGAACTTCAGGTTGCCCAGGTGTTTTGCCACATTGATCAGAGCTCCTGAAACCCTCTCTGGATCCTGCAGTGTGCACTGGGCTCTGGAATAACATTCAGGATTCAGTGCTGCTGTGGGTTTGGGTTCAGAACCACAGAGAAGAGAGAGACAGGAGGCAGATCACTCACCTTTCCACTGTGCTCTTGTAGTTCTGGTAAAAAAAGAAGGGAAATGGATTAAATGATGCTGTATTAAAGACCACTGTTATCAGGTAAGTACATCTTACCCTGTTCATAAGGATGACATGTCCTTGGTGTGTACGCTACAACAACAAGATAATAATCACAATAGTCAATAGCTAGCATATGTGGAGTAGTGACCCACTTCTCATAGATACAATGTCATCCTGAAGTTTGGTCTATCAGTCAGTAACCAGACAATGATGAGAATACGTGTGTACCGTGTGTGTGTGTGTGTGTGTGTGTGTGTGTGTGTGTGTGTGTGTGTGTGTGTGTGTGTGTGTGTGTGTGTGTGTGTGTGTGTGTGTGTGTGTGTGCGTTTGTTTTCCAACACTAAAATAGTACTCATAAAATAGACAGTTGTGGTGTAGATTGGAGTAGTGACCCATGTGATTTTTAATAGATACAGTGCATCATCCAGAGAGGTGGTCTTTAAAATCAGACTTCAATGCTAAAGAGATTCACTAACAAGAATACCAGCAGGAATGTGATGTCATCAGCTCCCATTGCCTCTTCTATGGCTCTGATTGTGTCTGAAAGAGATGAGATCTCTCTGCTCATCTTCTCAATCTTCTCCTTCATCATCTGACTCTTCCCTTCCTCTTCCTCCCTCAGTGCAGCTATCCTGGCTGCCTCTTCATCTTGTAGAAACTGGTGAAGCTCCTCAAACTCCTCCTTGATCTGCCTCTCTGTGTGTTGGGCCTGAGTCTGGATGAGCACATTTAATGCTTATAACACCAATAACACCTTCATATAGTTGCTTTTTCTGTGAGCGTTGAGACAAGTCTCTCACCTTAATGTGTTCTGCTGTTTCATCACAGGTGAGTTTAGCCTCCTGAAAGGCCTTCAGTTTCTCCTGTAAGGGCTGCAGTGTAATGTTCAGCTCCTTCTGGAATGAATGAAAATGTTACTGTAATAGGGGTGTTGTGTTCTTCTTCTAATATTGAACTACAAACAAAACATCACACCAAACACATTACTGTGTATTCACACACAGACACACACGCACACACACACACACACACACACCTGAGCAAAGAAATAAAACATTTAGCTTTTGCAAGTGCTGACAGATGTGTGTGTGTTTGTTTGAGAGAGAGAGAGAGAATTTGCATTAAATCATTTAGCAGATGCTCTTGTCTAAAGGAACACACAGTACAGATATTCTTTCTCATCCGTCAATGTGTTCTCTGGGAGTCGAACCCATGACCTCTGTGTTGTTAGCACCTTGATCTTTTAGTTCCTCTTCCAATTTAGCCCCAGCAACAGAAAGAATGTCTACTAATGCAGTAATATACTATTTTATAAGACCATTGAAAGTGCAGTAGAGATGGCAAACACCAGCCATTACAGATTAAAATGGCTAACACTACCACTTGGCAGAAACCAAGAAAGAGAGTACAACACCGCCACCTGCTTCTGCTTGTGGGAACTGCAGGAACTACAAACATGAGGAGCCTGAATAACAAGAAATAACAAACAAACAAACAAACAAGGCTGACTGCAGTCAGTTTTTTATTGCACGCACAACTCACAGCAACACACACGTGTTATATATATATGGAGGGGACCAGGACACACTACACACACACACACGCACACGCAGGCCTGAGGTCGCCGTGAATTTTTGCTCTGCCTTTAACCCATCCCGGATCGTCCCTCCTCCAGGATCCTCCAGGAGCAGTGGGCAGCTTCTCAGTGCCCGGGGACCAAGTGAACCGTCCGTCTCGGTCAGGGACGGACAGGATTGTTCTGTTCTGTGAACTAATCAACTCCTATGGGTATTTTTCTCATCACCAAAACCTTGCGGTCAAGTGCTGCTTCATCTATAGGATGGAACTTATGGCCGGTGTGTTTTTTGGAGTCTCGACACACCACACACACAGGCTGTTTATCCTCCAGACAGAAGAGCTTGAGTTTCTCACTGTGCAGACTGCAGAGCACCTCAGACCCTGCTGAAGCTCTCTGACTTCCCTCCTGTAAGAAGGTCTCACACAGGTTCCTTAACGCCATGTTAAGAGGGTATAATTCCTTTGAGCACTTTCTCCTGCAGTAGGGACATTCTCTGGATCCTTTGCTCTCCCAGAACTGCAGCAGACAGGCTTTACACACACTGTGAGCACAATGTCAAAATGACAGGATCCTTGAAGAAGTCACATCACACAGGACAGCAGAGATCCTCTTAGAAGCCATGTTGTCTTTACACTACACAGTCCTTTCTGAAGGCTATTTAAGCAGGTTTGCTCTCACTTTCAGCAGTCTGAGAAGAAGTCGAGACAGTCCCCAACTCTGAATCTTCTCTGATTCAAACTTGAATCACCAAGAACTTCAGCCTCACCAGCTTCACTTTAAGCCCAAACTGTTTTCCTCTTTAGTCTAAACACAGTTTTTTTTAAAAAGTTTCTAATAGAAGTATCCAGGGGCGGCGCCAGGGGGGGGCTAGGGGGTGCTATAGCTCCCCCTGGATTAGCCATAGCACCCCCATAGCACCCCCAAGAAAATAATGGTGTATTTATTATTGTTATTTAATTTAATTCTGCGTTCTTAATTTAATTTATTGTGTGATAATAATATTTCAATCACAAAAGAAAATAATAACAGATTGAAATGAACAGATTGTTCAAGTAGCACGACACAGACACGTCGCATGCGTGAACGTTGACGTTTCCTGACGATTGAAGGAGAAAGAGAGCTAGTGCACTGTCAAAGTCAAAGTCAAGCGGTAGTATCAACAAATTCACAATAATGGATCGGTTTTTGATACCCAAAATTCCACGAGTAGAAGAATCATGTGACGTTGAAGAAGAAGAAGAAATGCAAGGGGTATCTGAATCTGATTTAGAAGAAGAGGAACGTCGTAGTCAAAGAGATCAACCCTATGCTACACCTCTACTGAGGGTGCTAGCCATGCTACGCCTGGTCTGCTGGCTTGCCCGGATTTTGCTTTTCCAGCATAGTTTTGTTTGCATTTTTGCCTGTTCTTTAAGAGTTGTATTGTACAATGATACAATGATCTAGCTCTGATTATTGTGGTTTTGAGTGCCTACTGTTTTGTTTCATTCACTTTTAAAAGGGGCCTGCATCTTTACACCGTTTAAGATTTAAGGTGGAACGGTCTTGTTAGCTGTGTAACATTAATGAATGCGGTCTCTTTTGGGGATTTTTCTGGATCCGCCTTAAAATATCTGAGATTCTAGCCTAGGACGAGCAGTCTGTCTGTGCTAGCCAGGTATACATAAGCTTCTATGTTTTTATTGATTGTGACCTGAAATAATATATACTTTTTGAAAGCATTTCTGACTCTTTGACTGTTTTAGTTCATTCTATCTGCTATTCTAATTTGCCCTCTTTAGTTTAGAATGTATTGAACTATTTATGTTTAGTTTAATTTGTCAGACATGGTAGTGGTGACCTGGTGGTCATCTGGCGCCAACTTTAACCCCCACTGAAGTAAGTGAAGTATTTGGGATTGCGGAATCTATAACATGCTGCATGCATTTTGTCAGTGACCGTCGCAGAGGAACACGGCTATGTGCGTGTCCGTCGGAAGCAGCCTAATGATAATAATAATAATAATAATACGATCGATGTATGGCGCTTTTCATGGACCATAAAGACGCTTCAGAGAGCAAACATGTAAACAGATATGACGATATGGTGGGGAGGTGTTGTAGTAGAGAACCATGTGACACATATGCTATCACCCTAATTTCATAGCACCCTCGGTAAAACGCCGAGCACCCCCATAGCACCTGCAGAAAAAAATCTCTGGCGCCGCCACTGGAAGTATCCCACATGAACATGACAGGATAGTGGAAGACGGAGAATCAACCTGCAATTGTCACGACTGCGCTCCGCTCCGGCCACGCCCCCTTCAGCACACTCACTCTCCCAGCTGCACGTTTCATCAGTCTCGTTCACAGTCCCAGCTGCACTGCATTCACGTCTCCTAATCACACAATCACGACGGTTACTTTAACAGTTTACGTTTTCCAGCGTTTCACGCTGTGTATTTTGCTTTCGGTTTCTAGTATTTCTAGTCTCCTTGTTGGCTCATAAAAGACACGTTTACTTTTGAGCATTCTCCCGCGAGTCTCTTAGGCAGGGGCGAATCTAGGTTCCCACTTTTGGGGGGGCTAAGCCCAGATAAAACCTATTCTTTTTCCTGTGACCCAGCAAAACTAAGGCGGTCTGGGGGCGTGCTCCCCCATGAGATTTTTTGGGAAATAACCTTTTGAAATAGTGTCCTCTAGTGGGTTTTAGGAAGATAAATTAACAAATTTAGATTTAAAATATGGCACAACAATAAACATATTGAAGACATCTGCTGAGATAGGTGCTAAGTATACTGTAGCATGGTAGAGATTTATTTGCAGCTCAAGTGAGTAGGTTAACGTTGTAGGCTAGAGTTCACTCGCTAGTTATAGCTGGCGGAGCTACTGATTAGGGTAGCATACGCACAGGATCAATGAACTGGCATGATAAAAGAGAGCCACGACATCTGTAATTAACTCGTGATGATTTAACCATTTCGTTTCTTTTACTATTTTAAACTTCATGTGCTATACCTTTATATCCAGCAGCTGAGTATGGCAGCTTTCACCAGCTTTGGTCGGACAGTCGCTGCAAGTCTGTTTACTAGACGTTATCACCGTCTGTCTGCACGCTCGCAAGGCTCACTCACTCACGACCAAACAGAGCCGTGCGCTTGCCACCACAGTCTCAAACAGGCGGGATTCCTGTGCTACTCGAGACTATTTTATTTCTAACTCTAAAAATTCAACAAATAAGTTCACTAAATCGGTGGCTTAGTGTGAATTTGACGATCTCAAAAAAAATATATATATATATTCCAGCCCCCCTAGTGTTAGGTCTCCCTGTATGTGTCTCCACCCCCCTTCACCTGGCTGTATTCCTTAGTAAACTCTGTTTGACCCTGAAACATCCCTCTGAGTTCGGACGTCTCATGACAAGAAAATCATGTGTTATTACTGAGTACAGAGTGGACGAGACGATCACATGGCATGCCCGTTATCTGAACTTCTGTATTTCTTGATCTGCTGACACATCAACTGTCAAACTGCGGTTGTGGCGAGACTGAGTCCTACAACTTTTCTTTCAATCAGAAGACCGGAGACTGGATGTCGAAATCTGAAGTATTTATTGTAATCAATAAGCTACAATAAGGAGATGGTCCATGGATTAGCTCGATCTCATTGTATGAACGTTTTGCATGCCATTTTAAGGCCTGTACATCGTGGGGTGTGTTCTATCTGGCTGTTTGCCAAAACCAATCAGAATGAACTATTCCCTCTACTCTAACTCCCCTGAGTACTCCTGTGTGTGTGTGTGTGTGTGTGTCTGGATCCCCTGAGACTCCCTGACATCCTCTGAGACCCCCTGAGACCCCATCCTTACCGGGGGTTTCTTGGAATGTGTGTCGTGACTTTATTGCTGACTTGCTAACATCATTGAATCATGTCTAAGTGAGAATGTGTGTCTGTGCAGCAATGTGTAAGATAAAACTTGTATGCTTCTTATTCTATTTTATTTAGGTATTTGCTCATTTTTATTCTGTTTTACTAGGATATTATTTTATTATCAGATTTTGCGTTCTTAACCAGTCTTTATGATGCCTTGTGACCTTTGCCCCTCATGTGGTCATACAATTAAAGGACTAAATGAAAAGATCCAAAGGCTAATGGTGGAGTTATGAACTAAGGATATACTCCTCAAAGGATTATCTACGACCACCACTGCACAAGCAGGGAGGACTGCCGCCCTCTCAGACTCTTTCAACCCTATCAATGAACAGCCACCCCTGACATTAGCTTTGATTACCAGCTCTTGAAAGATGAACTGTTGACCCCCAAACCTGGTCTCTGTGTTTAAGTCTACAGGCCTCCCTAAGCTACTGATAGAGAAATTGAATGAAGACATTGTTATTGTATTTTAATCTGCTTGCTTATCCTGTGTGCTGAGGCCTACAGGAGGCCTACTCCCTTGCTGAGGCAAACTGCCTGTTTTTGTACTGATAGTCATGCACACTGCTCTTTTCTCAAGGACATATTCTGAGATCACTGCTGTAACTTCTGAAGAGATGGGACCGGAGAATACCGCCCTTTGTCTGTCATGAAACCTGTTTTTTATACTCACATAAGGCTGGCTGCGCCCAGCTCATATTTGGAGTCTGTTCACAACATTTGGTTGTAGCACACTTCCTCTTTTGCAAAAGATAAAGTACTGATTTAATTCTGATCGCTGGTCTCTGTCTCATCAATATTAACGTCTTAATATAATTTAACTACCCTTGTATTAATTTGTTCAGTGACTTCTTGGGTTCTCTCCTTATTGATGTGAATAGAATTTAAATTGTTGGACATTTTATCATCCATGTTTGTTGCCCTAGCGCACCTCTTGTCAGAGTCTTCCTCAACACAATGGAATGTTTCAATCCAGCCCAATCTGTCACTGATCCCACACATGAACGGGATCCCACATCATACAACAACCAATCATTAACCACAGACCTGCATGTGTGTGTGTGTGTGTGTGTCCTGCATACTAACTCATTAACAACCAATTATTGACCACAGACCTGAGTACATGTACTTGTCATACATGTTCTCAGGCAGTGGAAAGTGACTGGAACAATTTGCAATAGGTGTATGTGTATGTGTGTGTGTGTGTGTGTGTGTGTGTGTGTGTGTGTGTGTGTGTGTGTGTGTGTGTGTGTGTGTGTGTGTGATCTCTGAACATACAGTATGTGTAAGAATACTATAAAATATATTTTATGCAATCCTGTGAATATGGCTGAGACACATTTTTATTATTTAAGATGATTAAATCATCTTATTATCTGAGCAGCAAGCTTGAACTTCACAGTGTTGAAAGGCTTGTTTAGGGCTTGACATGCAGGCATACACGCATGCACATACTCAAAACACTTGAAATCACACACATATGCATTTACGTACACGAATAGACACAGTCAAAATAGGAAGAGCTGACGAGCCCAAAGGGGTCCGTCACATCGATGACCAAAGAGCCTTACCTTCATCTCAAGTGCTGCTTCTCCAGTAGGACTGAAGCTGTGGTTTTTGTGTAATTTTGAGTCTCGACACACCAGGCACACAAGCTGTTGATCATCTAGACAGAAGAGCTTGCGTTTCCTCTTGTGCGTATGAACTCTCTCCTGTAAAAATGTCTCACACAGGTTTTGTAATGCACGGTTGGTTGGTGGCTGCTCCTTTGATGATCTCCTCCTGCAGACTGGACATTCCCTGGATCCTTTGGTTTCCCAGAACTGCTGCAGACAGGCTTTACAGAAGCTGTGACTACATGACAGAACAACTGGGTCCTTGAAGATATCAGAACACAAAGGACACAATATGTCCTGTTCTAGCTTGGAGGCCATTTTCCAAGACTAAATGTAATCCAAGTAAAAGCTTCCCTTTGGTTTTGGCAGGTTGACAATCTTTACTTCCACTTTCACTGGTTTCATAAATCTACTGAGTCTCTACTGAATCTTTTTGGATATTAATCTTCTAAAGTATTCCAACCTCCCTAAGGTTTTGAACACAAACTATTGAAGTAAGCCTTAATAATTTCCCCCAAAATCTCACGTACTCTCGTGTGGTAGAACAGAAAGAAAAGAGCCGAGCTTCACTGAGCTTCACTACCTCCTTCAGAAAGGGACAGTCAGAGGGAGGGATCTGGTAGGAGGATGCTGATTGGTCAGTCCCAAAATTCATTCTCAGAAGTGACTGAGGTAAATAAAAACACTTTCTATGTCTTTTCCTAACTACTTTTCCATAGTGATTGTCATTGCGAAAACCAGCCACTCTCTCGCAATTCCACAATCAATAGTCAAAAGGCCTGATGTGTTGATCTGAGATTTATTGTAGTCATTAAGCCACAAAAAGGAGATGGTCCATGGATTAGCTCGATCTCAATGTATGAATGTCTGGTCAGACTGTTTAAAGGAACATAGTTCCTCCCACTCTCTTGTGTTTCTTCGTGCCTCTTTCTGTATGGCTGTTTGCCAAGACCAATCAGAATTATCTATCTAATATTATATAATTTTTTATGAGCTCACTGTGAGTGTTATCTCCTCGTGAGGGTTGTGTTTCCCATGGCGCCTTATGGGGCCCCTGGAATGTCAATGAATCACTTTTAGAGTTTTCCAGCTGTTCAGCCTGTCCACTTGTTAACTGAGGCCTGTTAATGAGTCAATCCATGTTCATCTTACCATAGAAAAATATCCTACATATTCCCCCCTATGTGTCTATTTGACACACGAAACATTTTATGTTATCATAGAAATTACACACTATCAATACACTATACAGCAATAAAAGCACATCTTATTGTCTATGCAGCAAAAGCAAATAGTTAACCTTGTTTTAAACATCATGTGTACTGTTAGAGTAAAAATACTCTGTCGTGTTGTTTTGGAGAGGAACCACCATACGAAGCAATTTGTTGTAACAAGGTTGAGTTTTACTGGTAGGTACTGACACAATACAACTTGCCCAACAGACAGTCAAATACAGTCAGGCAAGCCGGAGAATGCGCAATCTAGAGTCTAAACAGAGGATGCTTGCACTTTTAAGGCCTAATTCTGTGATGTCACTTCTGGCCCCCTGCGCCACCCACCTACACTGTCTTCCACTCGGCACTTAGTTATAACACATGATTCTTGTGCTATTCTACTTCTGCTTTTCAAACTGCTGACACATGTACGTCTGGACACTTTCCTTTGTGCCCCAGACTTGACCACTTTATCCCTTTCTCCTCTCTGGGCCTTTGTGCCAGTTTTAGCCTACTCTTTCCTGTCCGACTCTGCTTTACATTTCCCATGTATATGTTACTTGCTGTTTTCTGACTGCCCTTTTCCTGTGATTATAGTTCATTGATACATTTGATTAAGTATGATATGATTAGATACATTTGATAAACAAATTTATCTTACAGTACTTGAGCACTCAATATACCTGTGACTATACTAACTTCCATTCATTTATTCATTTATCAGCCACTCCATATCTTTTACTGACATTTCCTTTATGATTGCTTGTTTCAAAAAGTAATTCAGCTTATTATATCTTCTGTCCCTCTCAGCCCAAAACTCTGTTGGTTCTCTGTTTTTATCTCTCACCTCTTTCCTTTGACATGACACACCCCCTTGTTCCTGACCTCCAGCTAATTCTCCCATTCCTCCTCCTATCCCCATGACTGTTCTCGGGCCTCTTCCTTTCTTCCATCCCCTGCCTTCTCATATTTTCTCTATCTTCACTCCCATGAACCAGAAGTCACTGTCTCCGGCTCCGACATCCACATCCCAGCAGTGAGTCCCTGAGTTAAAGCCCTCAGAGCCCAGGACACTGGAATTCTCATCAAACCTCTCTGGGTTATCAGGAAGCTGCTGTCTCTCATAACCCTTTCTCACACTGGTCAGATCCTCAGACAGGACGAGTAGTGGGTCTGCAGTGTTGGGATCCAGAGTCACAGGAGCTGCAGAGAGAAAGAACACACACATGAGCTGAACACTGAGTGATGTGTGAGAAGAGAGAAAGGACACACACACACATGAGCTGAACACTGAGTGATGTGTGAGAAGAGAGAAAGGACACACACATGAGCTGAACACTGAGTGATGTGTGAGAAGAGAGAAAGGACACACACATGAGCTGAACACTGAGTGATGTGTGAGAAGAGAGAAAGGACACACACATGAGCTGAACACTGAGTGATGTGTGAGAAGAGAGAAAGGACACACACACACATGAGCTGAACACTGAGTGATGTGTGAGAAGAGAGAAAGGACACACACATGAGCTGAACACTGAGTGATGTGTGAGAAGAGAGAAAGGACACACACATGAGCTGAACACTGAGTGATGTGTGAGAAGAGAGAAAGGACACACACACACATGAGCTGAACACTGAGTGATGTGTGAGAAGAGAGAAAGGACACACGTGAGCTGAACACTGAGTGATGTGTTAGAAGAGAGAAAGAACACACACACATGACCTGAACACTGAGTGATGTGTGAAAAGAGAGAAGGGACACACACATGAGCTGAACACTGAGCAATGTGTGAGAAGAGAGAAAGGACACACACACACATGAGCTGAACACTGAGTGATGTGAGAAGAGAGAAAGGACACACACATGAGCTGAACACTGAGTGATGTGTGAGAAGAGAGAAAGGACACACACACACACATGAGCTGAACACTGAGTGATGTGAGAAGAGAGAAAGGACACACACATGAGCTGAACACTGAGTGATGTGTGAGAAGAGAGAAAGGACACACACACACATGAGCTGAACACTGAGTGATGTGTGAGAAGAGAGAAAGGACACACACATGAGCTGAACACTGAGTGATGTGTGAAAAGAGAGAAGGGACACACACATGAGGCTAAATGATGAGTAAATGAATAAGTTATGATGATTCCAACAATGAAGATGATGATGAATAGTGTGATGACAGTAGCAGTGCCTGTACGAAATGTACAACAACAACAACAACAACAACACTTGTGTGTCTAGCACCACCACAATAAATACAACAACAAAAAACAAACAGATATAATGTAAACATATTTAAATTAGAATCAATTAACAAAACAAACCCAGCTGACCAATAATATAACCATCAGGCATCAGGAAAGGCAAGCTTATAAAAATGAGTTTTTAGAAAAGTACCAGGCAGGAATCAGATCTGACATTATAGGGAAGGATGTTCCAGAGTTTAGGGGCAAAAACTGCAAATGAGCGACACTCATAAGCCCGTGACACACAGGGCCTACAGTCGGCCATCAGCCAATGTTGTGCAGTCGGTTAGTGTCTGTGGCCCTAGTTTTGTGGTGTGTCCCACACTGGCACTAGTCAGAGCCCAGTTGTTGACTCTTCAGTCGATTGAGCATGTTGAATAGGCAGCAGAGCTCTGGGGGGTATTCGTCGTAGCTCTCTAAGCGGTTTAGCGAGCTAATTTTCAAGCTAAGATAAAAAACACCCCTCTTTTTGGTTCGTGGAAGCAACTTTTGATAAATCACCATAGTAACATATCAATTAGCACTAACCTGGTCCAACGCAGGCTAACTTAAGTGTAGCTGGATAAGCTTGCCACACCCCCGGAAAAAGGAGGGATCCCATTGACCAAGGACTGATATTAGATAGTTAGATTAGCCTAGGGAGTTCTTTGCCATTGCCAAGATCCATTATTCCATTATGAAGAGTTCTTGTATGAGCGCTACCGATTCAGCCGACAAGGAATAATTAATTTACAAGAACTTCTCGAGTCATTTATTGCAAACACCACAGTCGAACATTGACTGTCTTGCGCTTTTTTGCGAGTGGTACATTTTTGTAGTGTCGGTGATGCGGAGAACAAAGCACTCATAATTATATGAGTGTTATTAGTACACCATAGCATATCATTATTGTAGAAAATGATTAAGGTGGACTCATGATAAGAATAGAGAGAAATACAGACAATTTATTTTCACTGCTTCAATTTATTGCATTTGTTATTAATACATTTAGTCATTTAACAGACGCATTTATTCGAAGCGACTTACAAGGAAATGTAAAACTACACCGAGGTAGGAGGTGAGGGGATTCAAACTAGCAACCTTGCAGTTACGAACCGGTGGAGGAATCCTCTGTACCAGTTGACACTTGCCGTCAGGTATTCATACATAGATATCACCCTATAAACATCCCAACACACCTTGCTCTCACAGCGGTGGCGGTGTTGAAATTTGCCATGATTATGGTCTTGTATTCTTCATAAGCGTTCATGTTCATCTCCTGCTCGCCAGCGGAGAAAAAAAGAGCCCTTTTCTTTGAGTTTAGAACCATTATACCGTTAGAAAATCATTGTTTTGGTGATCGACCTTTCCTGCCTTTTGAAGTAGGACATGCACGCGCAATAGCCCTGATAAGTTTAGCCTGGTTGAAATTAACCACATGATTTGGAGGCGGATGAGCCGTTGACGAACCGATATTTGCTGTTCTCAATCAGCTCGCTAATGTTAACGGCTAAAAGGACAATTGAATAACTTAGCTTCAGCCCTTACGACGAACGGGGCCCTGATATATAATCTGGGGCCAAGCCATGCAGTTCTATGCACATCATCAGCAAAGCCTTAAAACTATTGTGAAATGGTACTGAAAGCCAGTGGAGTGAGGGTAAAGTTGGAGAAATATAATCTGATGTCCGAGTCACTGTTTAAGGTGTGTGTGTGTGTGTGTGTGTGTGTGTGTGTGTGAGAGAGAGAGAGATGCTAACTATACTCACTGTATTGAACAATCTCCTGCATGTTCTCACAGACTCAGGTGTTTTGCCACATTTTATAGCATGTTTTGACATACTATACTCTGTCTGCCTGTGATTTTGGCCCTTTGCCTGATTTTTGACCTGACCCTGTTGGATTCTGTGTTTGGATACTTTTGCCTTGGACTCTGTTTGACTGTTGGATTGTTGACCTCTTGCTTGCCTGTTGACTTACGAGACTGTCTTCTGCCTTTGGATTGTTGCCGGAAAACGTTATTAAAACTAACACTGATCCTTGAGCTGTGTTGTCTGCTAGTGGGGCCTTCACTACTAAAAGCCTAACACTGTGTGTGTGTGTGTGTGTGTGTGTGTGTGTGTGTGTGTGTGTGTGTGTGTGTGTGTGTGTGTGTGTGTGTGTGTGTGTGTGTAGATATGTGCGTTCCCTAAAACATATTTTTTTGTGCCGCATTAACGGCAGTAACAATGGACGAAATGCACTGTTTGTGTGTGTGTGTGTGTGTGTGTGTGTGTGTGTGCAGATGTGTGTGTGCGGATGTGACTGTGTACTCACTGTATTGAACAATCTCCTGCATCTTCTCCCAGACTCTGAACTTCATGTTGCCCAGGTGTTTTGCCACATTGATCAGAGCTCCTGAAACCCTCTCTGGATCCTGCAGTGTGCACTGGGCTCTGGAATAACATTCAGGAGAATCAGAATCAGAATTGTATTCATTGCCAAGTAGGTTTACATCTACCTGGAATTTGCTCTGGTGTATAGGTGCATACAGTTAACATAAAACATACAAACACAATAAGTACTACACATAACGTAAAACATAAAAACACAATAAGTACTACACATAAGAAAAGTACTACTCATAAGAACAAACAAAAAAACACATTATATACGACTCAAATACATAAACAATGTAAATAAAAAAGTGAGTAGAATGCAAAATGCAAAACAGGAGTGCAATGTGGATGTGCAATGTGCAATGTGCAATGTAATGTGTGTTAATGTAACACAGACTTGAGGTGTGGGGGCGGGATAAAAGTCCAAGTCAGGTGGGGGTCCCGGGCCTTGTTAATAACTGCAGCCGGGAAGAAGCTGGTTGTGGCGTGAGTCAGTGATGCTGTGTGTTTGGGTTCAGAACCACAGAGAAGAGAGAGACAGGAGGCAGATCACTCACCTCTCCACTGTGCTCTTGTAGTTCTAGTAAAAAAAGAAGGGAAATGGATTAAATTATGCTGTATTAAACACTATTTATTCATAAGGATGACATGTCCTTGGTGTGTACGCTACAACAATAAGATAATAATCACAAAAGTCAATAGGTAGCATATGTGGAGTAGTGACCCACTTCTCATAGATACAATGTCATCCTGAGGTTTGGTCTATCAGTCAGTAACCAGACACTGATGAGAACAAGTGTGTACCATGTGTGTGTTTGTGTTTTAAAACAGTAAAATAGTACTCATAAAATAGACAGTTGTGGTGTAGATTGGAGTAGTGACCCATGTGCTTTTTAATAGATACAGTGCATCATCCAGAGAGGTGGTCTTTCAAGTCTTTAATGCTAAAGAGATTCACTGACAAAAATACCTGCAGGAATGTGATGTCATCAGCTCCCATATCCTCTTCTATGGCTCTGATTGTGTCTGAAAGAGATGAGATCTCTCTGCTCATCTTCTCAATCTTCTCCTTCATCATCTGACTCTTCTGCTCCTCTTCCTCCCTCAGTGCAGCTAACCTGGCTTCCTCTTCATCTTGTAGAAACTGGTGAAGTTCCTCAAACTCCTCCTTGATCTGCTTCTCCGTGTGCTGGGCCTGAGTCTGGATGAGCACATTTAATGCTTATAACACCAATAAGACCTTCATATAATTGCTGAGTCTGAGTACAATTATATCAACATCACAGAAGGACAGTGTTTCACACTTTTTTTTTTTTTTAAACACTTTATTTATTGTGATTTTTTACCGCTTTACAGACAATACATTTTAGAAGTTATATGATATAAAATTATATTGCAACAACAATTGACACCTCACATGACAAATGACAGACATACCTAAGGGAACAAGAAAAAAAAAAAAAAAAAAAGACAAAACAAAACAGCATCCCAGTATTTCATATATTATTATTATTATTATTTATATTCATATACAATATGAATATACAATATATACATATATATACTTCATTTAATATTATTATATACTATTTATTATTATATATTATTATTATTATTATTATATATTTCATATATATATATATATATATATATATATATATATATATTTCATATATTTATAACCCTATATTTCGGTATATGAGTAGGGCAGATCAATAGTGACAAGATAAACTACAGTGACAAGATATAATACAATATATATTTACAGTTCTAGGCCAGGTAACATATTTACATGTTGTATAAAAGGATCCCATGTTTTATGAAATTTCTTCATTGAGCCATTCAGTGTACATCTTATTTTTTCTAGTTTTATGTTTTGCATCATGTCTCTTATCCATTGACTATGTGTTGGAGGCTTTGGATCTTTCCATTTAAAAAGGATGGCACGCTTAGCCAATAATGAGGAGAAAGCAATGACCCGTTGTAGGTTTGCTGGTGGATTAGATTCTTCTGAACACGGTGTGATACCAAAGATGGCAGTTGCAGATGATGGCTGAATATGATAGTTATATATTTGGGAAATTGTTTTGAAATAGGAATCCCAGAACTCCGTAAGTTTTGGGCAAGACCATAACATATGGCCGTTGGTCGCAGGGGCCTGTTTGCATCGGTCACACACAGGGTTTATATCTGGAAATATCCTTGCAAGTCTAACTTTTGAATAGTGTAGACGGTGCAAGACTTTAAACTGTATTAAGGCATGTCTTGAGCAAATAGACGAGGCATCTCCCATTCTTCATCAGAAAGTGTTACCCCAATGTCATTTACCCATTCCTCCCTTATATGTGATGCAGAGGGATTCAGTATGTTCATGATCTCTGCATAAATCATTGATACTCTACCTCTTTTTAACAAATTAACCTTTAACAAAGAGTCCAAGCAGGATAAGGGAGGGAGGTTTGGAAAGTTAGGAAATTTCTTACGCACAAAATCTCTGATTTGTAAGTAGCGAAAGAAGTGAGCATTTGTCAGTTCATATTTTGCGGACAGCTGTTCAAAGCTGGCAAAAGTGTTTTCAAAATAAAGGTCCCTTATGCTATGTATACCTTTATCACGCCAGATCTTGAAGCCATTGTCTAACAGAGATGGCTGGAAAAGATGATTATTTGTTATTGAAGAGTAAATAGAGATGTTTTGGATGCCTAAGCATTTTTTTAATTGTTTGAGGATGCGCAAAGACTGATTCACAATTACATTTCCATTCACATTATTCACTATTGTTGGTAAAGATGCACAGAGTAAAGCAGGAAGTGAGTGTGGCCTACTTGTAGCAAGTTCAATTTGAAGCCACGCAGGGGCTGTGTCATCCCACTCCTTTAGCCATAGAGAGATAGCATTTAAATTAGCAGCCCAGTAATATGAACGGAGATTTGGCAGGGACAATCCACCACAGGCTTTAGGTCTCTCCATAAATTCTTTTCTTATACGTGCAGCTTTACTATTCCAAATAAAAGAAGATACGGACTGGCTGAAGGCTTTGAAAAATGACATTGGTATGAATATAGGTATAGCTTGAAATAAATAAAGGTATTTTGGTACTACATTCATCTTTATAGAATTTACTCTCCCAATAAGGGATAATGGTAGAATGGACCACCGCTGAATATCTTTTTTGGTCTGTTCCAGAAGAGAAGCAAAGTTGTTTTTAAATAAGTGATGATAGGACTTGGTAACTTTTACACCTAGGTATGTAAATGAGTTAGCTGAGAGCTTAAAGGGTAAGTTGGGATATATTTCAGCAGTTTTATTAATAGGAAAATATTCACTTTTGTTATAATTAAGCTTGTACCCTGATATTTTTCCAAAATGTTCAAGAACATCAAGGACTTCAGGTACACTGGTAACTGGGTTGGTGACATATAATAATAAATCATCAGCATATAGTGAGACAGTATGTGTTAGGCCCCCACGCACAATACACTCTATTTTACCATTGTTTCTTAATGCAATTGAAAGTGGCTCTATAGCTAGAACAAAAAGTAGTGGACTTAAGGGGTCACCTTGTTTGGTCCCTCTGTGTAGACCAAAGTAATCAGAGGAGATAGAATTGGTAAAAACTGAAGCAGCAGGGTCAGTGTATATTAATTTGATTAGCTTAATGAAATTTTGGCCAAACCCAAATCTATGTAGTGTATAAAAGAGATAGTCCCACTCAACCCTATCAAATGCCTTTTCTGCGTCAAGAGATACGACTGCTTCAGGGACTATTTTATCAGACTTGGTATAAATGATGTTAAACAGGCGTCTCAAATTAAAATAAGACTGCCTGTCTTGAACAAATCCAGTCTGATCATATGAGACCAAATCCGGTAGGACTGACTCAAGACGGAGGGCAATTACTTTGGAAAACACTTTACCATCACAGTTTGTCAAACTGATGGGTCTATAAGATGAGCAGTCAAGTGGATCTTTGTTTTTCTTAAGTAGTAGTGTAATGGATGCTTGTCGGAGTGTGGGTGGGAGGACTTTGGTTTCCAATGCTTCCTCATACACTGAAAGAAGGAGAGGTGCTAGTTGATCCTGGAATTTTTTATAGAACTCCGTACAAAACCCATCTGGGCCAGAAACCTTCCCACTTTGTAAAGACATTATTGCAGTGATAATTTCTTTCTGTGTGAGGGGCCTTATTTGCCTTATAGTCGGGATCAACTGTGGGTATGTTTAAATTAGAGAAAAAGGCATCAAAATGTGTTTGATCTGGTTTTAAATCTGATGAATATAGTTTTGAGTAAAACTCTTTAAATTGGTTGTTTATAGCTTGGTGGTCTTCGCTTAGTAAACCATCAGACAGTCTAATTTGTGGTATGATATGAGATGCTGCTTTCTGACGAAGCTGGCTGGCCAGTAGTTTAGAAGGTTTATCCCCCTCTTCATAAAATCGACTACGGGACTTGAATATCAGCCTTTCTGCCTCATTGGTAGATAGAAGATCCGCTTCAGTTTGTAAGCTGATTCTTGTTTTGACCAAGTCAGGGGTGGGGGACGTTGATATCTGGTTATCCAAAGTCTTAATTCTGGAGGATACATCTATAATAGTATTATGGTGTTTTTTTCTAGTGCGTGCATTGTGAGAAATGATCTGTCCTCTAAGATATGCCTTAAGTGCTTCCCACAGAGTTGAGGCTGATATGTCATCTGTTCTGTTGGTTTCCAGGTAGAAATCTATTTGTTTTGAGACAAACTCAACAAAGTCAAAGTCAGCCAGCAAGAGTGGATCAAGTCGCCATGACCGCCTGGACCTCTGAGATAGAAGTTTTATTGTCATACCTACAGGGGCATGATCAGAGATCATAATTGAGTGATATTTGCATTCGGTGATAACATTTAGAAGAAAAGGATCAACTAGAAAAAAGTCTATTCTTGAAAATGATTTGTGTACATTGGAAAAGAAAGAATATTCCCTTTTAGAGGGATTTTTAAATCTCCATGGGTCGATCAGTTTATGTGAATCTATGAATGCTTGCACTGTTTGAGCTGATTTAGTTGGTTTTGACATAGAGTGAGACGAACGATCCCATGTCGGGTCCATTACTAGATTGTAATCACCAGACAAAATAAGATGATGACTGTCAAGATTAGGGATAGAGCTAAACATCCTCTCAAAAAAACAATGGTCATCAAAATTAGGAGCATATATACAAACTAATATGACAGGGATCTGAAATAGCTTTCCCACAACCATTACATATCTACCATTTGGATCAGAGATGGTGCTTGTTGCATCAAATTGAATATCTTATGAATAAGTATGGCTGCTCCTCTACTTTTGCCATCAAATTTTGAATGAAACATTTGTCCCACCCAGTCTCTATGAATCCTAATATGATCCCTGTTGCGTAGATGAGTTTCCTGTAGCATTGCTATGCCTACCTCCAGATGTTGCAAGTGTGAGAGAACCTTCTTCCTTTTAACATTGTGATTAAGACCCTTTACATTCCAACTTATAATGTTTACATCCCTGTTGCCTAGAATTGCTTTGGAGGTATTATGTGTCATTGCAAGTAAACTTATCAAATATACCTGTGTCTATCCTACTTGAATGGTATAAGATAATGGATGCACAAAAAACAAAACATATATACACACACAATTACACTTAACACATAGTAAACAGAGCCCTAAAGCCTGACAATGGCATTCCCCCCTGAAACACATTAACTTTTCGCAAACTCTCATTTGCAACTCTCCTGCTATTAAACAAGCAGTCTAAACTTTGTGAACCTCTATGTTTGTAAAAATTAGGTCATGCCCTCAGACATACTATGAACATGAAACTATACGGTGTAGGGGGAAAAGGACTGTCCATCATATATTGTATAGCTACATTAATGGCGGATAGGTCATTGAACGTATAGTTAGAAAGAAAAAGAAAAAAGGATTCTAGTGGTTCTTTCCCCCTTATGCAATTGGTCAGACATAGTTCATAATCATTCTGGATTTGACTCGTCACCTTGATTATCCTCGTCCGGAGTGGAGCGTGAAGGAGATTGGCCAGCGATGTGATTGTTGATGTATGCAAGTGCCTCTACGGGGTCGGTGAACTTCATACGCTTCTTGTCGTGGATGAACTGCAGTGTGGCTGGAAAGTACATACCAAATTTGATGTGTGCAGCATGGAGCATCTGCTTGCAATCGGAGAAGGCTGCACGACGTTTGTTGATGTCCGGGCTGAAGTCGGGGAATATATGAATTCTTGATCCATTGTAGGTAAGCGCACCTTTCTCTCGCGCAAGGCGCAGGATCCGCTCTTTGGTCTGGAAGTGATGTAGCTTTACAATGAATGGTCGGGGTTTGTCGCCATCTCGCGGTTTAGGAGCTAGGCTTCGATGAGCTCTATCCACAGGCAGTGACATTTGAAAGTTATCCTCTCCAAACAACTCCACAAGTAGATTAGCGATGAACTCCGTTGGCTTTGTTCCCTCTATGTTTTCCTTTATCCCGACGATTCTAATGTTCTGCCTTCTTGTGTAATTATCCAGGTATGATACTTTCTCCCTTAGCTCGCAATTCTCCTTAGCTAAGGAAGTTTGTGATAGCTCCACACCGTCCAATCTTTTATCCAGTTCATTAAGTCCTTCCTCCACACTCGTAATTCTCTGGCCAAGTGCATTAAGCGTTGTGTGTAAAGAAGCAATAGACGCCCGGTTTTCTTCTCGGAATGAGTTGATGGAAGCTTGGATAACACCAACAGCTTTTGCTAGCGCATCCATAGTTTTGGAATTAGCATCCTCCGAGTTCGTCGTGTTTCTTGAGGTTGACCGACTTTCTCTGGAGTCTTTAGGAGTCTTGTGCGACATTATATAGAAATCAAACGTTTGGTGTACGAAATATTCGAGTCTAAGTATTTGTAAGGTTCACAAAATATTAATTACATTTAGGATTTTGCAGGAGCTGCGGAAGACACGTCTACTCTCTAGGCATGCTCAACAGCGCCCCCGTGTTTCACACTTTTAATGTTTCATTGGTTAATAATAGATAAAAGCAACATAATGAAAGCATGTTATTATATTTGAAGAAGAAGCTGTAATTATTTGCATTTGCAACCTTGCAGTGAGTTAATTTGGCAAAACAAATCGCACAAAGAGTAGCGCAATAGGCTGAAAAAGCTAATTTCCTGTCTGAAAAATGTATAACTTCACCATCATGTTAGAAACAGTAATAGTGTTGGACATCACAGTAAATCACACTAACCTTAATGTATTGAGCTGTTTTATCACAGGTGATCTTAGCTTTCTCAAAGGTCCTCAGCTTCTCCTGTAGAGGCTGCAGTTTGACCTTCAGTGCCTCCTAAACAAATGAATGGATCAATTTAGTGTGGTGTGCATACTAACTCCATTATCATTAACAACCAATCATTAACCACAGGCCTGAGTGTGTGTGTGTGTGTGTGTGTGTGTGTGTGTGTGTGTGTGTGTGTGTGTCTGTGTCTCCTGCATACTAACTCCATTATCATTAACAACCCATCATTAACCACAGGCCTGAGTGTGTGTGTGTGTGTGTGTCTCCTGCATACTAACTCCATTATCATTAACAACCAAACATTAACCACAGGCCTGAGTGTGTGTGTGTGTGTGTGTGTGTGTGTGTGTGTGTGTGTGTCTCCTGCATACTAACTCCATTATCATTAACAACCAAACATTAACCACAGACCTGAGTGTGTGTGTGTGTGTGGGTGTGTGTGTGTGTGTGTGTGTGTGTGTGTGTGTGTGTGTGTCTCCTGCATACAGCTCCACTGGCTGCCAGTAGCTGCTCGCATTAAGTTCAAGTCACTTATGCTTGCCTACAGAGTGCTTACTGGTTCTGCTCCCACCTACCTAAATGCTCTTGTAAGGGCAAATGTTACACCCAGGACGCTGCGCTCGTCTAGTGAGCGTCGTTTGGCACTGCCGTCCGTGCAAGCACGGCAATCCAGACTATTTTCATTTATAGTTCCACGTTGGTGGAACGAACTGCCTAGTACTACCAGAGCAGGGGCGTCCCTCTCTACCTTCAAGAAGCTTTTGAAGACCCAACTCTTCAGAGAGCACCTCCCCTCCTAACTGGCACCTGACTAGCGCTTAACTTGCACTTCAGCAGTTACATTCCTGCACTTCTTTTTCCTCTTTTCTAGGTTGTTGTTTTTCTAATTCTCATGTAAAGTAGTATTTATTGTTACACCATGCTTTTTTATTGCTCTTAGCTTGACTGTTCTCTCCCTTGTACGTCGCTTTGGACAAAAGCGTCTGCTAAATGACTAAATGTAAATGTAAATGTAATGCATACTAACTCCATTATCATTAACAACCAAACATTAACCACAGACCTGTGTGTGTGTGTGTGTGTGTGTGTGTGTGTGTGTCCTGTATACTAACTCCATTATTATTAACAACCAATAATTGACCACAGACCTGAGTGTGTGTGTTTGTACATATGTGTAAGCATACTGTAAGTATATTTATGCAATCCTGTGAATATGGCTGAGACACATTTTTACTATTAAAGATGATTAAATCATCTCATTATCTGAGCAGCAAGCTGGAACCTCACAGTGTTGAGAGTTTTCTTTAGGGCTTGACAATAAAGTGTACACTGTTTGTGTGAAGGAGGTCATAGGGAACAGTGGCATCTACTGTAGAGAGGGGAGGACATTCAAGAAGAGCCTTACCTTTATATCAGATGCTGCTTCTCCAGTAGGACTGAAGCTGTGGTTTTTGTGTAATTTTGAATCTCGACACACCAGGCACACAAGCTGTTGATCATCTAGACAGACGAGCTCAAATTTCCGCTTGTGCCCTCTGCAGAGTGTGTGTGTACTACCTCTCTCCTGTACGAAGGTCTCACACAGGTTTTTTAATGCAAGGTTGGTTGGTGGCTCCTCCTGTGATGACCGCCTGCAGACTGGACATTCTCTTGATCCTTTGGTTCCCCAGTACTGCTGCAGACAGGCTTTACAGAAGCTGTGACTACATGACAGAACAACTGGGTCCTTGAAGATGTCAGTGCACACAGGACAAGATAAGTCCTCTTCTAGCTTGGAGGCCATTTTCCAAGACTAAATGTAATCCAAGTAAAAGCTTCCCTTTGTTTTTTGGCTCTGGCTTTACTTCCTCTTCCCTTGGTTTCATAAATCTACTGAGTCTCTACTGAATCTTTTTCGGGTTTTTTGCAGTAAGAATTCCGACCTCTCGAGAATTTTGGACACGGACACGGACACGGACACGGACACAAAGTATTCCTTGATATTTTTCCCAAAGATTCTCATGTACCGGAGTAGTCGGACAGGTATGAGGTTCAAAAGAGCGTCCGTCTGTCACTGAGCTTTACTTCCTGATTCAGGAAAGGTGAGTCAGAGGGAGGGGTCTGGAAAATACAACTATGACTGAACTGCAACTCATGAACAAGCTTAATCCACACACATCATGGCATTCCTACTGAAGAAATGTTCACTCAGAGAGCTGTATGTGCTGTGAATGACCCCTATGTTATACACAATCACATCACATGAGGAGTTTAGTAATGAACCAGCCTGGACGTACAGCAGTCACTCACTTACAGTATACAGTACTCTAGACTTCCTGACACACACACACACACTTACTCACGCACGCACACGCGCTGTGCACACGCACGCGCACACACACGCACACAACTAACTGAAGACAAAGCTCTCTGGGGCTCTGTCAAGCTGACACACACACGCACGCACACACACACACGCACACGCGCGCAAACATGCACGCACATTCATTCACACACACACACACACACACACACACACACACACACACACACACACACACACACACTTACTTTCATGTAACCACAAGGCATGAGAAATGTGGATGGATTAATTAATTCATCTGATTTATAGCGCACTGGTGTGTGCTGTGTTGTCATTTTATGCAAAAGTTCAAATTTTTAGTTGTGATATAGACTATTATCCTTTCTTCATTGTGTGTGTGTGTGTGTGTGTGTGTGTGTGTGTATGTGTGTGTGTGTGTGTGTGTGTGTGTGTGTGTGTGTGTGTGTGTGTGTGTGTGTGTGTGTGTGTGTGTGTGTGTGTCTGTGTGTGTGTGTGTGTGTGTGTGTGTGTGTGTGTATGTGTGTGAGTGTGTGTGGGTGGGGTGTTAGTTGAGGTAAAGAGGTTTAAGAGGCAAAGCAAGCATAAATTGAATAAATAAATGCAGATATGAAATTAATCATATTTATGAACACAACATGAAATAATACCATAAACACGGTAAAAACAAGGCAGAAGAAAAGAAAATAATCATCTAGATCTAAAATGCAAGCTGAACCAAAATGGGTTCTAAAAATGTAAAGGGTCTGTGCAGATTTGAGGTTGTGAGGGAGGCTGTGTTTGTCCTTACTGAAAAGGATCTGTCACCTTTAGTTTGTAGTTTATTAGTTTTTCTAACTCTGGAACAGCCCACAGCCCTGGATTAAACCCCTTAAAAATCACTTTTCTAATATCCGGAGCAGCCAACACATATATACAAAAATGGTCATATTTACCCTGAAAAATGCATGCAAAATATCCATGTAGTTGTAGATGTTTCCATTATTACGGCTGAATGTAATGTATGTAAGTCATGGGCTCCCAATGAGAGAAACAGACCCAGGAATGCAACTACAGTCCTGTAGATGAGGGGTATGTACAGTATTGGAACAGGCAAACCAACAGATCAGAAAGATTGTTCTGGGTCTAATGATAGCTGCTTGGCTTGAAATATTTTTGGGTGTGGGGGATTGTAGGGGTGGATAAGATTTGATTTCTACAAAGATTCAAGAGAAGATTGATGCATTACTATAAATGTAAAGTTTGACACCACATATCAAGGACTTCATGGAGAAACAGCAGACTTCTAGTGGTAGTATCAGGTATTGGTTCATTTATAATACTGGAAACAGCAGACTTCTAGTGGTAGTATCAGGTGTTGGTTAATTTATAATACTGAAAACAGCAGACTTCTAGTGGTAGTATCAGGTATTGGTTAATTTACAATAATGGAAACGAAGAGCAACTGGACACTTTATGTTGTACTGTACACCATGGAGATGTATAAATGTATAAATAGCTGTCTTTAAAGATATTGCAGAATTTCAGATTTATTTGGTATTGCAATGGGTACTATAAAGATACTCTTTGCTCTGCAATGCAACACTAATAGAGGATAGGGCAACACATCATACTGTATATGCACTGAGCAATGCTCCAAGTTATTTGTGTTTTTTAGAACATTACATTTTGAGTGACAAAGTAGTCTTGCTCGGCCAGAACATTCACCATTGGCAGCGTGAGTGACATTGAGTGATAACGTAGTTTAATGGGAGTCAATGGCAACTTTGTTTTTTTCGGTAGCGACCGCACATGATCTAACAGCATTATCTGGGCCTGTGATAGGTAGAACATCCCATGCTGATTGTGACCGGCCACTGTCCGATGGTGGAATTACGCCATTGAATAGTGAGGAGGAAGATCTTTCCTAAAACTATGTGTTATGTGTGTTATGTACTTGTTGTAACTCAAATTATTTGACCTTGTCTTTGTTTTTCCTCGTGTCAGTCGACACGTGTCCTGAGTGAGTGAGCGAGTGAGTGCTTGTGTGTCTCTGTGTGTGTGCTGGCCAGCTGTGGTATGAAAGAGAATAACACGACTGTTTCACTGACTAAGTAAAAATATGTCAAGACAATACATCTGACCACTGACTGTTCATAAAAGGGGGATTGTTTGAATTGGAAAAGTGTCTGAAATTACTCATGCTGCGACTAAAAAGCTTTCCATTTCTTTAAATGAACCGCTTTTACTGAAACTGAGATAAATCAAACACCCACTCTCAGTTCTTTTATTTTGTTATTCTATGTATTGTTTTGATGTTTGTTCCTTGGTAAGTGGCCTTTTCCTTTTCTTGTAGATGCTAATGCTGCAGCTTCTGCTTCAATGCCCAGATCTTGCAGATAATGCTATGGTGCGATGTCTATTGTTCTGGTCTGATGTAAGTCTTGCTTTACCCTGCTTCATGTACTTTTCAGTTGCCGCTTATGGATGTCTTCCAAACAATTGTGAAATCTTCAAAGCTATCATATGGGGGATTGAAGGATCTTTGTGTCTTATTTCCTGACATTGCTTACACTATTTGATGTCATGACAAGTCTGCCTTTGTCTGTGACCTAACCAAATGGGATGGCCAATAGCTTCACGTTCATTAGCATCCAAATGGTTATCGTGGGCCCAGGCCTTGCTGTCTGCAGTCCTTCACACCTATGCCATCACACCCAAGACAAAACTCCACCCCACAGATTTATTTTACTTTCATTAGTTTCTAAGTTTCTGTCCGCCCCTTACACATTTTCTATCTATTTTATTATTTCGTCTTTGTTTGTTCCACCCTAATCCCTTCTATTTTGTCCAAGTCTTGTGCCCTGACTGGAAAGTACTCTTGTACATCCTGTTCAGATGTGTTCAGATGATATACATGCAAATACAAGCTGTGCTTTAGTGGATCAAAGGCATTTGCAATGCAAATTCAAGAATGTTATGACTAATACCAACCCCCCCCCCCCCCCCCCCCCACCCTTCCCTTATCTCACAGTCAAATGCTTTAATGTTCTGTTAACCCCCTATACTGTTGGTTTCTCATGTGAGAGGTTCATTTGATACACACAGTCAATAATTCGGAATCCCACAGTCACCCAACACCTCATGTCCATTCAGAGGAGAAGGTCATACACACACACACACACACACACACACACACACACACACACACACACACACACACACACACACACCCTGCCGAATGGGAGCAAGGGAAAACACATCAGCTGGCACCACCACACCGTGACTAGCGCCTCCCTGTTTCTGTGTCCTGGGGCTTTTCGGCCTCCTGGAGCTGTGGGCTCATGCTAAGGTGATGGACTGTACCCCCTCCCCCAGAGACACACATACTCACACTAAAGTGAAGGACTCTTAACAATCATTGTCTGAGCAACACGCGTAGAGTGTCCACCCTGAAATAAACTCCAGAAATCCTGCCAATGTTTCCGGGTCCGTTCTTCAGGTTTGGCATGCTCATTAGATTCTATCAGCCCCCGAAAACATCATAAACCCCCATCGGATGGATTACAGGGACAGGCTGTTACATGTTATTATGCTGAGTGACATATGATCACAGTATGGCCAGGTTAACGATGAATAACCGGCTGCTCCAAAAAATAATAATAATATTAATAATTTTAATTAATAATATCATTTTGATCTTTTAAATGGAATATTAATTTGAATCTAATTGCAAATAATGATAATATGTAGGAAATAAAATAGGCTGCAAACAAAGACATCCATATACTCCTTCACTCTGCTTTTGTGTCTTCGTGTAAGCTTTGGAGTTACACCAGGAAGAATCGATGTCACTCAGTAACTCGTCAGTCCTGTCCAACAGCCTCTCTACATCTAGTCTATGTGTACAGAGTGTACTCTCTAACACTGCCTATGAATGCTGCTTTCAGAGTGTCGTGACGTGCGAAGCATTCAATTGTCAAACTAATTTCTTCTTCCCCAGTCTCTCTGGAGACACAGAAACGTTTTATTTTCTGCATCTATTACACTGCTGCCATCAACTGACAAATGTCAAAGTGAAAACAGATTTCTACTGTGATGTAAAATAAGTGATTGCATAAGTATTAAAAAAAAGCCAACTTATATTGACCATGATTGATTTATAAAAGCAAAAAAAGGGTAAAACATCCAAGGGGGTGAATACTTATGAAAGGCACTGTAGATTATAATCAGACCCTCCAGGAAGTTGCGATGTTGCGATCGCACCAATTCACGCGAATTCAACGATTCCCCGCGAATTCAGTGCGACGTTGCAATTTTAACACATCACCGCAACTTTCCCGCAAATTTGACAAATTATTGTCGTCTCCCACAACTTTCTCCCTTCCGCTACACCAAGGGCAGAAATTCTGCCCTGTGGACACGGTGCAGAGACTAGCAGAGTTCTAATCCGTTGTAAACAATGAGAATGGCTACACCAGACATGGATATTGAACACAGCCCATGTCCACACTGAAGATTCCGAAATAGATCTGGCTTCAATTTTTTATAATTTTCCGCAAGATGTGCGTGGCCCTTTTTACATAGTCTGGTAATATATCTATGAAATCTAATGAACATTATTTATTTTGCTGTGAATAATGAAGGAAGCAATAAATCCGATTATTTCCCAAACCCTCGAGAGCTGTTGCCATGGAGATTTAACATTACTTTTGGATTGAAGATAAGGTAGCAGCTAGTGTAAAAGAATGGATTACTTGAAATTGGACGACTTTAAATTAATATATGAAATTGAACAACATAAACACCTGTACGGATAAAATAAATCAACAAGGATAGCAAAACAGATTGATAAGCATAGAATGAGAACGGCAGAAACGCAGGCAGGACGTCAGGTGACGAAACAGATCAAAGTGACACAGGCTGTTTTTTTTTTCGTTTTATGTGAAGGCTGAGATATTCATAACATTTTATTCAGTCTTACTTGTGGTCCTTTTGTAATACCAACAGGTGCACTTCGTTGTGGATAAGTAAATCCTATGTACTGTTCCCCCTACGTGTTTAGCATAACATAGCATAACTAGCTATGTTTCTAGATAACTGTCTAACAGCTGTTGCCATTCCCACGAGACGAACATTTGAATGATGTCAAAGTAAAAGTCTGTTACTATACTGTGTTCGTTTCCATAACAACAATTCAAGCAATATACATTTTCTGACCTAAATAAGCAGAGGGCAGAACAGCCTATTATGCTACATTTTTGTAGTCCTGGTAATCTTTAGTTTGGCATGTTGGTAAGGTTATTTAGAGGACCATTTCTCAATGGTTTTTTTTTTAAAGAATGTTTCTTTATTAATTCTTTATTTTTCAACAAATAACTCAATTATAATTACAAAGAGGGAAATTCGCAACTTTTATCGCAACTTTCACTTGCTCCCGCAATTTCATCGCAACAAACACCTAAAAAACACCGCAACTTTCACCGCAACTTGTTGGAAAAGCCCCCGCGAAATCAGTAATTTTAGGCCGCAACTATCACAAAAAAGGCCCGCGAAATCCTGGGGGGACTGTATAATAAATGTGTCAGGTCTGTGCTCTGTCCTTTCCTGTTTCTTAGTTTGTCTCCCTTGTATTGTCACGTGTTCTTCGGTTTTGTGTTTGTTTACCTTTGTTTCCTCGTGTCTGACTCCTCACGCCCCTGCTATTCATTGTCTGCCCCGCCTTGATGGTGTTCACCTGTCCCTCGTTATCTATATACAACATAGTCTGTGTATTCTTGTTACTCGTTGCGTCTTTGTCATTTCATGTTACGTGTTTGTTTATCCGTGTTCCTAGAGTTCTGTTAATAATAATTCAGTTTCTCGTGTTGCCAACCTTGGACTATACCTCGACTATTCTCTTGCCTATGCCCTATTTGGATTTGTTTGCTTACTCGTGTATCCGACCTTGGACTGTACCTCGACTATTCTCCTGCCTATGCCAATTCGTAACAAAATGTGAATTATTTATAAAAGTTAAATGCTGACAGATTAGAATAAGTGTAAATTGTTAAATAAAGTTAAATGCTGTCAGATTAGAATAAATGCAAATTATTTAGTAAAGTTAAATGCTGTCAGATTAGAATAAGTGTAAATTATTTAGTAAAGTTAAATGCTGTCAGATTAGAATAAGTGTAAATTATTTAGTAAAGTTAAATCCTGTCTTGGTAATAATACACAACACATCAACTCTGAGTAGCCACGGTGACACTGGCTGGAAAGACGACCATTTTATTTTGTCTTGGGTTCTCTACTAATAAAAGTATTTTGATAACAAATAAGAAATAAAAAACATTTAAACTAATTCATTGAAATTAAGCGGTGAGTGAACACAAATAAGCCGGCATTGTTAGTGTCCTTGCTTCCAGTCCTGTTGAAGACAGGTAATTAGCTATGACTAATAGATGTTATAGATGTGTGTAACTATCAGGGTTTTGCATTCTTATTATCCATGGTAAGACAGAGGCTGTATGAGCTCTAACTGTGATGCTTCAGTGTTATGCAAGATTTTACTGGAAAAATTCTAACAGGGACGCCTGAGGCAGTCAAAAAGTATGGAAAGACTCTCTCAGTGAAAGTGTGTGTGAAAGTGTGTAGATGTGTGTTATTATCAGGGTCAGAGAATGACAGCTCTCCTCTGTCCCAGTCCAGCTGCACTCTGATCCTCTGGGGTTTCTGCTTCACTGTGAGGGGAGTGTCTGGGTGGGATGGAGACTCTGCTTCATATGCACCATTATCATGAAACACACCCCAGACACCACTGAGATAAGTCTGTCCCTTCCTCTGACTAGACTCTGTCTTCATTCCCAGGTGGTAGTAATCACTGTCCCCAACCTCCACATCCCAGCAGTGTGTCCCTGAGTTAAAGCCCTCAGAGCCCAGGACACTGAAACCCTCATCAAATCTCTCTGGGTTATCAGGAAGCTGCTGTCTCTCATCACCACATCTCACACTGGTCAGATCCTCAGACAGGATGAGTTGTGGGTCTGTAGTGTTCGGATCCAGAGTCACAGGAGCTGCAGAGAGAAAGGACACACACATGAGCTGAACACTGAGTGATGTGTGAGAAGAGAGAAAGGACACACACATGAGCTGAACACTGAGTGATGTGTGAGAAGAGAGAAAGGATACACACACACATGAGCTGAACACTGAGTGATGTGTGAGAAGAGAGAAAGGACACACACATGAGCTGAACACTGAGTGATGTGTGAGAAGAGAGAAAGGACACACACATGAGCTGAACACTGAGTGATGTGTGAGAAGAGAGAAAGGACACACACATGAGCTGAACACTGAGTGATGTGTGAGATACGGTGGCCGAGAGGTGCAAACCAACATTACAAAATCTGAAACACTTTTAAAAAGCTTGAGACAAATTTACATTTTGGAAAACATTTTTACATATCATAAAACAAAATTACATTACCATAACACATTTACAAGTCCCGAAATAAATTTACATTTCAGAAAACAAATTTACATTTCAGAAAACAAATGAACAAGACGCAAAACACTTTTACAAGTCCGAAACAAATTTACAAGTGGCGAAACAAATTTACAAATGACATTAACCGGAAAGGGAATGTACCAACGTGGAAGTGATAACGGAAGTGCTCAATTTGAGTTGATGGATGGAGTTCATGGTGAAAAAACAAACTATGATGCCGGGTTATATCGCAGAAAGGATTTCTCCTCTACAAACGTCATAATTAGGGCAATACGACTGGAACGTCGTGGACCTGGACAGCTGTTTGGTTACCGCACGATGTGGCAGGTGCTCAAACAAAAGTAGCCTACAATCTGCGAGTGAAGAGGGATCATGTAATGAATTTGCTCCGGGAGCTCAATCCTCGAGGGTGTCAATGCTCAACAAAATAAAGTATTTTCAGAAACCTCAAGCTGATGTGTACACCGTGTAAACATGACATCATGTCCACGATTACAGCGTACGAGTGTCCCTCATTAAAATATTGTATGCACTGCTGCAGGATATCTGGTCCTTCAGTCTGGTCTGCTCCATTTAAAAACTCGAAAAAACACACGAAAAACAAAATCGCGTTAATCGGCTCATATGGTTGCCACAAAACGGGCAAAACACCACTCTATCGCTGTCAATCTTGGGTCACCATGAACTCCATCAACTAAAATTGAGCGCTTCCGTTATCACTTGCACGTCAATCTCGGAGTTGGTACATTCCCTTTCCGGTTAATGTCATTTGTAAATTTGTTTCGCCACTTGTACATTTTTTTCGGGACTTGTAAAAGTGTTTTGCGTCTTGTTAATTTGTTTTCCGAAATGTAAAATTTTTTCGGGACTTGTAAATGCGTTATGGTAATGTAATTTTGTTTTATGATATGTAAAAATGTTTTCCAAAATGTAAATTTGTCTCAAGCTTTGTAAAAGTGTTTCAGATTTTGTAATGTTGGTTTGCACCTCTCGGCCACCGTAGTGAGAAGAGAGAAAGGACACACACATGAGCTGAACACTGAGTGATGTGTGAGAAGAGAGAAAGAACACACACATGAGCTGAACACTGAGTGATGTGTGAGAAGAGAGAAAGGACACACACACACATGAGCTGAACACTGAGTGATGTGTGAGAAGAGAGAAAGGACACACACATGAGCTGAACACTGAGTGATGTGTGAGAAGAGAGAAAGGACACACACACATATGAGCTGAACACTGAGTGATGTGTGAGAAGAGAGAAAGAACACACACATGAGCTGAACACTGAGTGATGTGTGAGAAGAGAGAAAGGACACACACATGAGCTGAACACTGAGTGATGTGAGAAGAGAGAAAGGACACACACACACATGAGCTGAACACTGAGTGATGTGTGACAAGAGAGAAAGGACACACACATGAGCTGAACACTGAGTGATGTGTGAGAAGAGAGAAAGGACACACACATGAGCTGAACACTGAGTGATGTGTGAGAAGGTAAAGGTGAGTAATGATGAGTAAATTAATTAGTTATGAGGATTCCAACAATGAAGATGATGATGAATAGTGAGATGACAGTAGCAGTGCCTGTAAGAAATGTACAACAACAACGACAACACCACCACAATAAATACAAAAACAAACAGATATAATGTAAACATATTTAAACTGGAATCAATTAACAAAACAAACCCAGCTGACAAATAATATACCCATCAGTGATCAGGAAAGGCAAGCTTATAACAATTCGTTTTTAGAAAAGTACCAGGGAGGAATCAGATCTGACATTATAGGGAAGGATGTTCCAGAGTTTAGGGGCCAAAACTGCAAAGGAGCAGCACCCTTAAGTGGTGTGTCCCACATTGTTGGTACTAGTCAGAACCGTGTTTATGACTCTTCGGCTGAGTGAGCATGTTGAATCAGCAGCAGAGCTCTGATATATAATCTGGGCCCAAGCCATGCAGTCCTTTGTATGTTATCATCAAAGCCTTAGAACTATTGTGAAAACACACTGAAACACAGTGGAGTGAAGTTGGAGAAAAATGCTCTGATGTCCGAGTCACGGTTAAAGGTGTGTGTGTGTGTGTGTGTGTGTGTGTGTGTGTGTGAGAGAGAGATAGATGCTAACTATACTCCCTGTATTGAACAATCTCCTGTATCTTTTCACAGACTCTGAACTTCAGATTGCCCAGGTGTTTTGCCACATTTTATAGTATGTTTTGACATACTATACTCTGTCTGCCTGTGATTTTGACCCTTTGCCTGATTTTTGACCTGACCCTGTGGGATTCTGTGTTTTGGATACTTCTGCCTTGGACTCTGTTTGACTGTTGGATTATTGACCTCTTGCCTGCCTGTTGACTTACGAGACTGTCTTCTGCCTGGTTTGCCGGGTAACTTCATTAAAACTAACAATGATCCTTGAGCTGTGTTGTCTGCTAGTGGGGCCTTCACTACTAAAAGCCTATCACTGTGTGCGTGTGTGTGTGTGTGTGTGTGTGTGTGTGTGTGTGTAGATATGTGCGTTCCCTAAAACATATTTTTTTGTGCCGCATTAACGGCAGTAACAATGGACGAAATGCACTGTGTGTGTGTGTGTGTGTGTGTGTGTGTGTGTGTGTGTGTGTGTGTGTGTGTCTGTGTGTCTGTGTGTCTGTGTGTCTGTGTATGTGACTGTGTACTCACTGTATTGAACAATCTCCTGCATCTTCTCCCAGACTCTGAACTTCAGGTTGCCCAGGTGTTTTGCCACATTGATCAGAGCTCCTGAAACCATCTCTGGATCCTGCAGTGTGCACTGGGCTCTGGAATAACATTCAGGAGTCAGTGCTGCTGTGGGTTTGGGTTCAGAACCACAGAGAAGAGAGAGACAGGAGGCAGATTCACTCACCTTTCCACTGTGCTCTTGTAGTTCTGGTAAAAAAAGAAGGGAAATGGATTAAATGATGCTGTATTAAAGACCACTGTTATCAGGTAAGTACAGCTTACCCTGTTCATAAGGATGACATGTCCTTGGTGTGTACGCTACAACAATAAGATAATAATCACAAAAGTCAATAGCTAGCATATGTGGAGTAGTGACCCACTTCTCATAGATACAATGTCATCCTGAAGTTTGGTCTATCAGTCAGTAACCAGACAGGGATGATGGATTCATTGATCTAACTGATGGATGAATTGTGAAGAACACTTGTGTGTGTGTGTGTGTGTGTGTGTGTGTGTGTGTACTCATGAAATAGACAGCTGTGGTGTAGATTGGAGCAGCGACCCATGAAGAGGCAATGATACAATGTATCATCCAGATGCTAAAGAGATTCACTAACAACAATACCTGCAGGAATGTGATGTCATCAGATCTTAAGAGGCATTATACAGACAGTGGATGGTTCTCACCTGCAGGAATGTGATGTCATCAGCTCCCATCGCTCCTTCTATGACTCTGATTGTGTCTGAAAGAGATAAGATCTCTCTAGTCATCTTCTTAATCTTCTCCTTCATCATCTGACTTCTTCTCCTCTTCCGCCCTCAGTGCTGCTAACCTGGCTGCCTCTTCATCTCGTAGAAACTGGTGAAGCTCCTCAAACTCCTTCTTGATCTGCCTCTCTGTGTGTTGGACCTGAGTCTGGATGAGCACATTTAATACTTATAACACCAATACCACTTTCATATAGTTGCTTTTCCTGTGAGCGTTGAGAAAAGTCTTTCTCACCTGAATGTGTCCTGCTGTTTCATCACAGGTGAGTTTAGCCTCCTGAAAGGCCTTCAGTTTCTCCTGTAAGGGCTGCAGTGTAATGTTCAGCTCCTCCTGGAATGAATGAAAATGTTACTGTAATAGAGGTGTTGTGTTCTTTTGATATTGAACTACAGACAAAACATCACACCAAACACATGTTTCTGTACACACACACACCTAAGCAAAGAGATAAAACATTTAGCTTTCACAAGAGCTGACAGGTGTGTGTGTGTTTGAGAGAAAGAGAGAGAGAGACAAAAAGAGATAATTTGCATTTCATCATTTAGAAGACGCTCTTGTCTAAAGGAACACACAGTACAGATATCCCCTCTCATCTGTCAGTGTGGGAGTCGAAATAATAATGTGAACTAATCAACTCCTATGTGTATTTTTTTTCTCATCACCAAAACATTTACCTTGCGGTCAAGTACTGCTTCATCTATAGGATGGAACTTATGGCCGGTGTGTTTTTTGGAGTCTCGACACACCACACACACAGGCTGTTTATCCTCCAGACAGAAGAGCTTGAGTTTCTCACTGTGCAGACTGCAGAGCACCTCAGACCCTGCTGAAGCTCTCTGACTTCTGTCCTGTACGAAGGTCTCACACAGGTTCCTTAACGCCATGTTAGGAAGGAAGAGGTCCTTTGAGCACTTTCTCCTGCAGTAGGGACATTCTCTGGATCCTTTGCTCTCCCAGAACTGCTGCAGACAGGCTTTACACACACTGTGAGCACAGGTCAAAATGACAGGATCCTTGAAGAAGTCACAGCACACAGGACAGCAGAGATCCTCTTCAAGTTTAGAAGCCATTTTGTCTTTACACTACACTGTCCTTTCTGAAGGCTGTTTGACCAGCTTTGCTCTCACTTTCAACAGTCTGAGAAGTCGAGTCAGTCCAGAGAGTCTTGCCTGTTTCAAACTTAATCCACAAGCACATCAGCCTCACCAGCTTCACTTTAAGCCCAAACTGTTGTCCTCTTTAGTCTAAACACAGTTTAAAAAAAAGTTTCTAATAGAAGTATCCCACATGAACATGACAGTGTCTAGTGAAAGACGGAAAAATCAACCTGCAATTGTCACGCCTGCGCTGACATCCGCGCTGACATCCGGCCACACCCATGCACTCTCACACTCACAGAGCATTCACACGCTTCCGTTGGAATGCGTTGATCCGTCAGGGTTGACGGATCTCCATTCACTTTGAATGGGGTGACGTCATCCTTTGCCGAACTGAATTATGGCTCCGTTGGGTTCCCGTGCGTTGCGTTTCATGCGTTGCTTGCAGCAAGAGTTGAAGAATGTTCAACTTCTCGAGAGGCAACGCATGCGTCAGCCAATCAAATTACCTCTCATGCATAACTGACAGCACAGGTGCTAGCCAATCAGATCCCGTATATGCTCACGTCTAGAAAGCGGCAAGCTCAAAAAAAAAAAAAGATGGCGACCAAACTCCGTAGATGGTCGTATTTGTACCCAAAAGTTGTTTGTTTGACTTTTTTTTGCTTAGATTTTTTTAAAGTTACCGAGAAATAGACACTGTACAATGTAAAAACCCCTTTATTGTAACTGAAAAATACGTCTGATAGGATTTGCGAGGTGTGTGAGCACCCTACCTAATGTTAGCATGCTACTGCTTACAAGGTAAGCAGCTTGCTAGTGGCGTGATTGGTTTGTTGACCTGTCAATCTCACTATAACGTCTCTGGTATCAACAGAACCCCATGCGCCAGACTCCTCCTCCGCCATCCGTTGGCGCAACGCATTCCAACGGAAGCGTGTGAATGCTCGGTCACACTCCCAGCTGCACGTTTGATCAGTCTCGTTCACAGCCCACACTGCATTCACGTCTCCTTATCACACAATCACACGCACCTGTCTCACACCCTACATATACTTCACTCCCCTCACTCCGTGCCTTGTCTCGTCGTTACACAGTCTAAGATACTGCCCGAGACGGCCAGCGCTCTGGTTCCTGTTTCTGTTCCTCGTTCCGTGTGACTGCGCTCTCCTGGTTACCTGTGTTAGCAATCTCCGTGTCCGCTGAATTCCACTTCAGCAAGTTCCGCGTCACCTGGATTCTGCTCCGGCGTCTCCCAGAGATCCGTGCTCACGAGCCCAGGTTCTGACTAGAGGAATACCCTGAGTTTGCTTAATCCCAGAGTTTGACTCTGAGTGTTTTTTGTTAATTGTATTTTCAGTATCGACAGTTACTTTAACAGTTTACTTTTTCCAGCGTTTGACGCTGTGTATATTGGTTTAGGTTTCTAGTATTTGTAGTCTCCTTGTCGGCTCATAAATGACACGGTTACTTTTGAGCATTCTCCCGCGAGTCTGTTAGTTCTCCCTGTATGTGTCTGCATCCCCCTTCACCTGGCTGTATTCCTTAATAAACTCTGTTTGACCCTAAAAACGTCCTTCTGAGTTCGGACGTCTCATGACAGCAACCAACTTTACTTCTTCCTCTGGTGCCAGTCAGTCAGAGGGCGGGACTATGGTAAAGAAGGATTCTGATTGGTCGGCCGTAGTTGCCAGACCAGTTCCCCTATCACTGCTGCCAATTACTCTGGAGTTCAGTTAAAAGTCCCAGTTGTGGCTGTGGACTGTAGCCTACCTGCCAGAGACACAGAGACTGACCCCAGATCAGTGGATTTCACACAGGTTTTGATCCTGAAGTTCAGGTTAAAAGTAGACAGGCAAGACGTTCCATGCTCCTCTACGTGTCAGTGTGGGTCCAGACAGATGCCTCTAGCTGTGCTGTTCTATTCTCAAAGAAGCCTTCACTGCTAACATCCTCAGAGAAGAGAAATGACAGCCAGTATTAAAGAATGGAAACACTCTCCCTGTAAAAGTGTGTGTGAGATGTGTGTGTGTTATTCTTATCTTCTCTTAATCCTCTTCACACTGGGTAGTGCATGAGGCCTCCACCTGAGCCCACCAGCGTGGTCTGTCTGCAGCACATCTCTCCAGGTAACCCAGGCCCATCCCTGCTTCTTCATTTCTGTCTCCACTGTCCTCCTCCAAGTCTCCTTGAGCCTGCCTCTGTTTCTGCAGCCGTCTGGAGTCCACCTGTGGGCTACCCTTGGCAGTGATGTTGGTGGCATACGCAGCACATGTCCAATCCATCTCCATCGGCGTGTGTTATGTGTGTTATTAGGGTGTGTGTTATCGTCAGGGTCAGAGAATGACACCTTTCCTCTGTCCCATTTCAGCTGTACTCTGATCCTCTGGAGTCCCTGTTTCTCTGTGAGAAAGGTGGAGGGCTGTGGGGTAACACATGCTCTATATTTACTATCTGTACAGAAAACAAACCACTGTCCACTCATGGCCTCACTCATGGAGTCACACGTTCCCTTCCTCGACGTACACGACGTAGAGATATTATTTACAATAATAGAGATATTATTTAAAACGCTGTGATTGAGTGATTGAGCTGCCGTAACGTAACACTGCTGCACAGACACACACGCATGCTGCGCTGCGCCCCTGCAACTAGCAGCCTACTGCTGTTACTTTATCCTTCTTATTCTATTTTATTTATTTAGTTGCAAATTTGTATTCTGTTTTACAAGGATATTATTTCATTATCAGATTTGACGTTCTTAATCAGTCTTTATGATGCCTTGTGTCCTTTGCCCCTCATGTGGTCATACAATTAAAGGACTAAATGAAAAGATCCAAAGGCTAATGGTGGAGTTAGGATATACTCCTCAACGGATTCTCTATAATCGCCACTGCACAAGCAAGAAGAATTGCCGCCCTCTCAGTCTACAGATCTATGGCCTGGTACTTGGACCTCTGCTCCATCGTCCCGTCCGATTGCTGTGGTCTCAACTCGTCTGCCTCGTCTGCAGCTCAGTGTCCCTCTACCTCCTTGCTGCTGCTGGATGGCGATGCTGAATGGCCTCCCTATCAATGAACAGCCACTTCTTACACTAGCTTTGAACACCCGATCTTGTAAGTTGAACTGTTGGTGTGTGTTTGCGTGTGCGTGTGTGTGTGTGCGTCTGTGTCTGTGTTTCAAACGGAGTGTCTCATTCGTAGTGGGGTAGAGGTTGTGTGTGTGTGTTGTGTGTTTCTCACCAGAGTGTCTCATTGGTGGTTGGGTAGAGGTGGTTCATTCATACAGTTATAACTGCACACAATGTACACTACAACAAGACAAACAAAACTTCATTGTTCATAAAGTACACTACACCATGAGCACACACCCGCACGCACGCACACACACACACACACACACACACACACACGCACACACACACAAAAGGAGACAATTTAGGGAGACATTGAAAGGATTTTACTGTTGTCCCCAGAAGCAGTTGTAGCTCAGACTGGACAGTCTCAAGGCCTTGTGCAAATACTGGCTAGTCCCACTAGGGGGAGCTCCAGAGACTGATACTAACCTGTCAACACCTGCAGTACCTTGCACTCACTACTGGAGAGTGCCACTAAGGGAGCTCCAGTGTTTCAGATTGAACCTACTTCATACATTTAAACAATTGTAGTTGGCATTGACCGGTCATTGACAGATTCTGGAGAACTTAGAAGTGCATCCCAGTTCTGTAGGTTTTCTCATCATCCTGGATCGTTGAGCTTCCTAGATCTGTTGCAGACAGGCTTTACCCATTCAGTGCTGAAGATGCACACAAAATGGGAGAAATCCTGGGGGACAAATGTTGAGGAAACTATGTTCTTAAGTGTTTTTTTTACTCTTTTTTAATTTTGTATATCCTCAAGTGTCGCCCATCACAATTCCCTGCCTTTTGTTCTTTAATCCATGTGGTTTTCAGTTCCATCAACTTCTGTTTAACAAACAACTGTGCAATAGTAATTCATTATTTGTTCTTTGTATCATATTATAGGACTGAACATGAATCTGAAACACCCTCACACTCGTTGCCTACCTCACTGAGAGGGAGGGGCTCCTCTTAAGAGGCATTCTAATCAGCCAATCCAAACACGTCTCTGATGTAATCAGTTCTCTCATCATTTCTACGACTGTAACTGAGGTTAATTAAATTCAGATCTATGTGTGCGCGCACACACACTCACACACTTACACAAACACAAACACAAAGGCTGACCTCAGATTACACACAACCTCTTGCATTTGTGGTTGAATCTGATAGAATCTAATGAGCACGCCAAACTTGAAGAACGGACCTGATAACATAGTCAGGATTTCTGGAGATTATTTCAGTGTGGACACACTCTCTAAGCGTGTTGCTCAATTCAGTTCCATCAAATTATAATTCAGCATTTTATATTAAGTATTATTAAGAAGAGATTTTAATTCAGAAAATATATTCATACATAAGGCCAGATGATCAAATACAAATGGTGACTGATAGGTTATAATAAATGTGAATTATTTATAAAAGTTAAATGCTGATAGATTAGAATACGTGTGAATTATTTATAAAAGTTAAATAGTGACAGATTAGAATAAGAGTACTTTATTTAGTAAAGTTAAATGTTGTCATATTAAAATAAGTGTAAATTATTAAGTAAAGTTAAATGCTGTCTTGGTAATAATACACAACACATCAGCTCTAAGGAACCACGATGACACTGGCTGAACAGAATACCATTTTATTTTGTCTTGGGTTCTCTACTGATAAAAGTCTTTTGAAAACAAATAAGAAATAAAAGAACATTTAAACTAATTCATTGAAATTAAGTGGTGAGAGAACACAAATAAGCCTGCATTGTTTGTGTGCTTGCTTCCTGTCGTGTTGAAGACAGGTAATAAGCTATGACTAATAGATGTTATAGATGTGTGTTTCTATCAGGGTTTGCATTCTTATCATCCATGGTAAGACAGAGGCTGTATGAGCTCTAACTGTGATGCTTCAGCGTAATGCAACATTTTACTGGTAAAATCCTAAGAGGGACACTGCAGATATTCAGAAAGTATGGAAACACTCTCTCAGTAAAAGTGTGTGTGAAAGTGTGTAAGTGTGTGTTATTATCAGGGTCAGTGAATGACAGCTCTCCTCTGTCCCAGTCCAGCTGCACTCTGATCCTCTGAAGTTTCTGCTTCCCTCTGTGGAGAGTGTAGGGCTGTGGTGGAGAATATGCTCCATATTTGCCATCTTTATACCTCACAAACCACATGAATGAAAAGTCTCCCTTCTTCTGATGAGACTCTGTCATCACACCCACATGCCACCATGTGTTCTCTCCAACCTCCACATCCCAGCAGTGAGTCCCTGAGTTAAAGCCCTCAGAGCCCAGGACACTGGTATACGTATCAAATCTCTCTGGGTTATCAGGAAGCTGCTGCCACTCATCATCACTGTCTCTCACACTGGTCAGATCCTCAGACAGGATGAGATATGGGTGTGCAGTGTTGGGATCCAGAGTCACAGGAGCTGCAGTGAGAAAGGACACACACATGAGCTGAACACTGAGTGAAACACTGCATTTTCTGCTCGCAAAAGACTTCTGTGCTCAAACCTCCTTGGACTACAGCTCTAGGTGGTGTTATAGTCAGTTTTTTTTTTTAAGCTCTTTGATATCGCACATTCTTCTATTGCTAAACATCCCACAACAAACGTCACGCACAGGGATTTTATCAGACATTTTCTAGCCCTCACTCAAGACCAACACTGGAGGTTTGGTCAAGAGCTCTTTGTCATTCTAGCGGTCACACTCCTATCCACACTTGACATATCCACTAATATGAGTAATGATGAGTAAATTAATGAGTTATGAGTCCAACAATGAAGATGATGATGAATAGTGTGATGGCAGTAGCAGTGCCTGTAAGAAATGTACAACAACAACAACAACAACAACAAAAACAACACTTTAATGTGTCCTTTCTGATAATAGCCCAAAGTGCTTTACAGAATTAGTACAGAAAATATGGTAAAGGAAAAAATATAATCAAAATTATAGGGAAGGCCGTTCCAGAGTTTAGGGGCCAAAACTGCAAATGAGCGGCACCCTTAAGCCCGTGGCACACAGGGTCAAGGGTCGGCCGTCAGCCAATGTTGTGCAGTCTGTTAATGTATGTGGTTGTAGTTTTTATGGTGTGTCCCACACTGTTGGCACTAGTCGGACCCGTGTTGTTGACTCTTCAGCTGATTGAGCATGTTAAATAGGGAGCAGAGCTCCGATATATAATCTGGGGCCAAGCCATGCAGTCCTTTGTACGTACATTTACATTTAGTCATTTAGGAGACGCTTTTGTCCAAAGCGACGTACAAGGGAGAGAATAGTCAAGCTACGAGCAATAGAACCTGGTGTAACAATACATACTACTTTACATAAGAAATATAACAAAATGAAATAAAAAAGAAAAAGAAGTGCAGAAATGTAACTGCTGTAATTGCAAAGTTACGCACTAGTCGAAGTGCCAGTTAGGACGGGAAGTGCTCTCTGAAGAATCAGCAAAGCCTTAAAACTATTGTGAAAACGTACTGAAAGCCAGTGCAGTGAAGGTAAAGTTAGAGAAATATCAGTGTTTCCCCTACCGTTATATTAGGGGGGCGCCCCGCCCCCCCAACGGCACCCCCCGCCCCTCCTGGAAGGTCAAGGTAATTTTGTTCAATTTTTATTTTCTATAAAGCGCCAGATCACAACGGAAGTCATTTAAGATTACCTTTCCTATAGAACAGGTCTATAGCTTGTTATTTTATTAAATAAAATAAATAGCCTTATGTTATTTATCTTAGTTACACGACGGCATGTAATTTCTGTCTCTACATGGTCGCGCGATTACAATTCTCTGCTCTCTGTATCACGCATGGCGGAGTTCCGCCACTATGCGCACAAACACACACACAGACACGTGCGCGCACACACAGGTGAGCACGCTCCCACCAGCGGACAGAATTGGGCTTAAGAATCAGTGCACAGCTACGGACACTTAAGCTTTTAAAAAACACATTTCCAGGCGTTCATGAATCCAGCGATCTGTTCCTAGGTAGGGTCGAGAAAGAGGCCTAATGAGAATAGCTACAACAGACGTGGAAACAGAACGTACGCCCATGTCCGCACCGAAAATTCAGAAATAGATCTGGCTTCCATTTTTTATCATTTTCCGCAAGTTGTGCGTGGCCCTTTTTACATAGAGTCTGGTAATAAATCTATGACATGTAATGAACATTATTTATTTTGCTGTGAATAATGAAGGAAGCAATACATCTGATTATTTCCCAAACCCTCAAGAGCTGTTGCCATGGAGATTTAACGTTACTTTCTGTTTGAAGATAAGGTAGCAGCTAGTGTTGAAGAATGGATGACTTTAAATTGGACGACTTTAAATTAATATATGAAATTGAACATTCACACCTATACGGATAAAATAAATAAACAAGGATAGCAAAACAGATTGATAAGCATAGAATGAGAACGGCAGAAACACAGGCCGGACGTTAGATGACGAGACAGATCATAGTTTTTTTTTGTCATATTGAAGGCTGAGACATTCATAACATTTTATTCAGTCTTACTGATGGTCCTTTTGTAATGCCAACATGTGCACTTCGTTGTGGATAAGTAAAGCCTATTCTGCTACATTTTTGTAGTCCTGGTAATCTTTTGTTTGGCATATTGGTGAGGTTATTAAGAGGACCATTTCTCAATCGTTTTGTTCTTGATGAATTAATGTTTATTAATCAGTTATTTTTCAACAAATAATTCAATTATAATTACAAAGAGGACAATTCGCAACTTTATATCCCAACTTTCACTTGTTTTCGGCAATTTCATTGCAAAAAACACCTACAAATAAAAACTTTCATCTGAACTTTTTGGAAAAGCTCCTGCGAAATCAGGAATTTTAGCCTGCAAATATCTCAAAACATTTTCTTCCAGAAGGCCAAAAAGGTAAACTGCAGTGACAAAAGCTGCACACTTTGGGGATAATTGTCATAAGAAGACATGTTCCGATGTTTAGTTCAATGTACAGTTAAAATAATTGTTCAGTTGTTATATTGACTGCTGTCATTAAAAGAAACACATGAACACCATGATTCCTTTAAGCGTTTGTGTCGGTGGCCGCGCTGCGCACCGTGCCCCCCCCCCCTCCCCAAAGCTGTAAACCTAGGGGAAACACTGAATATGCTCAGATGTCTGAGTCACAGTTAAAGGCCTGGCTGCTGCATTCTGTGCCATCTAAAGCTGAGCACTGTGATAGCAAATGTTTATTATTTTTAAAGACTCATTCTCAAACAGTGGCAGGTGTGTGTGTGTGTGTGTGTGTGTGTGTGTGTGTGTTTGTGTGTGTGTGTGTTTGTGAGGGAGAGAAAGAGAGAGAAAGAGAGAAAGAGAGAGAAAGAGAGAGAGAGAGAGAGAGAGAGAGAGAGAGAGAGAGAGAGAGAGATAGATAGAGAGAGAGAGAGAGAGATTATAACTATACTCACTGTATTGAACAATCTCCTGCATCTTCTCCCAGACTCTGAACTTCAGGTTGCCCAGGTGTTTTGCCACATTGATCAGAGCTCCTGAAACCCTCTCTGGATCCTGCAGTGTGCACTGGGCTCTGGAATAACATTCAGGAGTCAGTGCTGCTGTGGCTTTGGGTTCAGAACCACAGAGAAGAGAGAGACAGGAGGCAGATCACTCACCTCTCCACTGTGCTCTTGTAGTTCTGTGAAATGGAGGATATATAATACACATTATTAAGTACAAAATGCAATAATTAAATTCATTAACAAATAAATGTTTTAACACTTGTTTGTTTTTCTCCAGACACACTCTGTAGGGCCAATGATTTTCCGTTTAAAAAAAATGCATTTTCCGTTTCACATTTCGTTTCAGCTCATTTTGTTCACCCTGAGGTAGATTGATGGCTTAAAATGAGTGAATAATATGTGCCCTTCTTAGATTGTTGTTTGCCAGCCATCAACAGAACAGAAGACTAAACATTTTTTGTTTTAAATGCGATTGGGAAGACGAGCGCGTGAATGTGACTAAATGTGGCTTTAGCGGAGATCTGTGGGTCAACCGTTGAAAAGGGGGGCGTGGCCGGAGCAGAGTTCAGCGCAGACGTGACATTTTCTCAGTGGTTTTGTTCTTAATTAATGTTTGTTCATCGTTGCAATCGTTGTTGTGTTTATTTGAAAGAAATATAGCCTTGCAGCCCAAAATACAGGGGAATTTGGGCGATTTGTATGAACAAAATGATGTTTCCGTTTCAAAGGTGCAATTCCGTTTCAAAGTGTTCATTCCGCGAATTCCGTCCGTTATCGCGGAAAATCATTGGCCCTAACTCTGTGCTCCTGTCCTAGCTGAAAGACTCTTCAGGTAACACCTGTCCCACCTCACCAGCACACTAATCTCACCCTGCCCATCTTAAGCACCTGATGCCAACATTTCTCTGCTGGAAGTTCTTCAATATAACCTCAATAACCCTCAATATATAACCATCAATATAACCTCTATATGGAGCCCTCAATATAACCCTCTTTACCTGCAATATACTGTATAACCCTCATTATAAGCCCAGTATTCTGCTGAAGCCCAAAGGTGCAATGGAGGCTAAGAGCTCAAGATGGTGGATGAGGAAGAGGAGAGTGCAGCTCTTTCACTCCCCACACCCAGATTTCCCCCATACTCCAGTAGCAGCCCATAGGTTGAGTATGAAGTATGAGCGGCATGACTTTTCTCAACAGTTTCTGGCTAATTTGACCATGAGGAACAAAACTAGGGTGCTGTCATTTACTGTAACCCGAGCGAACCTCGAGACTGTATCTCAGCTTCTGAAGGTCGTAGACACTTGAATTTGGTCTCAAAATGACCGGAATAGGTATGTTTATATATGCACTATGAAGGTTTCTAAGCTCTAAAACCTTTACTTTTCGAGATATTCAAGACATTCAAGATTTGAAGCTTTTTGCGCCCCACGCGAATTAAAAAAAAAAAAAAATTTCTTGAATATCTCGAAAAGTAGAAACCTTCACAGTGCATATATAAACATGCGTATTCCGGTCATTTGGAGACCAAATTCAAGTGTCTATGACCTTCAGAACCTGATATTCAAATGCGCTGGACTTGCCCTAAAAGGGCGTGGCAAAATCTCGATGTTCACTCGGGTTACAGTAAATGACAACACCCTAGTTTTGTTCCTCATGGTCAAATTAGCCAGAAACCGTTGAGAAATGTCATGCCGCTCATACTTCATACTCAACCTATGGGCCGCTACTGGAGTACCAGCAGATCTGGGACGTGAACCCAGACTTTCATACACACAACCATTTCTTCATTGTGTCCTACAGAGTGAAGATTGCTGAGTTTTCAGTAAATAATAGGGACTGATCTTCCAGCCCTACAGGACGTCTCCTGCATGTGCTGCCTGAAGAAGGTCCAACATGATGAGGGACCTGAGTCACCCCAGACACAAACTGCTCTCTCTGCTCCTCTCCAAGATGGAAGACTCTTCAGGTGACACCCCACCTGCTCTCTTCTACCAAGAACCCCCCCCTCCCCCAATTATAATGCAGCACTTGTCATCTTAATCCTTACATTCAAGACAGTCAAAGATTTCCTTTTTTCCCTTTCCCTTGTTCTGCACATCACATTATCAACCTTTTCACAGATAATTTCATACATAGCTGAAAGAATACCTCACAAATACAAATAAACTAATTTTTGTGGAATGTGTGTGTGTGTGGCATTTCTCTACAGGGTGGTGAGTATTTTTAGTGCATCACAGGGATGAGTGAGAGGCTGTTGAGGAAATTCTCCAAATTTCTCAAGAAAGAAAATGGTTCCAAAATACCTCCTTAGTCCCAGACTCTTCAGGTGCGACCAACCCAGCTCTCCCCTGCCTCAATCCAACTGACACCTGCACCCTTGCCCCACATCTCACACACATACTTACAACATAATCCACACACTCTTCACTCACCTACAACATACACCCACCTCTTCATCATCATTCAGATATCTGCATATTTTATATTATTAATTCAATGATGTGTAGCTAAGAGTGAATAGAAGTGGTGTAAGCAGGTCCCCACACACTTCCTGTTGTTCTCAATAATGCATCTTAACAGCCAGAGATTTTATCATCAAAAGTATTAATCAGATCTTAAGTCATTATACAGACAGTGGATGGTTCTCACCTGCAGGAATGTGAGGTCATCAGCACTCATCTTCTCTTCTATGGCTCTGATTGGGTCTGAAAGAGATGAGATCTCTCTGCTCATCTTCTCAATCTTCTCCTTCATCATCTGACTCTTCTGCTCCTCTTCCTCCCTCAGTGCAGCTATCCTGGCCGCCTCTTCATCTCGTAGAAACTGGTGAAGCTCCTCAAACTCCTCCTTGATCTGCCTCTCTGTGTGTTGGACCTGAGTCTAAATAAAACAACATGACAAAAGACTTGATCCAATTAAATGATGAGCAGATGTGTCAGTTACATTTGAAATGATCCATAAAACATGATTTGCTCTCATGAGGACATATTGATAAAAATACTTTTTCATTATATGATCCATGTTTCACCTTAATGTGAGCTGCTGTTTGGTCACAGGTGAGTTTAGCCTCCTCAAAGGTCTTCAGTTTCTCCTGTAAGGGCTGCAGTTTGACCTTGATCTCCTCCTGGAATAGATGAACACTTTACTGTAGACTAGAGTCTACACAACTCTATAATACTGGCACGAGGAAACCAAGTTACTTCATTTTTAGGGAGTCTCTGAGGGATATGTGAGTGAATGAGTGAATATCTGGATATCTGGAGTCAGGGGTGATATGGGGATAACAGGGGGCTACCCCAAAGTGTAGAGAAAGTAGACATGAGCGTTTCCAGATAAACCCAATAATACACATCAAGAGACATTAGACATGTTAAGAGATACGGTTTCAGACTTAATCAAAATTAATGTTGGAAAAAGGGTATATTGTAATGATTTAAAGCCAATTTGGGTGCATAATTAGACCACATCTCTTTGTCAGTAATGATTATGACTCCAAGATGAGTTTTGGAAACGATAGTGATGTGAAGTTTGACTCTTTGATGGAGAGGGCTTCCTTAAGTTTGCTCCTGTACACTCTGGGAGTCCTTGGTATGGCAGAGTGGGAGTGAGGAAGAAAAGGCTCAGAGTATTTCAGGTCAGAGGTTTGCATGATGTGCAACAGTCATCAGTTGTAACAACAGGGTGTAGACTTCGCCATCTACTGTTACATTTCAGGTATTACACCACCTTCCACCACGAATAGTCCACACTAAATGGAATACAATAGATAGAATAGAATAGAAACTGTAAAAAAAAAAAAACGTAAAATTTACGGTGAAATACTGGCAGCTGTGGTTGCCAGAAATTCACCGTAAAAAATACGGTTGCCAAAAAGCATACCGTAATGTCTTATACATTGTCACCGTATTTTTACGGTAATTTGCTTTAAAAATAACAGCCATAATATAAATCTGTTTACGGTAGTTTGCTTTAAAAATAACATAATATAAACTTGTTTACGGTAATTTGCTTTAAAATTAACAGCTATAACAAACCTGTTTAAGGTAAACCAATTTTAAAACTACAGATAAACACAGCACAACGGTATAATATATCACAGTATATTTTATTGTAAATGTGTTTTGTTACATGCTTTACTATCAAACAAAGTTACAACTCAGACATATTTTTTACCATTTTCTATTTTCAAAAACAAACAAAGAACGAGCACAGAAAAATCTGTGTGGCTAGACTGAAAGAATGTGTGGGGGAAACTTCCGTATGGCAGACGGTTGTGTGGCAAAAGCTCTGACGATCCGTATGTGTGGCAAAAACGGTCTGTATGTGTGTGTAGTGGCTAAAGTTCCCTTCGTGTCATCAGTTCGCGCACTTGTCTTTTCTTCAAACTGTTCGTTCGTTAGCTCCTGATCCCAGGAGAAACTGCAAGGGTAGAAAGGTCAGGGGTTTGAGAGTGTATTGTAATGGTACAATCTAGTCTTATATAAAAGACACTTGCTCTGTATTCATGTTACAATACATATTTGTTCTGTAGGACATTATTCTAATCCCATGATGTCAGTGTTAATCTTTTTTTTTTTAAATCTATAATTTGTACAGCTTTCATCGAAATATGAACAAGGTCAAAGACAGAGCTAGCTATTGGATATACCCAATTCTAGCTTCAAGGGCTATAAGTGACACAATCTGAGGCTAATCTGCCATTCGACATAAATATCACCAACTAAACTCTGATATAGTACAGTTAATGCATAATATGGTATTTCGGCAAAATAGTTGAATATAAATCAATATGTACCACAATGTTCTAACATTAGATCAAGGATGGATTCCTCACAGCTAACATCCATTTAACTTACGTTAGCTACCATCATCGGACAGAGCTAGCTACATTGGATAGACCTGATGCTAGCTTAGCAGCACATGTCAGTTAAAGATGAGTTTACCACAATGTTTTACCTTTACATCACATTCCACCTTTCTTTTAGCTAACATTACCTACAATCAAAGGACAAACAAGCTAGCTAGCTAGTTAACATTCGTACATTAGTTTTTTTATCTATAATTTGTACAGCTTTCATCGAAATATGAACAAGGTCAAAGACAGAGCTAGATATTGGATATACCCAATTCTAGCTTCAAGGGCTATAAGTGACACAATCTGAGGCTAATCTGCCATTCGACATAAATATCACCAAATAAACTCTGATATAGTACAGTTAATGCATAAGATGGTATTTCGGCAAAATAGTTGAATATAAATCAATATGTACCACAATGTTCTAACATTAGATCAAGGATGGATTCCTCACAGCTAACATCCATCGGACGGATGCATCTACATTGGGTAGACCTGATGCTAGCTTAGCAGCACATGTCAAAGATGAGTTTACCACAATGTTTTAACTTTACATCACATTTCACCTTTCGTACGTTAGTTGACCTTACCTTGGATGTGTTTTTCGGTGAGTTTGCGCACTTTTCTATGTCTTGTCTTTTCTTCAACCTGTTCATTCCTTAGCTCATTCAGTTGTGAGGGTTGTCACTGCCTGATCCCAGCAGATGTCAGTCGCACGTGCGAGCGTACAGGGCAAGGATGTTAGCATGAAGGTCATTTCAGACTTGTTACAACTATCTTGAAGAATTAATCTCAGCCTTAAAAACGTCTCTTAGAAATTGCACACACGTTTTTATACTTTAGAAGAAGCCTATTCTCAGAACTGTGTAAAAATAACATTTAGTCATTTAGCAGATGCTTTTGTTTAAAGCGACGTACAAGGTAGAGAACATTATAAATAAAAGATGTGCATTCACAATTTTACTCAAGTAAATAAATATCAGCTTGCCAGATGTATTTTATCTGTAATTAAGACAGAAAAACACCGTTATTTTTATGGTGATTACCTGCTTGTGATATTATGGTATTTTCCCGTGAATTTGAACAACATTTTATATTTTCACAGTAAAATTGTGTGTTTTCTACTTATTATGACAGTAAAAAATAAAGTTATCTACTGTTTTTTGATTAAGGGTAATTCAATGTATTTTCTACGGTGATATACTGTTTTAGATTTTACGGTATTTTACTGTTGCTATTTGACAGTTTTTTACCGTAATTTTTACGATTTTTTCTTACAGATGTGTTATTTTAGAGCCTATGGCAGTATTACCAGAGTAGATTCCTACCTTACAGTCCAGTGCTGCTTCATCTACGGGACTGAAGCTGTGATTTTTATGTTTCCTTGAGTCTCGACACACCAAACACACAGGCTGTTTATCCTCCAGACAGAAGAGCTTGAGTTTCTCACTGTGCAGACTGCAGAGCACCTCAGACCCTGCTGAAGCTCTCTCACTTATCTCCTGTACGAAGGTCTCACACAGGTTCTTTAAGTGAAGGTTAAGAGGAGGTTTGTCATTTGACGATGTTCCCCTACAGACTGGGCATTCTGTAGATCCCTTAGTGTCCCAGAACTGCTGCAGACAAGCTTTACAGACGCTGTGACTACAGGAGAGGAGGACGGGATCCTTGAAGATTTCAAAGCAAACAGGACAGGTGAAATCCTCCTCTGCAAAAGATGTAGAAGCCATTTTCTTATTCAGTACAAGCTCAAGTTCAGTTCAATACAGAGTTTAAGTCCTTTCTCTGTATTACTTTCAGGTAGTTTGCCTAATTCTGTCAGCCTTTTAGGATTCACCTAACCCCCTCACACACAGGATAGTCAGTCACTTCAAATATTATCCGAGACAAAACTCATATTCCAGCAGCGTGTCACTACTCGACTAAACTGTTGCGCTGTTGAACTCACTTCTTTATTCAGGACAGTTCAGTCAAGGGGAGGGACTTGAATCTGATTGGTCTGTGTGAGAAGTTTAACATTTCCCTTCTCACTATTATGGACTTTATGGACTGTTTGCCCGCTTTACCGCGAGTGCGGGAGAGAGGGTAAGAGTCTTAATTTATTCTCACACGCACGCAACCACACATACACAGCGTCTCTCCTCTCTGACCGCCATATATGGATATCGTTAACATTATTGAAAGTATTGTTTCATGTTTTGTAAACGTGTTGTGCTTATTTGTTGTACAGTGTGATGGTGTGTTTGTGTCGGGAGTTTGCCGCAGGTTTGCCGTTTATGCGCGGACATACCCATCTGCTGCGATATAGCAATCATTCGTGCATTGTGACATTTTCCTACACCTTTTGTGAATGATACTGGTTTGTAAGTGTGGTGCCCACTTTCTCATCTTCCATTAGCCATTTGTATTTCTATAACGTCCATAAACTGGTTAAACATACACTTACTCACACTTCCCGGTGCTCTCGCTTCCCCATACTGTTCCCAATGCGAAAGCACGCTTCCCACTGAGGTTGTACTTTTACAGCGTACCACTAGGGGAGGGAGTGGGGCATTCTGTTACAGGGGTATTTGCTTTGTCCACATTTTCATTAGGTAATTATTATGCATTCTGGGGATATTTACTATGGTATGAAATGGGTGTTTGGTTGATAATATTTGCATATGTTATTTTGCATACATTTTCTGAATGGATGTATTTTGTTAATAGTGAGCAATATATGTGTTCAACTATGTGTGTGTGTTTTCTCTTTGCAGATCCCATAATACTGAATCCCAACACTCCCAGCAAACCTGGCGTTGTGTTTCAGGATCTGACCAGCCTGTGTGATTCTAAAGACAAATTCCCTGACCACCCTGAGAGACTTCAGGCACACTGTCCTGGGCTACTACATTCATCACAGTACACAGAATATTCTCAATGGATGTGTGTTTGGTCTCAGAAATATGAGAAAGAAAATGAAGACTCTCCTGCCTTTAACTAACATGCTTTTGCAAAGATGAACTGGTTTCACCTTGCTCTACTAATAAGACAGGACATGTCTTAGGACAGGCATGACACGTTTTACAATGAGGGCTACCCTGCCCGACAACATATCATTTTTTAATGAAACTCTTTAATCTTCAGTTAAACATTCATTCAGTCCTTCGTTCACTGGTTTGTTGGTTCAGTGCTCCAAGTGGTTCAGCCTTCAGCTTGGGTAGCTCTCCCACAGTGTGAGGTTACACTCCAAACACTGACAGACAAATGAAAAAATTTCCACAACTGACTTTATTTCTCTTAATATAAAAATAGCCACAGCTATAATCTATTCACATGTTATCTGTACAAAATAATCCCCTTGACATGAATGCTGAAGAGGTCTGGAAGAAGATCAAAAGTCTTCAGTGATGACCTCAGGTTGGGATATCCAGCTTGTCATCATGTCTGTAATCCTCCATCGCCATCAGGAACTCTGCAGGACATGGAAGACATTGTTTCTCACTTCAGCTCAAACAGTGTAGATATTAGCTATCATTATGATAACCGTATGATCGATCATTATGATAACCGTATGATCTATCATTATGATAACCACATGATCTTTAAATATCATTATGATAACTATGATCTTCGGCTATCATTATGTTAACCATATGATCTATCATTATGATAACCGTATGATCTATCATTGTGATAACCGTATGATCTTTAGATATCATTATGATAACCGTATGATCTATCATTATGATAATGTATGATCTTTAGATATGATTATGATAATCGTATGATCTTTAGATATCACGGAGTACTATAAGGACGAGGGGCTTTGCTCCAGAGGTTTCATGGGTTTGGCTCCCTGGGAGCACACACTGACTACTAATGAAGAACATACATATATATCATACATATATACTGTACGTATAACATTAATATATTTGTAAGTTGCTTCAGATAAAAAGGCCCTGCTTTGTGAAGTAAATACTGAATGGGGCAGTTAAACCCTAAAAGCCCCAGACAGTCTCGTCCTGCTCACCCTCGGTGTAGTCCATGTCAGGCCGGGTGGAGATGAACACCCAGGCCAAACCCACCAGCAGAGCCACCACCAGGTTCACCACGATCCAGGGCTTTAGGAGCTGCTGCTCTGATCCAGGAGGCCTAACGAATGGGGAGATGGATCAGTATGTATGAATGTGTGTGTGTGTGTGTGTGTGTCTCTGTGTGTGTGTGTGTTTGTGTGTGTGTGTGAGAGAGAGACTGTGTGTGTGTGTGTGTGTGTGTGTTTGACTATGATCCAGGGCTTCAGGAGCTGCTACTCTGAGGTGTGTGTGTGTGTGTGTTTCTCACCAGAGTGTCTCATTGGTAGTGTGGTGTGTGTGTATGTGTGTGTGTGTGTGTGTGTGTGTGTGTGTGTGTGTGTGTGTCGGTATTTCTGTGTGTATTTGTGTCTGTGTCTGTGTGTGTGTGTGTGTGTGTGTGTGTGTGTGTGTGTGTCTGTATTTCTGTGTGTATGTGTGTCTGTGTGTGTGTGTGTGTCTGTATTTCTGTGTGTATGTGTGTCTGTGTGTGTGTGTGTGTGTCTGTGTGTGTGTGTGTGTGTGTGTGTGTTTCTCACCAGAGTGTCTCATTGGCAGTGTGGTAGAGATGGTGTGTGTGTCTGTGTATGTGTGTGTGTGTGTGTGTGTGTGTGTGTGTGTGTGTGTGTGTGTGTGTGTGTTTCTCACCAGGATGTGTTTCATTGGCAGTGTGGTAGAGATGGATGCGATCACTGGTCATCTGCTGACTCAGAGTCAAGATGAGAGCCGCAAAGTACACTGCAACAAAACAAACAACAATTTGTTTAATCATTCATAAACTTACTTATTCATTTAATAGTAACTTTACACAAAGTACACTGCACTGCAACAAAACAAACTACAATTTGTTCATTAATTCACTCACAATACACAATAATATTACTCAAAGTACACTACAACAAGACAAACAAATACTCATTCATTTATTCATACACTAATAACTTTACACAAAGTACACCGCAGATGAAAAAAAAAATGATTCATTCATTCATACACTAATAACTTAAATAAACTACACCAAGAAAATGAACATTTATCCATTTCCATACACTTCTCAATGAAGCCTCCACAAAGTGCATCACAACAACAAAAAAGAATCATTCATTCCCTCATTCATTCATTTCCATACACTTTTAACTGTCTACAAAGTACACTTAAACAAGAAAAAGAACCATTCATGTGATTCTAAACGTGTTTATAAAACGTGTTAATGTGAACTAAAGAGAACTGAAGAGGAACTCAACCAGGCCATGGCAAAAGTAAGAGATAATGGATGAAACAAATGACAGACTCGTATAAGAGCTATGATATTTAAAAGTGGTTTTAATTTGTCCTTCTAAAAGCTTAATTACCATCAGGAGTACTATTGTGATACCTGCGTGATATTGTGATGTATGGTGATGTATTGTATGGTGAGATATGTATGGTGATGTATTGTATGGTGATATGTATGGTGATGTATTGTATAGTGATATGTATGGTGAAATGTATGGTATTGTCGGGCAGGTGGTGATACCCAGCACTAGTACTCACAGAGGGAGGCCAGGGCTGCAGGGTCCAGAGTAAGCAGTCCCCTCAGAGCCATGGAGGCTTTGGCTAGGTTCACCCTGACAGCAGGAGGGGGCAGAGACAGGGGTATTAACCAAAGGAGAGAGGTCACCATTAACATGCTGTAAACACACACACACACACACACACAGAAACACACACCAACCTGTTGAAAGCAGAAACAGTTAATCGCGAATAGAAGATAGAGTAGAGACTGTACGGGGTAAGTCATTCCTCTTACAAGTATACAATATAAATCACTGACTGATTTTTATACTCCTCCTCGCGATCTGTATTCACACTCATGGTGCCTATTTTTCGAAAATGTTTTCTGAAATGTGTTCTTACGGACTTCAGAAATTCAACGTAAGAAACGATCTCCACCTTATAAATGAACACCTGAAAATGGGTTCTTACACAGCCGAAGTGTTCTCAGCTGTGCGGATTGAGGATGAAGATTCTTAAATTAAACGCACCTGGATTTGCATACACGCCCCGCCAGGGCATCCAACCGTAGTGACGTGTGCAGTCAGACCTTCTAACACAGAGCGGCCCGTGGGGCATCTGGTAGTTTTGAGGAATTGCATTTAAGAAAACTCTGGGCCATTTACTACTGTTATTTCGCGTGACAGTGACAGTGACAGTGATACAAGGTAAGTTGTGGCGTTGACTTGGCCAATGTTAGCTTGCTTTTCACAGATGTTCACTACCAACTAGCCTAGCTAACGTTAGGTAGATAAATGTCCAAAATTGAGACCGTTATGATCTGGTAAAATAAGCAAGCTGGCGCTGTTGTCATCATCGAGATTATCTATTTAACATGTTAGCCGTAGTCACTTGTTTACAATCGATGAGCAAGCTATCCATGGTGGTAGTTGTAAAGAGGGCAATCTTATAATTTCTAACCAGCTAGCTTGTTATGCTAAAATCACCGTGTTACACACAACACTAACATTATAAACAATGTTAATATGTTATCTAGAGTAGATAGTGAGGTCATAATAACACATGAGTATACTGATATTTTTTTTTATTACCATGTGACTATAATGCACCCGGGCCAGCAGAGTTAGTTTAGGTTCTGTTACTTAACTTATTGTTTTGTTATGCACCTTCAACACCCCTACACACACACAATCACACACCCAGCATGCAACACTACTGATACCACTGATGTTCACACCCCATCGTATGTTCTATTCTGTTCATTTCTACAATATAGTTCATACTAATTCTACCCTCTGTTTCCAGTTTCTTTATTGTGTGGATATTCATTCCTTAAGGTTCTGTAGTTATACGTATAACCATCTGATACTAGCCCAGAGTTAAGCCTATTCATCTAGCAAACTATACCTACCTTGGAGTGTTACAATAGCCAGTATCATTTTATTCCATGTGTCCACCCAGGCAAATTGGTGGATCCAAATGTTATAAAAAAAAAACATATATGATGTAATTTCTTTGTAATCATCCAAAATAATGTTAAGTGTATGGGTATTTTTCCAAGTAGGCCACTGACTGGTCTATACGTGCGATGCATTGAGTGGGCAACGCGCCGTGTATTGAGTGGGCAGCGCGCCGTGTACTGAGTGGGCCGCGCGCCGTGTATTGAGAGGGCCGGTCTGACAGTAACTCCCGGGCCACTTTTTTCCCCCAGTCCGCCCCTGGCCACTAAGGTGAGCTCTAGTGTTTCAGAGTTAACCTCCTTCATACATTTAAACAATTGTAGTTGGTACTGACCAGCCATTTAAAGATTCTGGAGAACTGAGAAGTGCATCCCAGTTCTGTAGGGTTTCTCATCATCCTGGATCGTTGGGCTTCCTAGATCTGTTGCAGACAGGCTTTACCCATTCAGCGCTGAAGATGCACACAAAATGGGAGAAATCCTGGGGGACAAATGTTGAGGAAACTATGTTCTTAATATTTTTTTTACTCTTATTTAATTTTGTATTTCCTCAAGTGTTCTTTCAGGAAGGCTAACAAATGTCGGCCATCACAATTCCCTGCCTTTTGTCCTTTAATCCATGTGGTTTTCAGTTCCATCAACTTCTGTCTAACAAACAACTGTGCAATAGTAATAATTCTTAATTCTTAGTTATTGTATCATATTATTAGCCTGACGATGTCATACTCATAATTCTAGTCAGAATATGAGTCTGATACTGCTCCATTGGGCTGTGATTATGGGGCGTGTTTCAACCGAACCAGGAAAAAAAATGCCTCTTCGCTCAATTGGATATACCTAGAACCAATCAGAGCAACGTAGTATGACCATAACGTAGACCATCGGGGCCAGCTGATACATTCAACTTTTACCGGATCCCGTAGGAAGGAAGGCAAAAACATCTTTTCGATTGACAAATGCCTTGATCGCGTTTCTCTGTTCCTCTTTCAAAATGAATGCACTGTCAATTTCTAAATGGACTCAAATCTATACATTTCAGCTCTCTAGCGGCAGCCATGTTTGTTGAAAACTAATTCAACCCGTGTGTTGGTAACGTGGTTGATTACGTTAGGGTTGATCATCTGTCCATCATCGTATAAAGCCCGCCCTGACAATTTGATTGGTCCGAACAATTTTTGATTTTTGATAATTTCTCCCCAACGGAGCAGTGCCAGACCGAACTTCCAGACCTCAAATGTTGTGGGCGGGGCTACGTTCGGATGGTATCCAGGCTATCATATTACGGGACTGAACATAAATCTGAAACACCCTCACACTCATTCCCTACCTCACTGAGAGGGTGGGGCTGGGTCAAAGACAAAACTTGGTTTTCAAGCCTCAAAAATATAAAAGTATTCAACAACTCAAAACTTTTAGTTTTTTCTGGACATTAGAGTGTATTTTCTTGAATCCTTATATTTTCTGAGCAAAAAATAGCAGACAATACACATTTTTATTCTGATTTCTAGAAGACGATCCCTAAATTGTCATTCAGTGTAATAACATTTTAAATACAAAAAAATCCTGTCAGGCATAAGAACATTAAGAGGATGTATATGGTTAATTAAAAGACTATATTTAATGACTGCACTGCCATTTCAAAATACTAATTAATTGTAATTTGAAATATTTACACTTTGCAAATATCCTTCCAACCAGCCAAGTTGTACCCATTCGCTAGCAAGTAGTTTTTGCACCAAAGTGAATTCTGTTTAAAAATACAATATTATTTAGTGTAGTTGTGTATTCTTGTTAATATTTTAATAAACAAAAGTCATTATTAGCATTTTACTTATGTTTTATGTTATATATGCATTACACTGAATGACCACAATGTATTACCCTGAATGACGTTTTGTCAAAAAGACATTATGCCATGCCACTATCAACACTACTGTTGTTATGATATTATTATCATAAGACTAAACTAGTTACATGACGAATAAATGACGCAGAAGCAGATATTGCCAAAGAATAAGCATTTTTACTCAACAATTCTTTTCTGAAACGGTGCAGCCAAAACTCAACATGTAACAAACACCACAATAAAATCTGAAACACAATAATCGATATAATTTAATTATGACCTCATATGAGGTACTAAATCTTAAAAATGGAGAACATAGTAAAAACATTGGTCTTATATTCACAAACTCTAGTGTTGGCACATTCACTTTAATCAATATTTAATTTCATTAAGGCCTTTACAGACAAACAGACAGTTTGTTGTCTAGGCTGGAACAGGAGCCTAGACAAAAGTCTACAATGTAGACAAAACATATTATCACTCACTTCAGATGAGGTAGAACTTAAAACTTAAAAACAACTACACAGAAAACTTCACCCAACCTGCACTAATTAGTTTGGACTGCCTCATTGTTAAAGGCTCTGGCTCAGACACAATAGCCTTTATGTCTGGTCGGAAGTAAAACACCTTGTCCGCGGTCTTCGGCCAAGCAAAGGCATTTTTTCCTACTATGCATGCAGTTTACCTCCATTTCATTCCCTACGACCTGCACAACTTGCCCAACAAAGGGCTTGCTGTCATACATTACCACAACAAATTTCCCTGTTAGGTCCTCAGCATCTTCAATATCAGGAGAATAATTTTCAATTTCATTGTGGAATTGAATCTCCACTGATGGTCCACATTCGCATGGGCTTTTTTGTCGCGAGCAGAAGCAGGAAACTTCTCTGTGGTGGATCTTTCCCGGCTCGGTTGATTCGATCTGGTGAATTTTAAATGTTCCCTTAACAGGTGGCAAATTATCTGGCACAGCCTCATCATAGCGGCTCACGTCAGTCTCACTGACCCAAAAGTGGCGGATGTTTGATGCCGTGCTTTGGAGGAGTTGGTAGAGGTCCTCTGGCTTCTGGATGTCGCCTCCCTTTTTTACATGGTCATCCGCAAGCCTCTTGATGGCACCCCCCACGCCATCTGGTGCTCCCTTACCATGGCATTTTTCAGAGAAGTTCCAGGTACGTTTTTTGAACCCCAGCAGAATTGGAACAGTGCTCATCAGGTAGAAATTGCGCTTATTTCTATACTGAGTCACTGGACCATCACTCATGCAGTGCAGTGTGGTGATTGTGGGGTTCTCCTTCTTCAAGTCCTCCAGAACTGGCTTGAGATGAGCCCAGACTGATCTCTCATCATGGCGTAATTAATCTGATATGGTAGCGTAGGACTGATGGCTACCAGAAGTGTACGCTACAATTGTGTGGATGGTGGCTTGCTTCCGACTGCCACCAAAATTAAATGCCTGGATCTCCGTGGCCAATTTACATGCATAATTTTCTGAGAAGTCCATGTGGACGACAACTTCCTCCTCAGACAGAGTCTCCTTCAGGTGTCTGCACTGCTCAGCCTGATGGATCCAGTTATACTGGTGTGTTGCTAGGGCGTCAAGCTTGCTGTTAAACACTTTGACAAGCTCACTCCAGGTCCCAGATTTTTTTTTTTTGGCAAAGTGTGTTGTCTGCTTACCCCCACCCTGTGTCTTCTCCCTCTCCCATTGTTCCCATACAATTTCTTGAGGTTCTTCGGGCAGCACAACTTGGATGTCATTATAGCAGCACTTGGGACACAGGCGGTACATGCATTTTTTAATCTTGGCATCACAGACAATTGCTGCTACCAGTTGTGAAATGCTCGATGTTTTGAGCAATCCTTTAAGTTTTAGTTTTTCAACCAGGAGGCCCATGTTCTCATGGTGGATGCAAGCACATGTGTCCCTGTCACTTGCTTTTGGCTCAGTGATATGGAATGGCCTGAGTCGTAGGAACTGTCTGTAAGACATGGAGTCCTCTTTGGCCACCTCGGAGTTATATACACAATGAAGTTCCTTCAGTGTATTTGAGAGAATGCGTCTCTGAAGTTTAACTTTGTTTTTTGTTATCGTATCTTTTCTTCCTGCAAGCTGTCTGCTGTTCTCATCTCGGCTAAGAAAACCAGATACTTTTTCTCGACGTGAGACCGACCTCTTTAGACTAATTTTCTTAATTTTTTTCTTTTTTGGTTGGACCTTTTTCTTTTCCCTTTGCAAATCCTTTCTTAGGTGTTCACTTCTTTTTTGTGATCGAGCCAGATGTTTCTTTAGTTGGAAAAGCTCTCTCTTCAGTGACTCATTTTGCTTCTTGAGTCTGTCCTGACTCCTCTGGGTTTTCCTTGCTTGTTCTGGGGTGGAGGAGGCCAGTGGCAATGGAACGGGCTCTGTTGGTGGAGACTGAGGCGGTGGGATGGGCTCTATTGGTGGAGATTGAGGCCTAGGAATGGGTGCTGCTGGATGGAGTCTTACAAGCGCTTCACAGGGAGGTTCCTCAAAGGACTCCGGTGTAATGTCCAGAACTGCTCTCACACATTTCTCTGCTACCCTGTGCTTTCTTTGGTTTCCCCGCCACTGTTTCCTCTTCTTCTGAGCTTCAGCATCTGATAAATTCCTGATTGGTGGGTGATCAGGATTTGCACCCAAGGCTGCTTGCTTTCTTCTCTGATAGCTTTCTCGTCTTTTTGCTAGAAGCTGTGCACGAGCTATTGGGTCTGCGTTTATCTTTTGTCTGTGCTTCACAACCGCCGTTTTGTTGAAAGACATCTAGAAAAAACAATGAAAGTGATTTTAAAGTTTAAAAACATATAAATATTAAACACATTGTTTAGTAAAATGTAAATTTAATATTAGATAATAAGTCACAGTAACTGAATAATGATGTTTACAATAATAAAACTGTAATAATAATTATAATAATAATAATAATGCATTATTATATGTAATTATTATTATTATTGTTGTTGTTATTACTACATTACAACATTATTATTACTAGTATGAATGACACATAACAAATAAACTGCATTACACTGAATGCCATAGCCATTACACTGAATGACAGCCATTACACTGAATGACATAGCCATTACACTGAATGACATTTTTATGCTTAAAACATATTTTACAGGCAAACAGTTAGCCACCTATATCAAACAATGACCTTGATCTACAAAGTTTATGATAATTATTCACAAAATACACTTGTTTAGATCAATATTTAACAATAAAAGTGTTTTTCAGGATTTCACTGAATGACATGTGGATTTGTATTTCGAGTTACCACAACATGAAAAGATGAAAATATCTAATATTTAAGAGAGATAAACTCACCTTGCTGTACGCCACAGGGGTCTCCAGGGGTCCTTCTGATGAGGTCACTGATTGTCACATGACTATCAGTTTCTGATATGATTTCAAAATGGCTTTTTGATCCCATTACACTGAATGACCTCTAATGAACTGACTATTTGGGACAAAAGTCCCCTTATGATTTTAATATCAAAACAAAACAATAACTCAATGTCCTTTTAATATAGCAATGCCAACACACATAAAAATATGCCAAGAAAATAAAAATGTACTTTTGTTTGGTATTTTATGTGTTTATTTAAAGATAAAATTGTGAAATTGATGTCCGGACCATTACACTGAATGACAATTTTAGAACTTGATGAGATTTTTTATATATATTTTTGCACTTAGTTTTCTCTAAATATAACTAAAATAATAAAGTAGACAATGTAGTTTAATTTAATATGCTATTAATGTATTTAATTATCTTTTTTGTTCATTTATTGCATGCGGACCCCAAAAAAGGCTTGTCACGTCTTTGACCCGGCTCCACTTAAGAGGCATTATAATCGACCAATCCAAACACGTCTCTGAAAAAACATTCAATCTCACCATTTCTACGACTGTAACTGAGGTTAATTAAATTCAGATTAATGTGTGCACGCGCACACACACACACAAACACACGCAAAGGCTGACCTCAGATTACACACAACCTCTTGCATTTGTGGTTGAATTTGATAGAATCTAACGAGCACGCCAAACTTGAAGAACGGACCGGAAGACATAGTCAGTATTTCTGGCGTCTACTTCAGCGTGAAAGCTCCCTCTAAGCGTGTTGCTCAGTTCAGTTCCATCAAATTGTAATTCAGCATTCTGTATTAAGTGCCTTTAAGAAGTGTAGCTATCTCTACCAAATGATGGCTCAACGACTGATGTTATAAAACTGTTGCGTTTATTAAACTGTATGAAACACATTACCTTTAACACCGTAAGAGCTTGTCATCTCTTTTAGTAGAGTAGCAAACCTTGAACTGTTTGAGAACCAACTCACAGTGCCTTTTCAGCGAGCAACCTCTCAACATCCAGGTCACAGGTCACATTAATAAAATAAGTCTTTCGTTTTAACAAAATACAATTCTTAGTATCTAAAATGAAAAGGTCCTTTGTACCACATTTAACATACAAAAATATCATATTTCACACTGGATAAACAGGGTCATCTACAAGAAGAGATTTTAATTCACAAAAAATATTCATACATAAGGCCGGATGATCAAGTACAAATGGTGACAGATAGATTATAATAAGTGTGAATTAGTTAAATGCTGACAGATTAGAATAAATGCAAATTATTTATTAAAGTTAAATGCTGTCAGATTAGAATAAGTGTAAATTATTTAGTAAAGTTAAAGGCTGTCTTGGTAATAATACACAACACATCAGCTCTGAGTAACCACAGTGACACTGGCTGGACAGACTTTCATTTTATTTTGTTTTGGGTTCTGACTCTTCTGACAAAACTCTTTTGAAAACAAAGGAAGAAATAATAAACATTTAAACAAATTCACTGAGATTGAGTGATGAGAGAACAGAAATGAGCCTGCATTGTTAGTGTCCTTGCTTCCAGTCCTGTTGAAGACAGGTAATTAGCTATGACTCATAGATGTTATAGATGTGTGTTACTATCAGGGTTTTGCATTCTTATCATCCATGGTAAGACAGAGGCTGTATGAGCTCTAACTGTGATGCTTCAGCGCTATGCAACATTTTACTGGTAAAATCCTAAGAGGGACACCTGAGAGAGTCCTAAAGTATGGAAAGACTATCTCAGTAAAAGTGTGTGTGAAAGTGTGTAATTGTGTGTTATTATCAGGGTCAGAGAATGACAGCTTTCCTCTGTCCCAGTCCAGCTGCACTCTGATCCTCTGGAGTTTCTGCTTCACTGTGTGGAGAGTGGATGGCTGCGGTGGAGACCATGCTCTATATTTACCATCTTCATACTCCACACACCACTGTCCACTCATGGAGGTATAGTCTCCCTTCCTCTGATGAGTCTCTGCCATCACACCCACATTCCACCATGTGTTCTCTCTAACCTCCACATCCCAGCAGTGTGTCCCTGAGTTAAAGCCCTCAGAGCCCAGGACACTGAAATACTTATCAAATCTCTCTGGGTTATAAGGAAGCTGCTGTCTCTCACCACCACGTCTCACACTGGTCAGATCCTCAGACAGGATGAGTATTGGGCTTGCAGTGTTGGGATCCAGAGTCACAGGAGCTGCAGAGAGAAAGAACACACACATGACCTGAACACTGAGTAATGTGTGAGAAGAGAGAAAAGACACACACACACATGAGCTGAACACTGAGTAATGTGTGAGAAGAGAGAAAGGACACACACACACATGAGCTGAACACTGAGTGATGTGTGAGAAGAGAGAAAGAACACACACATGAGCTGAACACTGAGTGATGTGTGAGAAGAGAGAAAGGACACACACACAAATGAGCTGAACACTGAGTGATGTGTGAGAAGAGAGAAAGGACACACACACACGAGCTGAACACTGAGTGATGTGTGAGAAGAGAGAAAGGACACACACATGAGCTGAACACTGAGTGATGTGTGAGAAGAGAGAAAGGACACACACACAAATGAGCTGAACACTGAGTGATGTGTGAGAAGGAAGGATGTTCCAGAGTTTAGGGGCCAAAACTGCAAATGAGCGGCACCCTTAAGCTGGTGACTAGGGTTGTCACGATACCAAAATTATGACTTCGATACTATACCTGCCAAAATATCACGATACCCGATACTTACGATACGATACCACAAATACGATACGATACTGGTATATTTATCTATGATAGTAATAAACAAAACATCTGTAAGGTTCCCTTTTTTACCAGCTTGTTCCTGCCCAGCTTTTTGAACACTTAACAAATGGCATTCATATTAGTATTAGCCCACAGCAAGATATTAATGAAAACTACATGGTGACATCATAGCATTGATTATACACGGCTATGTAGACCAATTTTCCGTATCTGACTATATGACTACATAGTTATTTCCATAAGTATGAATTACATAATTTTACAGATGTGTGTTTGAGGTGGAAAAAAACCTAAAGCTATGTGGGTTGGGTACATTAAAGATAGACACATAATTAAAGGGCAATTTCTCCCCTTTATTGAAAAACAACAATGAAAAACATGCCACCACATACCTTTGCACCAATACACACATGCCATTACACTATGGTGAACAATGAGACAGCCTGTCTGTCTGGTAGAATTATTTTGAATTATGAATAATCACACTTGTTGCAACTTGCAACTATTGCAATTGTTTATGCACTTATTACAACTGAACTATTTATACACTTTACAAACTATTTACACACTAACAGAAACACTAACTATAAATTAACTGAAATGTATTTTGAGATGGTCTTGTTAGCAACTGAACATGTTCTAACAAAAAAATGATAATAGTCATGACGATAATGTGCATTGTCTCCTTTTCTGGACAGTTGTTTTGCCAGATGAAGCCACTTGCTTGATGTTTGACTGTGTTAGGAAAGTCGTTGGCAACCTAGCCAACATGGCTATCACAATAACATTACAAAGAGCACTTAATACTAGCATCAGGGGAGAAATCAACTAGCATCAATGTCCAAGCCTGTTATAACAAGCTTGCTAACATCGCTAACGAGATGTCTTGCTAGCGGCTAAATTTAGCAAAACCTGTTAAATTTGCTTACTTTGTTTATGACAAACTAGCAAGTCAACAACTTTTCTAACACAGTCAAACATCAAGCAATTGCAACACAAGACAAAGCAGACGTCCTCTTTTTCGAGACCTAAATGTGTCCGGGTAAAAGAGGACGCCTGGTCACCCTAGCTAAACTAGGCTACTCGTGTTAGGCTGTATATGGGTGAGCTTGGGGTGTTCATGTTTATAATCATTTGCTAACCTGTCGTTCTTTGAACTTTCTGAAAAGTTCGGGGTGTCTGTCTGATAGGTGCTTAGCCATATTCGACGTGTTCCCTCCCTTTGCCTGAGTGGATTTGAAGGGTCTGTGTGTGTCGATGGGTTTTCCTTCGGTGTCTGCTTCGTACCCGAAGTATTTGCATGTGTGAGAGCTGGGCAGCCCCGCCCTTGCAGTCAATGCGTGTAGGCAGCCTGAGAGGGAGCGGCGCTCTGATTGCGTGCTTTTTTAATGAAGTACCGGTACCAAAAATATGCAAAATCGTATCGTTTTTAACGTAAGGGTACCGCGGTACTTTTCTAGTACCGGTACACCGTGCAACACTACTGGTAACACACAGGGCCATCGGTCGGCGTCAACCAATGTTGTGCAGTCTGTTAGAGTCTGTGGCCCTAGTTTTTGTGGTGTGTCCCACACTGTTGGCACTAGTCAGACCCGTGTTGTTGACCAGCTAATTGAGCTTGTTGAATCGGCAGCAGAGCTCCGATATATAATCTGGGCCCAAGCCATGCAGTCCTTTATACGTTATCAGCAAAGCCTTAGAACTATTGTGAAAACTTACTGAAAGCCAGTGGAGTGAAGGTAAAGTTGGAGAAATATGCTCTGATGTCCCACTCACGGTTAAAGGTGTGTGTGTGTGTGTGTGTGTGTGTGTGTGTGTGTGTGTGTGTGTGTGTGTGTGTGTGTGTGTGTGAAAGAGAGATGCTAACTATACTCACTGCATTGAACAATCTCCTGTATCTTTTCACAGACTCTGAACTTCAGGTTGCCCAGTTGGATTTTTGACCTCTTGCCTGCTTGTTGACTTACGAGACTATCTTTTGCCTTTGGATTATTGCCGGAAAACTTTATTAAGACTAACACTGATCCTTGAGCTGTGTTGTCTGCTAGTGGGGCCTTCACTACTAAAAACACTGTGTGTGTGTGTGTGTGTGTGTGTGTGTGTGTGTGTGTGTGTGTGCAGATATGTGCGTTCCCTAAAACATATTTTTTTGTGCCGAATTAACTATGGCAGTATGTAAGGGATAATGTATTGTCCGGAGGTCATTATCCAAAAATAAATCCCGACCGGGCGAACAGCACCACGACGCGCAGCGGAGGGTTGTTGTTTCGTCCTGAACGACATTGTAGCTCAGCGAAAAAGTAAAGGTCCTGGTATTAGCCAATCAAATAAATGGTGTTTTCCGTTCCTGCCTGGTAACTAATCTTAACGAATCAAAAATTCTAGAATTACATCCGGTAGGTCGATCGTACGGTGGCCGAGAGGTGCAAACCAACATTACAAAATCTGAAACACTTTTACAAAGCTTGAGACAAATTTACATTTTGGAAAACATTTTTACATATCATAAAACAAAATTACATTACCATAACACATTTACAAGTCCCGAAATAAATTTACATTTCAGAAAACAAATTTACATTTCAGAAAACAAATTTACATTTCAGAAAACAAATTAACAAGACGCAAAACACTTTTACAAGTCCCGAAACAAATTTACAAACGACATTAACCGGAAAGGGAATGTACCAACTCCGTGATTGACGTGGAAGTGATCATAGACATATATAGGCCTACGGTATGTCTATGGAAGTGATAACGAAAGCGCTCAACTTTAGTTGATGGAGTTCATGGTGACCAAAGATTGACAGCGAGAGTGGTGTTTTGCCCGTTTTGTGGCAACCATATGAGCCGATTAACGCGATTTTGTTTTTCGTGTGGTCTTTAGAGTTTTTAAATGAAGCAGACCAGACTGAAGGACCAGATATCCCGCAGCAGTGCATACAATATTTTAATGAGGGACACTCGTACGCTGTAATCGTGGACATGGTGTCATGTTTACACGGTGTACACATCAGCTTGAGGTCTCTGAAAAGACTTAATTTTTTTGAGCATTGGCACCCTCGAGGATTGAGCTCCCGGAGCAAATTCGTTACATGATCCCTTTTCACTCGCAGATTGTAGGCTACTTTTCTTTGAGCACCTGCCACATCATGCGGTAACCAAACAGCTGTCTAGGTCCACGAAGTTCCAGTCGTATTGCCCTAATTATGACGTTTGTAGAGGATAAATCCTTTCTGCGATATAACCGGGCATCATTCAGTTTGTTTTCTCACCATGAACTCCATCCATCAACTCAAATTGAGCACTTCCGTTATCACTTCCACGTCAATCACGGAGTTGGTACATTCCCTTTCCGGTTAATGTCATTTGTAAATTTGTTTCGCCACTTGTAAATTTGTATCGGGACTTGTAAAAGTGTTTCGCGTAATGTTAATTTGTTTTCTGAAATGTTAATTTGTTTTCTGAAATGTTAATTTGTTTCGGCACTTGTAAATGTGTTGTGGTAATGTCATTTTGTTTTATGATATGTAAAAATGTTTTCCAAAATGTAAATTTGTCTCAAGCTTTGTAAAAGTGTTTCAGATTTTGTAATGTTGATTTGCACCTCTCGGCCACCGTACGATCGTCTAGGGCAGTGGTTCCCAAACTTTTTACAGTCCCGTACCCCTTCAGACATTTAATCTCCAGCTGCGTACCCCCCCCCCGGCTCATTTTGGTCACCCAGAGGTAGATTGATGGCTTAAAATGAGTGAATAATTTGTGCCACAAGTGACCCAAACCTTCTAAGGTTGTTGTTTGCCAGCCATCAACAGAACAGAAGACTAAAAAAACATTATTTGCAGGCGATTGGGAAGATGAGCGAATTCATTTGACAGGCTACGGAGGTCTGTGTTGAATAGGGGGGCGTGGCCGGAGCGGAGTTCAGCACAGACGTGACATTTTATCTTGTTTTCTAATTAATGCTTGTTCATCGTTGCGATCGTTGTTGTGTTTATAAGAAAGAAATACAGCCTCGCAGGAAAAAATACAGCGGAATTTGGGCGATTTTGATGCACAAAATGATGTTTCCGTCTGAAAGTTGCAATTCTGTTTCAAGCGGTACATTCTGCGAATTCCGTCCGTTTTCTGTTATCGCGGAAATGTTCTCCCTGCGTACCCCCTGAACCACGGGTACGCGTACCCCAGTTTGGGAACCGATGGTCAGGGTAAACGCTTCGTCTACCCACAGTAGGGATGAGAATTTATAAGATTTTAACGATTCCGATTCCATAACGATTCTTGCTTATCGATTCGATTCCTTATCGATTCTGTGTGTGTGTGTGTGTGTGTGTCTGTGTGTGTGTGCAGATGTGTGTGTGCGCATGTGACTGTGTACTCACTGTATTGAACAATCTCCTGCATCTTCTCCCAGACTCTGAACTTCAGATTGCCCAGGTGTTTTGCCACATTGATCAGAGCTCCTGAAACCCTCTCTGGATCCTGCAGTGTGCACTGGGCTCTGGAATAACATTCAGGAGTCAGTGCTGCTGTGGGTTTGGGTTCAGAACCACAGAGAAGAGAGAGACAGGAGACAGATCACTCACCTTTCCACTGTGCTCTTGTAGTTCTGTGAAATGGAGGAAATATAATACACATTATTAAGTAAAAAATGCAATAATTAAATTCATTAACAAATAAATGTTTTAACACTTGTTTGTTTTTCTCCAGACACACATCTCTTTGTGCTCCTGTCCTAGCTGAAAGACTCTTCAGGTAACCCCTGTCCCACCTCACCTGCACACTAATCTCACCCTGCCCATCTTAAGCACCTGATGCCAACATTTCTCTGCTGGAAGTTCTTCAATATAACCTCAATAACCCTCAATATAACCTCAATATATAACCATCAATATAACCTCTATATGGAGCCCTCAATATAACCCTCTTTACCTGCAATATATAACCCTCATTATAAGCCCAGTATTCTGCTGAAGCCCAAAGGTGCAATGGAAGCTAAGAGCTCAAGATGGTGGATGAGGAAGAGGAGAGTGCAGCTCTTTCACTCCCCACACCCAGATTTCCCCCATACTCCAGTAGCAGCCCATAGGTTGAGTATGAAGTATGAGCGGCATGACTTTTCTCAACGGTTTCTGGCTAATTTGACCATGAGGAACAAAACTAGGGTGCTGTCATTCACTGTAACCCGAGCGAACATCGAGATTTTGCCACGCCCTTTTAGTGCGCGTCCAGTGCATCTGTATCTCAGCTTCTGAAGGTCGTAGACACTTGAATTTGGTCTCAAAATGACCGGAATAGGTATGTTTATATATGCACTATGAAGGTTTCTAAGCTCTAAAACCTTTACTTTTCGAGATATTCAAGACATTCAAGATTTGAAGCTTTTTGCGCCCCACGCGAATTAAAAAAAATATTTTTTTTCTTGAATATCTCGAAAAGTAGAAACCTTCACAGTGCATATATAAACATGCGTATTCCGGTCATTTGGAGACCAAATTCAAGTGTCTATGACCTTCAGAACCTGATATTCAAATGCGCTGGACTTGCCCTAAAAGGGCGTGGCAAAATCTCGATGTTCGCTCGGGTTACAGTAAATGACAGCACCCTAGTTTTGTTCCTCATGGTCAAATTAGCCAGAAACCGTTGAGAAATGTCATGCCACTCATACTTCATACTCAACGTATGGGCTGCTACTGGAGTAATCACACACAAACACACACACACACACACACACACACACACACACACACACACACACACACTGTCATGCCGCTCATACTTCATACTCAACCTATGGGCTGCTACTGGAGTACCAGCAGATCTGGGACGTGAACCCAGAGACTTTCATACACACAACCATTTCTTCATTGTGTCCTACAGAGTGAAGATTGCTGAGTTTTCAGTAAATAATAGGGACTGATCTTCCAGCCCTACAGGACGTCTCCTGCATGTGCTGCCTGAAGAAGGTCCAACATGATGAGGGACCTGAGTCACCCCAGACACAAACTGCTCTCTCTGCTCCTCTCCAAGATGGAAGACTCTTCAGGTGACACCCCACCTGCTCTCTTCTACCAAGAACCCCCCCTCCCAATTATAATGCGGCACTTGTCATCTTAATCATTCATACATTCATTCAATCATTCATTTCATACAAAGCTGAAAGAATACCTCACAAATACAAATAAACTCATTTTTGTGGAATGTGTGTGTGTGTGGCATTTCTCTACAGGGTGGTGAGTATTTTTAGTGCATCACAGGGATGAGTGAGAGGCTGTTGAGGAAATTCTCCAAATTTCTCAAGAAAGAAAATGGTTCCAAAATACCTCCTTAGTCCCAGACTCTTCAGGTGCGACCAACCCAGCTCTCCCCTGCCTCAATCCAACTGACACCTGCACCCTTGCCCCACATCTCACACACATACTTACAACATAATCCACACACTCTTCACTCACCTACAACATACACCCACCTCTTCATCATCATTCAGATATCTGCATATTTTATATTATTAATTCAATGATGTGTAGCTAAGAGTGAATAGAAGTGGTGTAAGCAGGTCCCCACACACTTCCTGTTGTTCTCAATAATGCATCTTAACAGCCAGAGATTTTATCATCAAAAGTATTAATCAGATCTTAAGTCATTATACAGACAGTGGATGGTTCTCACCTGCAGGAATGTGAGGTCATCAGCACTCATCTTCTCTTCTATGGCTCTGATTGGGTCTGAAAGAGATGAGATCTCTCTGCTCATCTTCTCAATCTTCTCCTTCATCATCTGACTCTTCTGCTCCTCTTCCTCCCTCAGTGCAGCTATCCTGGCCGCCTCTTCATCTCGTAGAAACTGGTGAAGCTCCTCAAACTCCTCCTTGATCTGCCTCTCTGTGTGTTGGACCTGAGTCTAAATAAAACAACATGACAAAAGACTTGATCCAATTAAATGATGAGCAGATGTGTCAGTTACATTTGAAATGATCCATAAAACATGATTTGCTCTCATGAGGACATATTGATAAAAATACTTTTTCATTATATGATCCATGTTTCACCTTAATGTGAGCTGCTGTTTGGTCACAGGTGAGTTTAGCCTCCTCAAAGGTCTTCAGTTTCTCCTGTAAGGGCTGCAGTTTGACCTTGATCTCCTCCTGGAATAGATGAACACTTTACTGTAGACTAGAGTCTACACAACTCTATAATACTGGCACGAGGAAACCAAGTTACTTCATTTTTAGGGAGTCTCTGAGGGATATGTGAGTGAATGAGTGAATATCTGGATATCTGGAGTCAGGGGTGATATGGGGATAACAGGGGGCTACCCCAAAGTGTAGAGAAAGTAGACATGAGCGTTTCCAGATAAACCCAATAATACACATCAAGAGACATTAGACATGTTAAGAGATACGGTTTCAGACTTAATCAAAATTAATGTTGGAAAAAGGGTATATTGTAATGATTTAAAGCCAATTTGGGTGCATAATTAGACCACATCTCTTTGTCAGTAATGATTATGACTCCAAGATGAGTTTTGGAAACTATAGTGACGTGAAGTTTGACTCTTTATTGGAGAGAGTCGAGGGCTTCCTTAAGTTTGCTCCTGTTCACTCTGGGAGTCCTTGGTATGGCAGAGTGGGAGTGAGGAAGAAAAGGCTCAGAGTATTTCAGGTCAGAGGTTTGCATGATGTGCAACAGTCATCAGTTGTAACAACAGGGTGTAGACTTCGCCATCTACTGTTACATTTCAGGTATTACACCACCTTCCACCACGAATAGTCCACACTAAATGGAATACAATAGATAGAATAGAATAGAAACTGTAAAAAAAAAAAAACGTAAAATTTACGGTGAAATACTGGCAGCTGTGGTTGCCAGAAATTCACCGTAAAAAATACGGTTGCCAAAAAGCATACCGTAATGTCTTATACATTGTCACCGTATTTTTACGGTAATTTGCTTTAATAATAACAGCCATAATATAAATCTGTTTACGGTAGTTTGCTTTAAAAATAACATAATATAAACTTGTTTACGGTAATTTGCTTTAAAATTAACAGCTATAACAAACCTGTTTAAGGTAAACCAATTTTAAAACTACAGATAAACACAGCACAACGGTATAATATATCACAGTATATTTTATTGTAAATGTGTTTTGTTACATGCTTTACTATCAAACAAAGTTACAACTCAGACATATTTTTTACCATTTTCTATTTTCAAAAACAAACAAAGAACGAGCACAGAAAAATCTGTGTGGCTAGACTGAAAGAATGTGTGGGGGAAACTTCCGTATGGCAGACGGTTGTGTGGCAAAAGCTCTGACGATCTGTATGTGTGGCAAAAACGGTCTGTATGTGTGTGTAGTGGCTAAAGTTCCCTTCGTGTCATCAGTTCGCGCACTTGTCTTTTCTTCAAACTGTTCGTTCGTTAGCTCCTGATCCCAGGAGAAACTGCAAGGGTAGAAAGGTCAGGGGTTTGAGAGTGTATTGTAATGGTACAATCTAGTCTTATATAAAAGACACTTGCTCTGTATTCATGTTACAATACATATTTGTTCTGTAGGACATTATTCTAATCCCATGATGTCAGTGTTAATCTTTTTTTTTTAAATCTATAATTTGTACAGCTTTCATCGAAATATGAACAAGGTCAAAGACAGAGCTAGCTATTGGATATACCCAATTCTAGCTTCAAGGGCTATAAGTGACACAATCTGAGGCTAATCTGCCATTCGATATTTAACTTACGTTAGCTACCATCATCGGACAGAGCTAGCTACATTGGATAGACCTGATGCTAGCTTAGCAGCACATGTCAGTTAAAGATGAGTTTACCACAATGTTTTACCTTTACATCACATTCCACCTTTCTTTTAGCTAACATTACCTACAATCAAAGGACAAACAAGCTAGCTAGCTAGTTAACATTCGTACATTAGTTTTTTTATCTATAATTTGTACAGCTTTCATCGAAATATGAACAAGGTCAAAGACAGAGCTAGATATTGGATATACCCAATTCTAGCTTCAAGGGCTATAAGTGACACAATCTGAGGCTAATCTGCCATTCGACATAAATATCACCAAATAAACTCTGATATAGTACAGTTAATGCATAAGATGGTATTTCGGCAAAATAGTTGAATATAAATCAATATGTACCACAATGTTCTAACATTAGATCAAGGATGGATTCCTCACAGCTAACATCCATCGGACGGATGCATCTACATTGGGTAGACCTGATGCTAGCTTAGCAGCACATGTCAAAGATGAGTTTACCACAATGTTTTAACTTTACATCACATTTCACCTTTCGTACATTAGTTGACCTTACCTTGGATGTGTTTTTCGGTGAGTTTGCGCACTTTTCTATGTCTTGTCTTTTCTTCAACCTGTTCATTCCTTAGCTCATTCAGTTGTGAGGGTTGTCACTGCCTGATCCCAGCAGATGTCAGTCACACGTGCGAGCGTACAGGGCAAGGATGTTAGCATGAAGGTCATTTCAGACTTGTTACAACTATCTTGAAGAATTAATGTCAGCCTTAAAAACGTCTCTTAGAAATTGCACACACGTTTTTATACTTTAGAAGAAGCCTATTCTCAGAACTGTGTAAAAATAACATTTAGTCATTTAGCAGATGCTTTTGTCTAAAGCGACGTACAAGGTAGAGAACATTATAAATAAAAGATGTGCATTCACAATTTTACTCAAGTAAATAAATATCAGCTTGCCAGATGTATTTTATCTGTAATTAAGACAGAAAAACACCGTTATTTTTATGGTGATTACCTGCTTGTGATATTATGGTATTTTCCCGTGAATTTGAACAACATTTTATATTTTCACAGTAAAATTGTGTGTTTTCTACTTATTATGACAGTAAAAAATAAAGTTATCTACTGTTTTTTGATTAAGGGTAATTCAATGTATTTTCTACGGTGATATACTGTTTTAGATTTTACGGTATTTTACTGTTGCTATTTGACAGTTTTTTTACCGTAATTTTTACGATTTTTTCTTACAGATGTGTTATTTTAGAGCCTATGGCAGTATTACCAGAGTAGATTCCTACCTTACAGTCCAGTGCTGCTTCATCTACGGGACTGAAGCTGTGATTTTTATGTTTCCTTGAGTCTCGACACACCAAACACACAGGCTGTTTATCCTCCAGACAGAAGAGCTTGAGTTTCTCACTGTGCAGACTGCAGAGCACCTCACACCCTGCTGAAGCTCTCTCACTTATCTCCTGTACGAAGGTCTCACACAGGTTCTTTAAGTGAAGGTTAAGAGGAGGTTTGTCATTTGACGATGTTCCCCTACAGACTGGGCATTCTGTAGATCCCTTAGTGTCCCAGAACTGCTGCAGACAAGCTTTACAGACGCTGTGACTACAGGAGAGGAGGACGGGATCCTTGAAGATTTCAAAGCAAACAGGACAGGTGAAATCCTTCTCTGCAAAAGATGTAGAAGCCATTTTCTTATTCAGTACAAGCTCAAGTTCAGTTCAATACAGAGTTTAAGTCCTTTCTCTGTATTACTTTCAGGTAGTTTGCCTAATTCTGTCAGCCTTTTAGGATTCACCTAACCCCCTCACACACAGGATAGTCAGTCACTTCAAATATTATCCGAGACAAAACTCATATTCCAGCAGCGTGTCACTACTCGACTAAACTGTTGCGCTGTTGAACTCACTTCTTTATTCAGGACAGTTCAGTCAAGGGGAGGGACTTGAATCTGATTGGTCTGTGTGAGAAGTTTAACATTTCCCTTCTCACTGTTATGGACTTTATGGACTGTTTGCCCGCTTTACCGCGAGTGCGGGAGAGAGGGTAAGAGTCTTAATTTATTCTCACACGCACGCAACCACACATACACAGCGTCTCTCCTCTCTGACCGCCATATATGGATATCGTTAACATTATTGAAAGTATTGTTTCATGTTTTGTAAACGTGTTGTGCTTATTTGTTGTACAGTGTGATGGTGTGTTTGTGTCGGGAGTTTGCCGCAGGTTTGCCGTTTATGCGCGGACATACCCATCTGCTGCGATATAGCAATCATTCGTGCATTGTGACATTTTCCTACACCTTTTGTGAATGATACTGGTTTGTAAGTGTGGTGCCCACTTTCTCATCTTCCATTAGCCATTTGTATTTCTATAACGTCCATAAACTGGTTAAACATACACTTACTCACACTTCCCGGTGCTCTCGCTTCCCCATACTGTTCCCAATGCGAAAGCACGCTTCCCACTGAGGTTGTACTTTTACAGCGTACCACTAGGGCAGGGAGTGGGGCATTCTGTTACAGGGGTATTTGCTTTGTCCACATTTTCATTAGGTAATTATTATGCATTCTGGGGATATTTACTATGGTATGAAATGGGTGTTTGGTTGATAATATTTGCATATGTTATTTTGCATACATTTTCTGAATGGATGTATTTTGTTAATAGTGAGCAATATATGTGTTCAACTATGTGTGTGTGTTTTCTCTTTGCAGATCCCATAATACTGAATCCCAACACTCCCAGCAAACCTGGCGTTGTGTTTCAGGATCTGACCAGCCTGTGTGATTCTAAAGACAAATTCCCTGACCACCCTGAGAGACTTCAGGCACACTGTCCTGGGCTACTACATTCATCACAGTACACAGAATATTCTCAATGGATGTGTGTTTGGTCTCAGAAATATGAGAAAGAAAATGAAGACTCTCCTGCCTTTAACTAACATGCTTTTGCAAAGATGAACTGGTTTCACCTTGCTCTACTAATAAGACAGGACATGTCTTAGGACAGGCATGACACGTTTTACAATGAGGGCTACCCTGCCCGACAACATATCATTTTTTAATGAAACTCTTTAATCTGCAGTTAAACATTCATTCAGTCCTTCGTTCACTGGTTTGTTGGTTCAGTGCTCCAAGTGGTTCAGCCTTCAGCTTGGGTAGCTCTCCCACAGTGTGAGGTTACACTCCAAACACTGACAGACAAATGAAAAAATTTCCACAACTGACTTTATTTCTCTTAATAAAAAAATAGCCACAGCTATAATCTATTCACATGTTATCTGTACAAAATAATCCCCTTGACATGAATGCTGAAGAGGTCTGGAAGAAGATCAAAAGTCTTCAGTGATGACCTCAGGTTGGGATATCCAGCTTGTCATCATGTCTGTAATCCTCCATCGCCATCAGGAACTCTGCAGGACATGGAAGACATTGTTTCTCACTTCAGCTCAAACAGTGTAGATATTAGCTATCATTATGATAACCGTATGATCGATCATTATGATAACCGTATGATCTATCATTATGATAACCACATGATCTTTAAATATCATTACGATAACTATGATCTTCGGCTATCATTATGTTAACCATATGATCTATCATTATGATAACCGTATGATCTATCATTGTGATAACCGTATGATCTTTAGATATCATTATGATAACCGTATGATCTATCATTATGATAATGTATGATCTTTAGATATGATTATGATAATCGTATGATCTTTAGATATCGCGGAGTACTATAAGGACGAGGGGCTTTGCTCCAGAGGTTTCATGTTTGGCTCCCTGGGAGCACACACTGACTACTAATGAAGAACATACATATATATCATACATATATACTGTACGTATAACATTAATATATTTGCAAGTTGCTTCAGACAAAAAGCCCTGCTTTGTGAAGTAAAAACTGAATGGGGCAGTTAAACCCTAAAAGCCCCAGACAGTCTCCTCCTGCTCACCCTCGGTGTAGTCCATGTCAGGCCGGGTGGAGATGAACACCCAGGCCAAACCCACCAGCAGAGCCACCACCAGGTTCACCACGATCCAGGGCTTCAGAAGCTGCTGCTCTGATCCAGGAGGCCTAACAAAGGGGGAGAGGGATCAGTAATTATGAGTGAGTGTGTGTGTGTGTGTGAGAGAGAGAGAGACTGTGTCTCATTGGTAGTGTGGTGTGTGTGTATGTGTGTGTGTGTGTGTGTGTGTGTGTGTGTCTGTATTTCTGTGTGTATTTGTGTCTGTGTGTGTGTGTGTGTGTGTGTCTGTATTTCTGTGTGTGTGTGTGTGTCTGTGTGTGTGTGTGTCTGTGTGTGTGTGTGTGTGTGTGTGTGTGTGTGTGTGTGTGTGTGTTTCTCACCAGAGTGTCTCATTGGCAGTGTGGTAGAGATGGTGTGTGTGTCTGTGTATGTGTGTGTGTGTGTGTGTGTGTGTGTGTGTGTGTGTGTGTGTGTGTGTGTGTGTTTCTCACCAGGATGTGTTTCATTGGCAGTGTGGTAGAGATGGATGCGATCACTGGTCATCTGCTGACTCAGAGTCAAGATGAGAGCCGCAAAGTACACTGCAACAAAACAAACAACAATTTGTTTAATCATTCATAAACTTACTTATTCATTTAATAGTAACTTTACACAAAGTACACTGCACTGCAACAAAACAAACTACAATTTGTTCATTAATTCACTCACAATACACAATAATATTACTCAAAGTACACTACAACAAGACAAACAAATACTCATTCATTTATTCATACACTAATAACTTTACACAAAGTACACCGCAGATGAAAAAAAAAATGATTCATTCATTCATACACTAATAACTTAAATAAACTACACCAAGAAAATGAACATTTATCCATTTCCATACACTTCTCAATGAAGCCTCCACAAAGTGCATCACAACAACAAAAAAGAATCATTCATTCCCTCATTCATTCATTTCCATACACTTTTAACTGTCTACAAAGTACACTTAAACAAGAAAAAGAACCATTCATGTGATTCTAAACGTGTTTATAAAACGTGTTAATGTGAACTAAAGAGAACTGAAGAGGAATTCAACCAGGCCATGACAAAAGTAAGAGATAATGGATGAAACAAATGACAGACTCGTATAAGAGCTATGATATTTAAAAGTGGCTTTAATTTGTCCTTCTAAAAGCTTAATTACCATCAGGAGTACTATCGTGATACCTGCGTGATATTGTGATGTATGGTGATGTATTGTATGGTGAGATATGTATGGTGATATTGTATGGTGATATGTATGGTGATGTATTGTATGGTGATATGTATGGTGATATGTATGATGATATGTATGGTGATATGTGTGGTGATATGTATGGTGATATGTATGGTGATATGTATGGTATTGTCGGGCAGGTGGTGATACCCAGCACTAGTACTCACAGAGGGGGGCCTGGGCTGCAGGGTCCAGAGTAAGCAGTCCCCTCAGAGCCATGGAGGCTTTGGCCAGGTTCACCCTGACAGCAGGAGGGGGCAGAGACAGGGGTAATAACCAAAGGAGAGAGGTCTCCATCAACATGCTGTAAACACACACACACACACATACACACACACACACACACACACACACACACACACACACACACACACACACACACACATACACAGAAACACACACACGCACACAGACACATACAGACACACACACACACACACACACACACACAAACACACACACACACACACACACTCACACATACATACACACACAGAGACACACACAAACACACACCACACACAGAGAGACACAGACACATCGACCAATCCAAACACGTCTCTGAAAAAACAGTCAATCTCACCATTTCTACGACTGTAACTGAGGTTAATTAAGTTCAGATTTATGTGTGCACGCACACACACACACACACACACACACACACACACACACACACACACACACACACACACACACACACACACACACACACACACACACACACACACACACACACACACACACACACACACACACACACACACACACAAAGGCTGACTTCAGATTACACACAACCTCTTGCATTTGTGGTTGAATTTGATAGAATGTAATGAGCATGCCAAACTTGAAGAACGGACTGGAAGACAGAGTCAGGATTTCTTGAGATTATTTTAGTGTGGACACACCCTCTAAGCGTGTTTCTCAATTCAGTTCCATCAAATTATAATTCAGCATTTTGTATTAAGTACCTTTAAGAAGAAATTTTAATTAATAAAACATATTTATACATAAGGCCAGATGATCAAGTACAAATGGTGACTGAAATATTATAATAAATGTGAATTATTTATAAAAGTTAAATGCTGACAGATTAGAATGAGTGTCAATTATTTAGTTAAGTTAAATGCTGTCAGCTCTAATCAGCTCTAAGTAACCACGATGACACTGGCTTAACAGATATTCATTTTATTTTGTCTTGGGCTCTCTACTGATAAAAGTCTTTTGAAAACAAAAAAGAATTACAAACATTTAAACAAATTCATTGAATTGAGTGGTGAGAGATCAGAAATGAGCCTGCATTGTTAGTGTGCTTGCTTCCAGTCCTGTTGAAGACAGGTAATTAGCTATGACTAATAGATGTTATAGATGTGTGTTACTATCAGGGTTTTGCATTCTTATCATCCATGGTAAGACAGAGGCTGTATGAGCTCTAACTGTGATGCTTCAGCGTTATGCAAGATTTTACTGGTAAAATAGTAAGAGGGACGCCTGGGGCAGTAGAAAAAAAGTATGGAAAGACTCTCTCAGTGAAAGTGTGTGTGAGAGTGTGTAGATGTGTGTTATTATCAGGGTCAGAGAATGACAGCTCTCCTCTGTCCCAGTCCAGCTGCACTCTGATCCTCTGGAGTTTCTGCTCCACTGTGAGGCGAGTGTTCTGGGGTGGAGAGAGAGCTACATATACACCATTAATATAACACACACGCCAGCCTCCACTGGGGACACTCCCCTTCCTCTGACTAGACTCTGTCTTCACTCCCAGGGCCCAGTTATCACTGTCCCCAACCTCCACATCCCAGCAGTGTGTCCCTGAGTTAAAGCACTCAGAGCCCAGGACACAGGAACCCTCATCAAATCTCTCTGGGTTATCAGGAAGCAGCTGTCTCTCATCACTGCCTTCACTTCTGTCTTCATCACCATCATCATCATCTTCATCACTGACTTCATCATCGCCATCGTCATCACTACGTCTCACACTGGTCAGATCCTCAGACAGGATGAGACATGCGTGTGCAGTGTTGGGATCCAGAGTCACAGGAGCTGCAGAGAGAAAGAACACACACATGAGCTGAACACTGAGTGATGTGTGAGAAGAGAGAAAGGACACACACACACATGAGCTGAACACTGAGTGATGTGTGAGAAGAGAGAAAGGACACACACATGAGCTGAACACTGAGTGATGTGTGAGAAGAGATAAAGGACACACACACACATGAGCTGAACACTGAGTGATGTGTGAGAAGAGAGAAAGGACACACACATGAGCTGAACACGGAGTGATGTGTGAGAAGAGAGAAAGGACACACACACACATGAGCTGAACACTGAGTGATGTGTGAGAAGAGAGAAAGAACACACACATGAGCTGAACACTGAGTGATGTGTGAGAAGAGATAAAGGACACACACACACATGAGCTGAACACTGAGTGATGTGTGAGAAGAGAGAAAGGACACACACACATGAGCTGAACACTGAGTAATGTGTGAGAAGAGAGAAAGGACACACACATGAGCTGAACACTGAGTGATGTGTGAGAAGGTAAAGGTGAGTAATGATGAGTAAATGAGTGAGTTATGATGATTCCAACAATGAAAATGATGAATAGTGCATTAGATGCATTAGTGACTGTAAGAAATGTACAACAACAAAAAAAACACTTTAATGTGTCTAGCACCTTTCTGACTTTAGCCCAAAGCTTTACAGAATGAGTAGAGAAAATACACTAAATGTGACAACAAAAAACAAGCAGAAAAGGTGAATGAAAATATAATGAAAATACAAAAACAGGAAAGAAAAGTTTATAAAAATGAGTTTTTAGAAAAGCACCAGGGATGAATCAGATCTGATATTATAGGGAAGGATGTTCCAGAGTTTAGGGGCCATAACTGCAAATGAGCGACACCCATAAGCTGGTGATACACAGGGCCAACGGTCGCCGTCAGCCAATGTTGTGCAGTCGGTTAGCGTCTGTGGCCCTAGTTTTTGTGGTGTGTCCCACACTGTTGGCACTGGTCAGACCTGTGTTGTTGACTCTTCAGCTAATTGAGCATGTTGAATCGGCAGCAGAGCTCTGATATATAATCTGGGGCCAAGCCATGCAGTCCTTTGTACGTTATCAGCAAAGCCTTAAAACTATTGTGAAAACTTACTGAAAGCCAGTGGAGTGAAGGTAAAGTTGGAGAAATATGCTCTGATGTCCGACTCACGGTTAAAGGTGTGTGTGTGTGTGTGTGTGTGTGTGTGTGTGTGTGTGTGTGAGAGAGAGAGAGATGCTAACTATACTCACTGTATTGAACAATCTCCTGTATCTTCTCACACTCTGAACTTCAGGTTGCCCAGGTGTTTTGCCACATTTTATAGTGTGTTTTGACATACTATACTCTGTCTGCCTGTGATTTTGACCCTTTGCCTGATTTTTGACCTGACCCTGTTGGATTCTGTGTTTGGATACTTCTGCCTTGGACTCTGTTTGACTGTTGGATTATTGACCTCTTGCCTGCCTGTTGACTTACGAGACTGTCTTCTGCCTTTGGATTGTTGCCGGGTAACTTTATTAAAACTAACACTGATCCTTGAGCTGTGTTGTCTGCTAGTGGGGCTACTACTAAAAGCCTATGTGTGTGTGTGTGTGTGTGTGTGTGTGTGTGTGTGTGTTAGTGTGTGTGTTTGTATGTGTGTGCAGATACTATGTGCATTCCCTAAAACATCTTTTTTTGTGCCGCATTAACTACGGCAGTAACAATGGATGAAATGCACTGTGTGTGTGTGTGTGTGTGTGTGTGTGTGTGCAGATGTGTGTGTGTGCGCATGTGACTGTGTACTCACTGTATTGAACAATCTCCTGCATCTTCTCCCAGACTCTGAACTTCAGGTTGCCCAGGTGTTTTGCCACATTGATCAGAGCTCCTGAAACCCTCTCTGGATCCTGCAGTGTGCACTGGGCTCTGGAATAACATTCAGGAGTCAGTGCTGCTGTGGGTTTGGGTTCAGAACCACAGAGAAAAGAGAGACAGGAGGCAGATCACTCACCTTTCCACTGTGCTCTTGTAGTTCTGGTAAAAAAGAAGGGAAATTGATTAAATTATGCTGTATTAAACACCATTGTTATCAGGTAAGTACATCTTACCCTGTTCATAAGGATGACATGTCCTTGGTGTGTATGTTACAACAGTAAGATAATAATCACAAAAGTCAATAGCTAGCATATGTGGACTAGTGACCCACTTCTCATAGATAAAATGATGTCATCCTGAAGTTTGGTCTATTAGTCAGTAACCAGGCACTGATTCATTGATCTAACTAATGGATGAATTGTGAAGAACACTTGTGTGTGTGTGTGTGTGTGTGTGTGTGTGTGTACTCATGAACTAGACAGTTTTGGTGTAGATTGGAGTAGTGACCCATGTGCTTTTTAATAGATACAGTGTATCATCCACAGAGGTGGTCTTTAAAATCAGACTTTAATGCTAAAGAGATTCACTGACAAGAATACCAGCAGGAATGTGATGTCATCAGCTCCCGTTGCCCCTTCTATGGCTCTGATTGTGTCTGAAAGAGATGAGATCTCTCTGCTCATCTTCTCAATCTTCTCCTTCATCATCTGACTCTTCAGCTCGTTTTCCTCCCTCAGAGCAGCTATCCTGGCGGCCTCTTCATCTCGTAGAAACTGGTGAAGCTCCTCAAACTCCTCCTTGATCTGCTTCTCTGTGTGTTGGGCCTGAGTCTGAATAGAACACGAAAAAAGCCTTGTTCTTGTTTAATTATGAGCAGATGTGTCAGTTACATTTGAAATGATCCATAACACATGATTTGCTGTCTCATGATGATATATTTGAAAAATACTAGTTCTTCATTATATGATCCATGATTCACCTTAATATGAGCTGCTGTTTGGTCAGAGATGAGTTTAACTTCTTCAAAGGTCTTCAGTCTCTCCTGTAAGGGCTGCAGTTTGACCTTGATCTCCTCCTGGAATGAATGAACACTTTACTGTAGACTAGAGATTATACTATTCTACAATACTGGCACGAGGAAACCAAGTAGCTTCATTTTCAGGGAGTCTCTGAGGGATATATGAGTGAATGAGTGAATATCTTGATATTTTGTGCATGGAGTCAGGGGTGATATGGGGATAACAGGGGGGTTACCCCAAAGTGTAGATAAAGTAGACATGAGCGTTTCCAGATTAACCCAATAATACACATCAATAGACATTAGCCATGTCAAGAGATACGGTTTCAGACTAAATCAAAATTAATGTTGGAAAAAGGGTATGTTGTAATGATTTAAAGCCAATTTGGGTGCATAATTAGACCACATCTCTTTGTCAGTAATGATTATGACTCCAAGATGAGTTTTGGAAACGATAGTGACGTGAAGTTTGACTCTTTATTGGATAGAGTCGAGGGCTTCCTTAAGTTTGCTCCTGTACACTCTGGGAGTCCTTGGTATGGCAGAGTGGGAGTGAGGAAGAAAAGGCTCAGAGTATTTCAGGTCAGAGGTTTGCATGATGTGCAACAGTCATCAGTTTTAACAACAGCGTGTAGAGATCGCCATCTACTGTTACATTTAAGATATTACAGTAACTTCTACCATGAATAGTCCAAACTCAATAAAATAAAATAGATAAAATAGAATAGATCAAGATGTGTTATTTTAGAGCCTATGGCCAGTATTACCAGAGTAGATTCTTACCTTACAGTCCAGTGCTGCTTCATCTACGGGACTGAAGCTGTGATTTTTATGTTTCTTTGAGGTCTGACACACAAAACACACAGGCTGATTATCCTCCAGACAGAAGAGCTTGAGTTTCTCACTGTGCAGAATGCAGAGCACCTCAGACCCTGCTGAAGCTCTCTGACTTTTCTCCTGTAAGAATGTCTCACACAGGTTCCTTAACGCCATGTTAGAAAGGAAGAAGTCCTTTGAGCACTTTCTCCTGCAGTAGGGACACTCTCTGGATCCTTTGCTGTCCCAGAACTGCTGCAGACAGGCTTTACACACACTGTGAGCACAGGTCAAAATGACAGGATCCTTGAAGAAGTCACAGCACACAGGACAGCAGAGATCCTCTTCAAGTTTAGAAGCCATTTTGTCTTTAAACTACACTGTCCGTTCCAAAGGCTGTTTGACCAGATTTGCTTTCACTTTCAGCAACCTGAGAAGTCGAGTCAGTCCCTAACTCTGAGTCTTCCCTGTTTCAAACTTTAATCCACAAGAACTTCAGCCTCATCAGCTTCACTTTAAGCCCAAACTGTTTTCCTCTTTAGTGTAAACACAGTTTTAAAAAAGCTCCTAATAAACGTATCCCACATGACAGCGTCTGGTGGAGGACGGAGAATCAAACTGCAATAAACTTCACTTCCTCCTTTGGTGTCAGTCTGTCAGAGGGCGGGACTATGGTAAAGAAGGATTCTGATTGGCCGGCTGTAGTTGCCAGACCACTTCCCTCATAGACATATATACATAGAAGTCCCATTGGCCTTTGGATCGCATGTCAACGTCGCCGCCATATTGGAGAGGTGATCATTGCATCAAGATGCCTCACTGGTGTGCAGCTTGGTGCTGTACGAACAGCTGAACAATCACAACAAGATCGCGTGGAATTACCTTTCACAGGTAAGACTGAACAATTGTTTCTGGTTGTATTTTGCCATTATAACATTATGTAGGTTGAGAGCTAACTAACAGTTAGTTGGCCACCAGAGACAGACTATTAATAGCTAACGTGAAATGGACATGGGAGCTTACGTTACGTTATTCTAATGTTAGTCAAAAGAAGAGAATATTAGCCTAACGAGAAATATAGGCTATATATAAACAATCTACCGTTACCTGGATTTCGGTCATTATAACATATATGGTTGCGACGGAAAAACTTGAATCCCTGCGTTTTGGCTGAGCGACTGACATATTATGAATCTGACTGTAGTCACATTTTTTTCCATTTTAGCAAGTGGCAACCAGGACAACACAAGTGTTCTGCCCCTGGCAAGCATAGTTAATCGGTTTGGCAGTTAAGTGCCATCTATGTAAATATGTTTATGAGTTCCCCTATCACTGCTGCCACAGACTCCTCTGGAGTTCAGTTCAAAGTCCCAGGTGTGGGTGTGGACTGCTACCTGCCAGAGACACAGAGACTGACCCCAGATCAGTGGATAACACACAGAGTTTGATCCTGTTCAGGTTCAAAGTAGACAGGCAAGACATTCCATACGTGGTCTGCAGGAATATTCTTTTGGAATACATGTATGCACATGTTACAATTTCATACTAATGTGGAGAAAAAAATCTAATATTGAGTGAGGTGTCTATACGGCAGACTGCAATCACACTGATATCATGTGTTGTATTGTGTTAATCATTAAACTGCCGTTAAAAAAAGACATGCACTAGACACACACACTAACACTGTGCTGTTCTATCTTTTTGTTTTGTTATTTAAATCACACACATGTAATTTGAATGAATTATTAATCTTGTCTGATCTTAACTGTAACAGTATGCACAGTCTTATTATTGTGGTGTGTAGAGCCTGTTGAATGTCTGCTGTTCTCAGTGATCGGAGTGAGTGAGGGACAACATGGGAATCGGAAGTAATGAGGGAATATGAGTAATGATAGTTTATGGAAAGGGAATATCACCAGTATGTGTGATGACATCCAGATTAATGTGGGAATATGAGTAATGATAGTTTATGGAAAGGGAATATCACCAGTATGTGTGATGTGATTCAGATTAATGTGGGAATATGAGTAATGATAGTTTATGGAAAGGGAATATCACCAGTATGTGTGATGTGATGTGATTCTGATTAATATGGGGAATATAAGTAGTACCAATGGATATAGAAAGTGCCTCTAGTATGAGTATATGCAATAGAGTATGGGAGTCGACTGGACATTTGTAGTCACATACACAACACACATACACACACATGTACACACACACACGCGCACACATGCGCACACACAGACAGACACACACACAAACATATACACACACACACCTACATGTTGAAAGCAGAAACAGTGGTAATCGCAAATAGAAGGTAGAGTAGAGACTGTGCAGGGTAAGCCTCACACACACACAGACACACACACACACACACACACATACACAGACACACGCACAGACACACGCACACACACACACACACACATACACAGACACACGCACACACACACGCACACACACACGCACACATACACACACACACACACACACACACACACACACACACAAACCTGTCAGTGCTTGCGCCACCTTGCACCACCTGCTGCAGAGTGCCACTAGGGGGAGCTCCAGTGTCCAGAGTTAACTTCATACATTTAAACAATTGTAGTTGGTTCTGGACGGTCCTTGACAGATTCTGGAGAACTCAGAAGCTCATCCCTGTTCTGTAGATTTTCTCATCATCCTGGATCGTTGGGCTTCCTAGATCTGTTGCAGACAGGCTTTACCCATTGAGTGCTGAAGATGCACACACAATGGGAAAAGATTTACACACACACACACACACACACACACACACACACACACACAAACACAGGCTGACCTCAGATCCGTCTATCACACCTCTTGCTTCACCTTCCTTTCTTTGTGGTTGAATTTTAATTTGGCGTTCTGTATTTTAAAAGTGCTATAAAGTAGAGATTTTAATTCACAAAAAATATTTAGTTTAGTTAAATGCTGTCAGATTAGAATAAGTGTGAATTATTTAGTAAAGTTAAATGCTGCCAGATTACGATAAGTGTCAATTATTTAGTAAAGTTAAATGCTGTCAGATTAGAATACGTGTCAATTATTTAGTAAAGTTAAATGCTGTCAGATTAGAATAAGTATATATTATTTAGTTAAGTTAAATGCTGTCTTTGTTATAATACACAACACATCAACTCTGAATAACCACGGGGACACTGGCTGAACAGACTTTCTTTTTATTTTGTTTTGTGTTCTGCCTCTTCTGACAACTCTTTTGAAAACAGAGGAAACAATTATGAACATTTAAACTAATTCACTGAAATTAAGAGAGAACAGAAATAAGCCTACATTGTTAGTGTGCTTGCTTCCAGTCCTGTTGAAGACCGGTAATTAGCTATGACTCATAAATGTTATAGATGTGTGTTACTATCAGGGTTTTGAATTCTTATCATCCATGGTAAGACAGAGGCTGTATGAGCTCTAACTGTGATGCTTCAGCGTTATGCAAGATTTTACTGGTAAAATACGAAGAGTGAAGCCTGGGGCAGTAAACAAGTATGGAAACACTCTCTCAGTGAAAGTGTGTGTGAGAGTGTGTAGATGTGTGTTATTATCAGGGTCAGAGAATGACAGCTTTCCTCTGTCCCAGTCCAGCTGCACTCTGATCCTCTGGGGTTTCTGCTCCACTGTGAGAAGAGTGTCTGGCTGGGATGGAGCGCGTGCTGCATATACACCATTACTATGACACACACGACAGACTCCACTGATGACACTCTGTCTCTTCCTCTCACTAGACTCTGTCTTCACTCCCAAGCCCCAGTAATAACTGTCCCCAACCTCCACATCCCAGCAGTGAGTCCCTGAGTTAAAGCCCTCAGAGCCCAGGACACAGTCACATATATAAAATCTCTCTGGGTTATTAGGAAGCTGCTGGCTCTCATCACCACGTCTCACACTGGCCAGATCCTCAGACAGGATGAGGAGTGGGTGTGCGGTGTTGGGATCCAGAGTCACAGGAGCTGCAGAGAGAAATGACACACACATGAGCTGAACACTGAGTGATGTGTGAGAAGAGAGAAAGGACACACACACACATGAGCTGAACACTGAGTGATGTGTGAGAAGAGAGAAAGGACACACACATGAGCTGAACACTGAGTGATGTGTGAGAAAGTAAAGGTGAGTGATGATGAGTAAATTACTTAATGATGATTTCAACAATGAAGATGATAATGAATAGCGTGATGACAGTAGCAGTGCCTGTACGAAATGTACAACAACAACAATAACACTTTAATGCACCTTTCTGACTATAGCCCAAAGTGCCTTACAGAATGAGTAGAGAAAATACACTAGATATAACAACAAAAAACAAGCAGAAAAGGTGAATGAAAATACAAAAACAGGAAAGAAAAGCTTATAAAAATTAGTTTTTAGAAAAGCACCAGGGAGGAATCAGATCTGACATAATGGGAAGGCTGTTCCAGAGTTTAGGGGCCATAACTGCAAATGAGCGACACCCTTAAACCCGTGACTGGGCCCAACCCATGCAGTCCTTTGGACGTTATCAGCAAAGCCTTAAAACTATTGTGAAAACGTACTGAAAGCCAGTGGAGTGAAGGTAAAGTTGGAGAAATATGCTCTGATGTCCGAGTCACGGTTAAAGGTGTGTGTGTGTGTGTGTGTGTGTGTGTGTGTGTGTGTGTGAGAGAGAGAGATGCTAACTATACTCACTGTATTGAACAATCTCCTGTATCTTTTCACAGACTCTGAACTTCAGGAGCCCAGGATGCCACATTTTATAGTATGTTTTGACCCTACCCTACTTTGACCCTTTGCCTGATTTTTGAACTGACCCTGTTGGATTCTATGATTTGGATACTTCTGCCTTGGACTCTGTTTGACTGTTGGATTATTGACCTCTTGCCTGCCTGTTGACTTACAAGACAGTCTTCTGCCTTTGGATTGTTGCCGGGTAACTTTATTAAAACTAACACTGATCCTTGAGCTGTGTTGTCTGCTAGTGGGGCCTTCACTACTAAAAGCCTAACACTGTGTGTCTGCGTCTGTGTGTGTGTCTGTGTGTGTGTGTGTCTGTGTGTGTCTGTGTGTGTGTGTGTCTGTGTGTGTGTCTGTCTGTGTGTGTGTGTGTCTGTGTGTGTGTGTGTGTGTGTCTCTGTGTGTGTGTGTGTGCCCAGATATGTGCGTTCCCTAAAACATAGTTTTTTGTGCCGCATTAACTACGGCAGTAACAATGGACGAAAAGCACTGTGTGTGTGTGTGTGTGTGCGGATGTGACTGTGTACTCACTGTATTGAACAATCTCCTGCATCTTCTCCCAGACTCTGAACTTCAGGTTGCCCAGGTGTTTTGCCACATTGATAAGGGCTCCTGAAACCCTCTCTGGATCCTGCAGTGTGCACTGGGCTCTGGAATAACATTCAGGAGTCAGTGCTGCTGTGGGTTTGGGTTCAGAACCACAGAGAAGAGAGAGACAGGAGGCAGATCACTCACCTTTCCACTGTGCTCTTGTAGTTCTGGTAAAAAAAAAGAAGGAAATGGATTAAATTATGCTGTATTAAAGACCACTCATATCAGGTAAGTACAGCTTACCCTGTTCATAAGGATGACATGTCCTTGGTGTGTACCCTACAACAATAAGATAATAATCACAAATAGCTCAATAACTAGCATATGTGGAGTAGTGACCCACTTCTCATAGATACAATGTCATCCTGAAGTTTGGTCTATCAGTCAGTAACCAGACAATGATGAGAACAAGTGTGTAGTCTGTGTGTGTGTGTGTGTGTGTGTGTGTGTGTGTGTGTGTGTGTGTGTGTGTGTGTGTGTGTGTGTGTGTGTGTGTGTGTGTGTGTGTGTGTGTGTGTGTGTGTGTGTGTTTTACAGCAGTAAAATAGTACTCATAAAATAGACAGTTGTGGTATAGACTGGAGTAGTGACCCATGTGATTTTTAAGACACAGTGTATCATCCAGAGAGGTGGTCTTTAAAATCAGACTTTAATGCTAAAGAGATTCACTGACAAGAATACCTGTAGAAATGTGATGTCATCAGCTCCCATCACCCCTTCTATGGCTGTGATTGTGTCTGAAAGAGATGAGATCTCTCTGCTCATCTTCTCAATCTTCTCCTTCATCATCTGACTCGTCTGCTCCTCTTCCTCCCTCAGTGCTGCTATCCTGGCTGCCTCTTCATCTCGTAGAAACTGGTGAAGCTCCTCAAACTCCTTCTTGATCTGCTCCTCTGTGTGTTGGACCTGAGTCTGGATGAGCACATTTAATACTTATAACACCAATAACACATTCATATAGTTGCTTTTTCTGTGAGCGTTGAGACAAGTCTTTCTCACCTTAATGTGTCCTTCTGTTTCATCACAGGTGACTTTCGCCTCCTGAAAGGCCTTCAGTTTCTCCTGTAAGGACTGCAGTGTAATGTTCAGCTCCTCCTGGAATGAAAGAAAATGTTACTGTAATAGATGTGTTGTGTTCTTCTTCTAATATTGAACTACAAACAAAACATCACACCAAACACATTACTGTGTACACACACACACCTAAGCAAAGAGATAAAACATTTAGCTTTCGCAAGAGCTGACAGGTTTGTGTGTGTGTTTGAGAGAAAAAGAGAGAGAGAGAGAAAGAGAGAGAGAGAGAGAGAATTTGCATGTCATCATTTAGAAGACGCTCTTGTCTAAAGGGACACACAGTACAGATATCCCCTCTCATCTGTAAGTGTGGGAGTCAAAATAATAATGTGAACTAATCAACTCCAATGTGTATTTTTCTCATCACCAAAACATTTACCTTGCGGTCAAGTGCTGCTTCATCTATAGGATGGAACTGATGGCCGGTGTGTTTTTTGGAGTCTCGACACACCACACACACAGGCTGTTTATCCTCCAGACAGAAGAGCTTGAGTTTCTCACTGTGCAGACTGCAGAGCGCCTCAGACCCTGCTGAAGCTCTCTGACTTCTCTCCTGTAAGAAGGCCTCACACAGGTTCCTTAACGCCATGTTAGAAAGGAAGGAGTCCTTTGAGCACTTTCTCCTGCAGTAGGGACATTCTCTGGATCCTTTGCTCTCCCAGAACTGCTGCAGACAGGCTTTACACACACTGTGAGCACAGGTCAAAATGACAGGATCCTTGAAGAAGTCACAGCACACAGGACAGCAGAGATCCTCTTCAAGTTTAGAAGCCATTTTGTCTTTCCACTACACTGTCCTTTCTGAAGGCTGTTTGACCAGCTTTGCTCTCACTTTCAGCAGTCTGAGAAGTCGAGTCAGTCCAGAAAGTCTTCCCTGTTTCAAACTTTAATCTACAAGAACTTCAGCCTCACCAGCTTCACTTTAAGCCCAAACTGTTTTCCTCTTTAGTTTAAATACAGTTTAAAAAAAAGTTTCTAATAGAAGTATCTGCTCCGGCCACACCCATGCACTCTCACTCTCCCAGCTGCACGTTTGATCAGTCTCGTTCACAGCCCACACTGCATTCACGTCTCCTTATCACACAATCACACGCACCTGTCTCACACCATATACTTCACTCCCCTCACTCCGTGTCTGGTCTCGTCGTTACACAGTTTAAGATACTGCCCGAGAAGGCCAGCGCTCTGGTTTCTGTTCTGTCCGTGTGACTGCGCTCTCCTGGTTACCTGTGTTAGCAATCTCCGTGTCCGCTGAATTTCACTTTAGCAAGTTCCGCGTCACCTGGATTCTGCTCCGCCGTCTGCCAGAGATCCGTGCTCACGAGCCCGGGTTCTGACTAGAGGAATACCCTGAGTTTGCTTAATCCCAGAGTGTTACTCTGAGTGTTTTTGTTAATTGTATTTTCAGTATCGACAGTGACTTTAACAGTTTACTTTTTCCAGCGTTTGACGCTGTGTATTTTGGTTTCGGTTTCTAGTATTTGTAGTTTCCTTGTCGGCTCATAAAAGACACGTTTACCTTTGAGCATTCTCCCGCGAGTCTGTTAGGTCTCCCTGTATGTGTCTGCATCCCCCTTCACCTGGCTGTATTCCTTAGTAAACTCTGTTTGACCCTGAAACATCCTTCTGAGTTCGGACGTCTCATGACAGTAATCAACTTTACTTCTTCCTCTGGTGCCAGTCAGTCAGAGGGCGGGACTATAGTAAAGAAGGATTCTGATTGGTCGGCCGTAGTTGCCAGACCAGTTCCCCTATCACTGCTGCCAATTACTCTGGAGTTCAGTTAAAAGTCCCAGTTGTGGCTGTGGACTGTACCTGCCAGAGACACAGAGAATGACCCCAGATCAGTGGATTTCACACAGGTTTTGATCCTGAAGTTCATGTTAAAAGTAGACAGGCAAGACGTCCCATGCGTGGTCTGCAGGAATAATTTGCCTACATAATGAAAGAAATAAGCTATTTTGGAATTTGTAATATTTATGTGGAGAATTTTTTTTTTAGAGTGAGGTGTCTGTAAGTCACTTGTAATCACACTGATATCATACCTGGAAAACATCGGCACAAGTTTTACATTTTACACCAAATAACATATTGTTATTTTAAAGCAGGTTTCACTCTCTATGTGTCAGTGTGGGTCCAGACAGAGGCCTCTAGCTGTGCTGTTCTATTCTCAAAGAAGCCTTCACTGCTAACATCCTCAGAGAAGAGAAATTACAGCCAGTAAAAGTGTGTGTAAAAGTGAAAAGTGTGTGTGAGGTGTGTGTGTGTGTGTGTTATTCTTCTCTTCTCTTAATCCTCTTCACACTGGGTAGTGCATGAGGCCTCCACCTGAGCCCACCAGCGTGGTCTGTCTGCAGCACATCTCTCCAGGTAACCCAGGCCCATCCCTGCTTCTTCATTTCTGTCTCCACTGTCCTCCTCCAAGTCTCCTTGGGCCTGCCTCTGTTTCTGCGGCCGTCTGGAGTCCACCTGTGGGCTACCCTTGGCAGTGATGTTGGTGGCATACGCAGCACATGTCCAATCCATCTCCATCGGCGTGTGTTATGTGTCTTATTAAGGTGTGTGTTATCGTCAGGGTCAGAGAATGACACCTTTCCTCTGTCCCATTTCAGCTGTACTCTGATCCTCTGGAGTTCCTGTTTCTCTGTGAGAAAGGTGGAGGGCTGTGGGGTAACACATGCTCTATATTTACTATCTGTACAGAAAACAAACCACTGTCCACTCATGGCCTCACTCATGGAGTCACACGTTCCCTTCCTCGACGTACACGACGTAGAGATATTATTTACAATAATAGAGATATTATTTAAAACGCTGTGATTGAGTGATTGAGCTGCCGTAACGTAACACTGCTGCACAGACACACATGCATGCTGCACTGCGCCCCTGCAACTAGCAGCCTACTGCTATAACTAGCAGCCTATAGCCTACTACTATAACTTTTATACTAAAATGCAGCGGCTAGACTTCTAACTTCACAGCTGTTCTACTTACACTACACTGGCTTCCAGTGAAGTTTAGGATTGATTGTAAGATTGTATTGTTTGTTTTTAAGGCTGTGAATGGTCTGGCTCCAGCCTACACATCACATCTCCTGATCCCTTCTGCTCCACCAAGGGCCCTAAGACCCTCTAATGAACTTTCTCTCGTTTTAACATTTAGTCATTTAGCAGACGCTTTTGTCCAAAGCGACGTACAAGGGAGAGAATAGTCAAGCTACGAGCAATAGAACCTGGTGTAACAATAAATAAATACTACTTTACATAAGAAATATAACAAAATGAAATAAAAAGAAAAAAGAAGTGCAGAAATGTAACTGCTGTAATTGCAAGTTACGCACTAGTCGAAGTGCCACTTAGGACGGGAAGTGCTCTCTGAAGAGTTGGGTCTTCAAAAGCTTCTTAAAGGTAGAGAGGGACGCCCCTGCTCTGGTAGGGCTGGGTAGTTCATTCCACCAACGTGGAACTACAAATGAGAATAGTCTGGACTGCCGTACTTGCACAGACGGCAGTGCCAAACGAAGCTCACTAGAAGAGCGCAGCATCCTGGGTGTAACATTTGCCCTTACAAGAGCATTTAGGTAGGTGGGAGCAGAACCATCAAGCACTCTGTAGGCAAGCATAAGTGACTTGAACTTAATGCGAGCAGCTACAGGCAGCCAGTGGAGGTCAATGAGTAGCGGGGTGACGTGCGCCCTCTTCGGTTGGTTGAACACCAGACGCGCCGTCGCATTCTGGATTATTTGTAGTGGTTTCACCACGCAAGCCGGCAGGCCCGTTATGAGGGCGTTGCAGTAATCAAGGCGGGAACTCACCAAGGTTTGCACCGGCAGCTGGGTGGCATACTGAGTTGGGTACGGCCTGATTTTGCGGATGTTGAATAGCGCAAAGCGGCAGGACCTAGAGACAGAGGCAATGTGGTCCGTGAAAGTCAGTTGGTCATCAATAATGACCCCGAGGTTTCTTGCTGTTTTGGATGGAACAAGAGATAAGGAGTCAATAATGATGCTGATGTTGTGGTGGATGGCCTGTTTGGCTGGAAAGACCATCAGTTCCGTTTCCGCGCCGAGACAGTGGTGTCCTCAGGAGGGAAAGACAGAAACAGTTGAGTATCATCGGCATAGCAATGATAGGAAAAACCATGCGAGCGGATGATAGGGCCCAGCGAAGTGGTGTAAATGGCAAAGAGAAGTGGTCCCATCACCGAGCCTTGGGGCACCCCTGTGGTAAGGTGGTGAGGTACAGACAGCTGACCTTGCCATGACACATTGAACGAGCGCCCAGTGAGAAGTGAGACCGGTCGATAGTTTTCCACCTGAGTGGGATCGAGAGACGGCTTCTTGAGCAGCGGTTTTACCCGAGCCACTTTAAATGAAGAAGGGAATGTTCCATAATTAAATGAAGCATTAATCACCTGTGTTATTGCCGGTAAGACGGCAGGCAATATGGCTTGAAGGATATTGGATGGGATGGGGTCTAGCGGGCATGTAGTTGGACGGCTACCTGTTAGGATTTCGGAGACTTCACAGTGGTCTAATGTTAGATCCAGGGGTTATTGAGCTTTTTCTGTTCTTGGTCTTAAATTATGGAATAGTCTCCCATTACACAGACCCTCCAGGAAGTTGTGATGTTGCGATCGCACCAATTCACGCGAATTCAGCGATTCCCCGCGAATTCAGCGCGACGTTGCAATTTTAACACATCACCGCAACTTTCCCGCAAATTTGACAAATCATTGTCTGTCATCTCCCACAACTTTCTCCCTTCCGCGGCTACACCAAGGGCGGAAATTCTGCCCTGCAGACACTAGCAGAGTTCTGAGAATGGCTACACCAGACGTGGAAACGGAACGCAGCCCATGTCCTCAGAGAATTCAGAAATAGATCTGGCTTAAATTTTTATAATTTTCTGCGAGGTGTGCGTGGCCCTTTTTACATAGAGTCTGGTAATACATCAATGAAATGTAATGAAAATTATTTATTTTGCTGTGAATAATGAAGGAAGCAATGAATCCGATTATTTCCCAAACCCCTGAGAGCTGTTGCCATGGAGATTTAACATTACTTTCTGTTTGAAGATAAGGTAGCAGCTATTGTTGAAGAATGGATAACTTGAAATTGGACGACTTTAAATTAATCAATGAAATTGAACAACATAAACACCTATACGGATAAAATAAATCAACAAGGATAGCAAAACAGATTGATCTGCATAGAATGAGAACGGCAGAAACGCAGGAAGGACGTCAGACAGACAGATCTTACTGGTGGTCCTTTTGTAATACCAACAGGTGCACTTCGTTGTGGATAAGTAAAGCCTATGTACTGTTCCCGCTACGTGTTTTACACCACCAGTGCGTTAATGTAGGTAAACAGACAGCCAAACTCGAGTACACTACTTTATTGATTGTCAGGTGAAATTTATGAGTGAAACTGTAATACAGAAAATACTTAGAAGGTATACTAAACACAGCAAGTTACTATTATACTCGTTACATCAAGAATCAGAGCAACAACAGATTACAGCACAGCTGGCTAACAAGTGCTAACGTTAGCCATTAACGGAATTATGAATGAATAACGGTCACATCGCTATATTTTACTAATAATTAACACTAACACAGTTCATGGAAATAATATTTAGGTCACTTAACCATGTTTATCACAGTATGAAACAGTCAAAACACGTAGTCATTGTTTTCGAGGGTGTGAGGGAAAGCATAACACAAGGTTTACCATGAGCATACGTAACTAGCATAGCATATGTTTCTAGATACCTGTCTAATGTGGGCTTTATACCTGCTAGGGTGCTCATATCTACTAGGGTACGTCATAGAGTCTGTCGCGATTGTGACGTCTCGACTGCTTATTTGTCAACGGAGTATTACATTCCGCTACTTCATTGGTCAGAATTTATTTGCTGCCCGATTATTTTGCCGGTAGGACCCCGTAAACAATTAATTACCAGTATCGAGTAATACAGTACCAATCGCGAAATGTACAGTAGCTACTTAGCATGCTAATATCTAAGTGATCCAGCTATTCAGAAAAGTGGTGATTCCCGTCACGAAACACTTGTTTTTTCTGTAATCAACGACACAAACTAATCATCCGTTGCAATACAAAAATAAAGTTTAGCTTATTCACCTGATGCTAGTTAGCTAGCAACTGTAGCTACGAGACTTACCTGATGCTAGCTAGCGGCTGTAGCTACGGGATTTACCTTTTACCAAACCTGATTTTAAATACAGCGGTATAATTCACTCGATAAATACATCGGTGGGTAGATTAAGAAAATGTAACTAACGCGTTTTTACGTGAGTCTGAATATGAGGCTTGGCCAACAATTAGCTCTGAATGTCGAAACACTTGGTTTATTTACAACACGTATGCCATCAATACTTTCTCCAATATCAATTAATTTTCTTTGATAATTAAACTGTCTCTGATATACAGTACTGTGCAAAAGTTTCAGGCAGGTGTGAAACAAATGCTGTAAACTAAGAATGCTTTCAAAATGGAAGTGTTAACAGTTAATTTTTTCATCAATTAATAAAATGCAGTGAATGAACAGAAGAGAAATCTATATCAAATCAATATTTGGTGTGATTCTTCCAGGTACACTAGCACACAGTTTTTGAAGGAACTTAGCTGGTACGTTGTTCCAAACATCTTGGAGAACTAACCACAGATCTTCTTGGATGTAGGCTTCCTCAAATCCTTCTGTCTCTTCATGTAATCCTAGACAGACTTGATGATTTACAGCATTTTTTCACACCTGCCTAAAACTTTTGCACAGAACCATGTCACCACCTCTGTTTCAATGCAACTTGGCTTACATTACATTTGAAAAAAATTACACATATAAACATTGCAGAACTATGACAGTGTACAGAGTTGTTTTATCTTTTATTTCAATGTAAGACATTTAGTGTCGGGTGATTGCAGGAAGTTAGGTCTTCAGGTGGAGGGTCTCTGTATGCTGAGGTCATGAACCAAAAATTACTCGGGATCCCTTGCTTCACTGCACTCCTCCTTACCATGGGTTGATTTACAAAAATCTGCTCGCAGCTGTGAGGCCTTGTGCAAACACACAATCGTCTAAAAACATTTTTATGTCCTCCTGAAATTCAAATGTGAAAAGGAAGGGATACTTGGCACTACCGTCATCCTCTTACTGAACTACTCTATTACCACCCCATACCCTTTCTGAACATTGAAATAGCTATCAAATGAAATACAACAGGTCATGTTTCATGGACGAGCATGCAAACATCAATTAATATAAATTAGTATCTTAGTATTCAATAGAAGTGAGATCAGTATCATCATTTGGAGGTAGAGCATAGTGTGTCATAGTTTGGGGGGGGGGGCAATGTAAAGTCTTGGCTAGGGCAACAACACTATCAGGGCCAGCCCTAACCCCAGGATCCATAAAAGCACAGGTTGGCCGAGCGACAATATTAAAACAGTGGACCAGACATAATATTGTAATGAAAATCAGGATCACAGGGACATTTACCTCAGCAGCATAGTCTCTTCCATTTACACTCCTCCGTGTGGGCGATGTCGAGGACACCGTAGAGCAGTGTACCACTGATATTGCAGCCATAACCTCACTATTGCTGAAACAGTAAGCATGGTAGTTCCTGACCAGTGGTCCAGCAAAAAGAAGAGTACCCCAGTTCCAAGGATCCCTTCTTTTACATGTCAGTTTAGGTAGGAACATGTTTGTAGTAAATATGTAAACAAATGGGTATTAAATGTGTTAACAATTGCATGCCTGTTCTAAGGGATACTTCAAGGGAGCCATAGTGAGGGGGAAGAGCGGAGTAAAGTGGGGGGCATGTCCTGATCGGCTTTGTGTTGGCTCTTCAGGTGCTTAGTATGCCAGGTGTGGGTCCATGGATGTTGCTTTGGTTCCTAGGTGTGCCTCTCTGTAGGTAAACCTGAGGGGAAAAACAAACACACAATAATTAATTTAACAAACATAAAAAAAATGCCAATCTGTACCTACCAAAAACACATTGTCACTGAAACTGATGAAGCATATGGTAGACACATAAAGCTGGTTTAAACCATTTGCATGTCATGACTTACACATATTTAGATGTTTTGTAGAACAAATGACTGCCTATTTAGACACTGCGATAGGTGCCCCTTACCTGCACTCGCAACAACTAGGCCTACATGGAGAATGGATAGGTCTACTACAAATAACTAATGATAATAAACCATGTGAATGAGCCCATTGGTTGTCTGTTTGAATAATTTAATTATTTTAACGAACTCTCTCGTGTGCCCCTCTGTCAATATAGTCTCGCCTATTGTGAATAGCAATGATAGAGTTTTCTCAACATTGAGCCTCCTAATTAGACCTAGGCTACTACTTAGCGTCTATCTTAGGCTACTTTTATTTCGAAATAGTTGGTTGATGCGCCTCCTTACAATGTTATATTGTTTATTATTTGAGGAAAATAGCGTGCAGAGAGAAATAAGCATACGATGTCTTTGTCAAAAGGGCTGAAGAGGAAAGTTGACAACGGAGCTTATAAAGATAAATGGAGACAACTTTGCCTTTATCTTACCCGGTTTCACTAATGGAAAGCCCATGAGTCTCATCTGCAACGAAGTTGTCGCGGTTTTGCAAAGGGTACAATGTCAATGATCTAGCTATGTCTTCAATTTAGAGAGTGATGAGGCTGGTTCACTCAATAGCTCGCTATCGACTAACTCCTCAGACTTATATTACCTCAGACAAGGTAGCTAGCTAGCAGGTTATCTGGCAAACTAGTCTTACAAAACTAGAAGACGATACAAATTTTAAAAAGACGTTTTTACTGACTTTCACAAACAGAAAACACAGCCGATTACCAACGTTGTCATTATTGGTACACAAAAACAGCTCTCACTGACACACTGGTGCTTGCTCATCCATAAATGAATGACAGTAGGCTAGCCCCAATACACCTCGCTTATGTAACAACAGGACTAAGTCAACTGCAAAGTAATACAATGGCATAAGATAGTACTTACCTTTACAGGAGGTCGTACGTGTTAAGTAGTGGTTGAAGTTGAAGTTTATTCAATAACAGCTTGGATACGATCGTCAAATGCCTGTGTGTGTGTGTGTGTGTGTGTGGAGGTGGCTAGCGTAAGCTAACGGTTTCGCTAGCTGTTAGGCTTGTGTAGCTTCCGTTAGCTAAACTAACTAACCAATCCATGGCAAACAAAACCATAAAAAAAAAAACCTTCAATCACAGTGTGACTGTTATTTGCCGCTACACAAACGTGGACCTTACTTGACCACAACGGTGCTTCGGGTATGTTACGTGCCAGCTCAAGGCACGAAACAAGAAGGGGAGGCCACGCAGAATTTAGGATTTTATAATAATAATAATATATTTATTAATGATTTACAAGTTTATATCGTTATCTAGTAATTATAGCAAACGTGTGGTGAAGATCAGTGTTGTGAAGAGAAACAAAAGATGTACTGTAAAGTCAGGTAAATGGTAATATAAACAAACGACGACGATAATCCAAAACCAACGATACTCCAACCAACGACAATCCAAATCCAATCTCTAACCAAATCCAACGACCAACCCAACGCTCCACGACTGCCATCTGATCAGGGCTTTTGTAGCCCAACCAATCATGGGTTACACCTGGGGTACACCTGCTTCCCATTACCTGCTAATGAAACAGAGACAGAACAGATATGCAAATAGCCTGGGGCGGGGCCTAGACCCGCCAGGGTCGTGACATCCCCCCCCTTATGACAGAAGCCCACCTAAGTGGGATTCTGCACCATCCAAAACCCCCATTCACCTAAACCATCTTCTTCACCTATTCCCTTATTCACTCACACGCTCACCATTCATCCAGCTCACCCAGTCACACAACCTATTTTCCCCTCAGCAATTCCAGTGGGCCTGGAAAAGCAGTCTAAGAGGGACAGGGGAGGAGACGGAAGAGGAGATAAATTAATTAAGCAGGCAAGCAATATCACCACACAACTTATCCCCACATCTGAAGCGGGGGACAATGCATTAGTCCATGCCAACTGGACCTTTTCTTTATGAGGGGTGAAACCACTGTTTAACAAAAAGAAGCCGTAGGTTTCGAGGAGCACGCCAATAATGGGCCACCCCATCAACACACCCCATACACCCCCCAATGATAACCCTGTACTAAATTTTATATTTACTATGGCAAGGAGGGCTCTCTCGATAAACAAGATCATTCCAATGAATAGGGAAAACACGCTGAACTCTGTTAGACCCATTCCAATTTTCAGAGACTTCACTGCTTTTCCCTTACTTTTCGCCCCCGTCACCACACACTCAGTGAAACTATCCAGAACCTCTGCGACCCCGTCATCTGGTTTAGTGGCCTCTAGTGGCTTAGTTGATCCCACCAGTGGTGCTGACCCGCTTGACCATACCCGGTGCCCAGCTACAACGTTACCCAGAATCATGTGCACTCCCGGCACAGGCAACGCGTGGCGAACCCCAACAACCACTTCCCCCTGGACCAGATCGGAACTTAGCACCATCCTATGCAGAGGAACAGACATGGTATGCATTCCCATGCCCCGAATCTGTACACATTTCCCCGTGCTAGATTGCAGCGAAAACGGTAAAACCCCTTCCGCTACAAACGTCTCTGTAGCACCTGTGTCTCGCAAAATTTTAACCGGGGTTTTATCAGCGCTACCTACCAGTGAAACGAAACCATCAGTAATGAATGGGCCATACCCCTCCCCGACATGCCCATCAGTGGACTCTGAGACACACTGCCCTAGTCCAGAGGGACCAGGCACCTCACAGCCCGAACCCCCTGCCGGGACAGTGAAATTCACCTGCACACTCTTTTCAGTGCGAAAGGACTGACGCACCGGGGCTGCACACCCCACCCCTTTTACCGAGTCCCATTTGTGAGGGTTCGGCCCTTTGTCCTCTCTACCCTCGAGCAGTGGGCATTCTCTCTTCCAGTGGCCACTCTTCAAACAATAATGACATTTTTCGACGTCCCACTCACTCCGATTTGAAGGCATCTGTCTAGTCCCAGATGGACCACTATTTAAACGACTTGTCCCTCGTTCCTCCCGCGGGGAACTAGGCCTGCGTGGTACATATTCGTTATGTGTGCCTCTATGCGTCAAATTAAACTCATCCGCGAGTACGGCAGCCTCCGCGGCAGTTTTAACTTTGTGTTCATTAATATACACAGCCAGCCCTTCAGGGACAATGTTCTTGAATTGTTCTAAAACAATTAACTCACACAAACTCTCGTACGTGTTGACCTGAACAGACGAACACCAGCGATTAAAAAATCCAATCAACTCTCTTGAAATCTCAGAATAAGTTTGTTGGTCTCCTTTTCGCCAGTTCCTAAACCGCTGCCTATAAAATTCTGGAACCTGCTCATAAACCCTCAGCACTGCCTCTTTTACTCGCTGGTAGCACTTGCGGTCGGTCACAGGCAGGGCAACAAACGCATCCTGCGCTCTCCCCGGAAGAACAGTCTGGAGCAACAGGGTACGCTCTGCGTCGTTCCAACCCCGCTCCTCGGCAATGCCTTCGAACAGGGAAAAAAAAATGTCGGGATCACGGTCATTGAACTTTGGCAGAAACCTAACCATGCTTGATAACGTCTCTATGCCACCCCCCCTCGATGACCTAGAGGAGTCTCCAGTTCTACACTCCTGCAACTTCCCTTCGTCTACTAACCTTAACCTCTCTATCTCTACAACCCGATCATTGTCTCGCCGTCTCTCGTCTATTTTCATCTTTTCGAATTCCAACTGGCGATCCTTCTCCCTTTCTTCCCGATCTTTATCTCTCTCCGCGTTTTGCACTCTTAGCAGTTCCATTTGCTGCTCAAAACTGAGGTCATTTCTCCGCGCAGGTGAACTTGACTCTGAGCGTGTTGGAGTCGAAGCTGCTGTGGGATTTACAGGATAGGAGCGTGCCACTATTATGGACCTCTCTACTAAACCCTTCCTCACTCCCTCTTTTAACTCCTGTTTCCTAAGGTCCTTCGGCAACGTTTCGTTGAACTTATAATGTTCTGCCACTTCCCGCAACTGATTCTTCGTGAGTCCCTCCAAATACCCCGCTGTCGGAGACTCGAAAAACTCTGCCATCGCTTCCATTCCCAATGCCTACTTCCCCCCTGCAACCGATCTGGCCCAGGTCTACCAATGCCTTCTCCCTGATCGTGTTCTTTACCCGGTGGCTCAGACGCAACCGTGCACACCCGGTAATTAAGCACAGGTGTATCACCACCCACTTACAAAAATCCAACCGACTAGAGCTTCCCCGCATCTACCTCCAAACACAGTCCTCGCTATTTCCAATGGCTATTTCTTCAGTGTGTCCACCTGCAATTGAGCTGATAAGCAACTCCAGCGCGTCCGACACACCCACGAAAAACAACAAACTCTTACAAGCCCGGCCAAAACAACAAAAAGCGGTAAGCGCTCTTAACCTGCGCAGGGGTTTTGCGTTTGCTCAGTAGGTACTCACCTACTATTACCACCCAGTTACCACTACACCTGTACCCAATTTTCCCCAGCCTGCACAGCGTGTCTGTTGCAGCGAGAGCCAACAGCTGCAATCACTTCGAAAAGTGACTTCCCTCCTCCACGGCAACCCAACGAAAACAATAAAAGTTTAATTTTTCACTTACCAATTTCCGCGTGTGTCTCCCCCAATTTGCAATACCCTTCCTGCTGCACCGGCAGTTTTATGCCCGTCAGCATCAAAGGCCAATATCCCGATCTATAAAATCAATACAGCTTTACCACCACTGTTCCCCAATGAGTGGATGAAAAAGTTGTTTAACCAGATTCCCGGAAAAAAATCTCGGCGAGCCCCCACGTGTTACGTGCCAGCTCAAGGCACGAAACAAGAAGGGGAGGCCACGCAGAATTTAGGATTTTATAATAATAATAATATATTTATTAATGATTTACAAGTTTATATCGTTATCTAATAATTATAGCAAACGTGTGGTGAAGATCAGTGTTGTGAAGAGAAACAAAAGATGTACTGTAAAGTCAGGTAAATGGTAATATAAACAAACGACGACGATAATCCAAAACCAACGATACTCCAACCAACGACAATCCAAATCCAATCTCTAACCAAATCCAACGACCAACCCAACGCTCCACGACTGCCATCTGATCAGGGCTTTTGTAGCCCAACCAATCATGGGTTACACCTGGGGTACACCTGCTTCCCATTACCTGCTAATGAAACAGAGACAGAACAGATATGCAAATAGCCTGGGGCGGGGCCTAGACCCGCCAGGGTCGTGACAGGTATTATTACTACGGTTTACCACTATAGTTGACCATCAGCATTAACGCGATCAGGTCCTTTTTATATTAGGCATTTTACATTTAGGCATATATTCAACAGCTATGCCCTCGAACTCCGCGAGCAGAGGTTAACGAATGAGGAGTCGATACGTCAAACCGCGACAGACAAAATGGCGTCTATGACGTACCCTAGTAGATATGAGCACCCTAGCAGGTATAAAACCCACATCTAACAGCTGTTGCCATTCTCACGAGACGAACATTTTAATGATGTCAAAGTAAAAGTCCAATACTATACTTCTGTTCGTTTCTATAACAACAATACAAGCATACATTTGCTGGCCTAAATAAGCAGAGGGCAGAACAGCCTATTTTGCTAAATTTCTGTAGTCCTGGTAATCTTTTGTTTTGGCATGTTGGTAAGGTTATTTAGGGGGCCATTTATCAATGGTTTTGTTCTTTAATGAATGTTTGTTTATTAATTACTTATTTTTCAACCAATAACTCAATTATAATTACAAAGAGGGAAATTAACAACTTTTTTATCGCAACTTTCACTTGCTCCCGCAATTTCATCGCAACAAACACCTAAAAAACACAGCAACTTTCATCGCAACTTTTTGGAAAAGCTCCCGCGAAATCAGGAATTTTAGGCCGCAACTATCACAAAAAAGGCCCGCGAAATCCTGGGGGGACTGATTACATATCAGATTTGCTGCCTGCATAGAGACTTAAAGCTACACTAAAAACATACTTTTAAACACTTGCATTTCCTGGATTTAAATTTGGTGCTGTGCTCTTTTTAGTGCATTGTAGTTCAGTCTGAGGTTTTGGTCAAGTCTGTTCTGTTAGTTATTGTGTTTTACTCTATTATTGCTTTTATTTAGTTAAGTGATATATTTTCATGGTTGTATTTATTGTACATAATATATACTCTAACTTGCTGGTCTTTTAGTATGTTGTATATTGCTTTCATTCTTTCTTCCTGTTAATTAACTTTTACCCATTTGTTAATTTCCTTTATTTCTTATCAACACGTTTGAATTTGAAATGTGATGTACAAATAAAGTTGACTTGACTTGACTTTCCCTTCCTGTGGACAGACTCTGTCATCACCCAACACTCCACCATGGATTCTCCCCAACCTCCACATCCCAGCAGTGAGTCTCTGAGGTAAAGCGTCCTGCAGGTATGATCCTCCAGCTACAAACACATCCACAGTAAGTCACTATACCAGTGGATTGAACAGGCTTCCTCTCCAGACACATCAAACAGATCAAAGTGACTGCAGATGGAGCCTGATAGGTTACTCCATTACCTGACCTCCACTGATTACTGTTAGTTATAGTTAACAATCACCATCTCAGGAAAAGTCAAGAAGAAATCTAATAATAGTCTGCGTTTGTCTGACTCCCCTTTACAGTGACATCATACTGAGCTCTGTGAAATGTTAACCAGTAGGACAGGAACATGTCTGATGACAACTGCATTATGATTCTCTTCAGTGACAGATTGTCATTGATATGGGCAGCTACATCAATTACATTTCTAGCCATGACCATCAAATTATTATGAATGACATGAAACCAATTAAAATCATGTTTATTCCACATGATTCACTGTGTAGTGATCCTATGTGCAGCCCCTGATGTTCACAGGTGACTGCAACAAATAACAGATATTCAGACCAAGGTTCAGACCTGACCTTAAACCCCACAGATCAGAGGAAATCATAACATGTGTGAAATTAATCGTGGTGTATGATTAAACATTACAGCCACAGGAATGAACATCTCTCTCTCTCTTTCTGTGCATGTGTGTGTGTCCACAAGGTTGAGAGAGTGGAGATACAGATACTTGACCACTAGGTGCCAGTATTATTCATTTAGTAGGAAAGCTCTGTACCATAGCCAGCCTCTGTTCAAATGACCATTATAACTTTCAGTGAATCATAGCCATGTGTACATGAATATGATGAAATATCATCATATTGGGAGAAAAGACACCACCATTGTAATGGTTCAATAGTGACGTTTATTTGTTCTGTTCCCAAAAAGCTCAAGTATAGATCCTAAAACATATCCACCTGATTTATATTGTAATGTGCTTGTGACAGCAGTGCAGAAACACCAACATGGAACACATAGAAGAACAGTCAGACATCATCAGATCTATCAGTGCTGCTCTACTGTTACTGAAGCCTTCACTGGTAAGATCCTCAGAGGGTATCCAGTGAAAAATAGAAAGACTCTCTCAGAACAGGTAAGATCCTCAGAGGATATCCAGTGAAAAATAGAAAGACTCTCTCAGTGAAAGTGTCCGGAGAGTGTGTATATGTGTGTTATAATCAGGGTCAGTGAATGACTGCTCTCCCAGTCCAGCTGCACTCTGATCCTCTGGGGTTTCTGCTTCACTGTGAGGAGAGTGTCTGGGTGGGATGGAGAGAGTGCTTCATATTCACCATTACGCCGATACACATCATATTATAGGACTGAACATGAATCTGAAACACCCTCAAACTCATTGCCTACCTGGGTGGGGAGGGGCTCCAGCATTCTAGAGAGCCATTCTAATCGGCCAATCCAAACACGTCTCTGACGTAATCAGTTCTCTCACCATTTCTACGACTGTAACTGAGGTTAACTAAGTTCAGATGTATGTGTGCATGCACACACACACACATACACACACACACACACACACACACACACACACACACACACACACACACACACACACACACACACACACACACACACACACAAAGGCTGACCTCAGATTACACACAACCTCTTACATTTGTGGTTGAATTTGATAGAATCTAATGAGCACGCCAAACTTGAAGAACGGACCAGAAGACATAGTCAGTATTTCTGGCGTCTAAGTGTGTTGCTCTGTTCAGTTCAGTTCCATCAAGTTATAATTCAGCAGTTTGTATTAAGTGCTATTAAGAAAAGATTTTAATTTACAAAAAATATTCATACATGAGGCCAGATGATCAAGTACAAATGGTGACTGATAGATTATAATAAGTGTGAATTATTTATGAAAGTTAAATGCTGACAGAAAAGAATAAGTGTAAATGATTTAGTGAAGTTATATGCTGTCTTGGTAATAATACACAACACATCAGCTCTAAGGAACCACGATGACACTGGCTGAACCGACTACCATTTTATTTTGTCTTGGGTTCTCTACTGATAAAAAAATTTAAAAAAAAATTAAATAATAATAAAAAAAAAACATTTAAACTAATTAATTGAAATGAAGTGGTGAGAGAACAGAAATTAGCCGGCATTGTTAGTGTGTTTGCTTCCAGTCCTGTTGAAGACCTTAATCAGCTTTGACTAATAGATGTTATAGATGTGTGTTACTATCAGGGTTTTGGATTCTTATCATCCATGGTAAGACAGAGGCTGTATGAGCTCTAACTGTGATGCTTCAGCGTTATGCAAGATTTTACTGGTAAAATCCTAACAGGGGCACCTGAGAGAGTCCAAACGAATGGAAAGACTCTCTCAGTGAAAGTGTGTGTGAGAGTGTGTAGTTGTGTGCTATTATCAGGGTCAGAGAATGACAGCTCTCCTCTGTCCAAGTCCAGCTGCACTCTGATCCTCTGGAGTTTCTGCTTCACTCTGACGACAGTGTCTGGCAGGGATGGAGAGCGTGCTTCAGATGCACCATTATTATGAAACACACGCCAGACTCCCCTTTGGGTATTCCATCCCTTCCTCTGACTAGACTCTGTCTTCACTCCCAGAGACCAGTAATCACTGTATCCAACCTCCACATCCCAGCAGTGTGTCCCCGAGTTAAAGCCCTCAGAGCCCAGGACAGAGAGACCTTCATCAAATCTCTCTGGGTTATCAGGAAGCTGCTGTGTCTCACTACTGTATCTCACACTGGTCAGATCCTCAGACAGGATGAGTTTTGGGTCTGCAGTGTTGGGATCCAGAGTCACAGGAGCTGCAGAGAGAAGAGAACACACACATGAGCTGAACACTGAGTGATGTGTGAGAAGAGAGAAAGGACACACACACACATGAGCTGAACACTGAGTGATGTGTGAGAAGAGAGAAAGGACACACACACACATGAGCTGAACACTGAGTGATGTGTGAGAAGAGAGAAAGGACACACACACACATGAGCTAAACACTGAGTGATGTGTGAGAAGAGAGAAGAGAACACACACATGAGCTGAACACTGAGTGATCTGTGAGAAGAGGGAAAGGACAGTTAAAGGTAGGGATAGCTTGACAGTCTTGAGCTAGATGTAATCTCAAAGGAGGACTCAGGAGGTTCTGGATGTTGAAAAAGATGGGCATTTCATTCCGCCCAAAGAAGGCCAATAAGGCAGTAAAACAATGAAAATACTAAATAAATAAATAATATAAACTTTGTAATAATCACATATAATGGACAACCTGGCCACATATAAAAAAGCACAATAATAGTGGTCTAAGCAATAAAAGGACCACTTAAACTAGTCCATGGTGAGAGCTCCAAAGACTTACGTCTTTATGAAAGGGCAACTCTCTCGACACTCAGGATCATCTCAATGAAATAGGCCATGACACTCCCTTCAATTGGACCATGCCAATATTTAACTTCAGGGGTGTCAGGCAGGTAAACACACTTGGCTCATAAGCCACAACATTTGGCTCAGAGCAGCCATAAAACACAATCCCACACAGCGTGGAAGAAGTATACAGTGGAGCATCACCTTATGCATACCACGGCTTGGTGAGGGCATAGCCGACACATAAAATATCAGCCGACATATTAAATATGATAAAATAACTTCCGGATTAATCGGAAGCTACCAACCCGCGTTTATCTGCGGCATAGGCTACTCACAAAACAAACAAACGATGAGACACTAAACAACGATACACAAACGGTATGAAATATGACAATATGGTGTATGCTATTTAAACTAAATAAACGGAACATTTAACACAAGACATTGTATGATGTGGTTATTTAAAATGTAGAGGTGTAATGATTGTAGAAAGCGAGTGCAAGTCACGGAAGTTTAGATGATGTATGATCTGGTTAACCAACATTTAAGAAACTATATGCAGACACGGATAACAAACATAACACACACACGGTTCATGTTTGTACATGTAGGCAGTGTAATACTGCCGGGACGGTCGCCATGCCGTCACAGACACACACATGAGCTGAACACTGAGTGATGTGTGAGAAGAGAGAAAGGACACACACATGCGCTGAACACTGAGTGATGTGTGAGAAGAGAGAAAGGACACACACACACATGAGCTGAACACTGAGTGATGTGTGAGAAGAGAGAAAGGACACACACATGAGCTGAACACTGAGTGATGTGTGAGAAGAGAGAAAAGACACACACATGAGCTGAACACTGAGTAATGTGTGAGAAGAGAGAAAGGACACACACATGAGCTGAACACTGAGTGGTGTGTGAGACGAGAGAAAGGACACACACATGAGCTGAACACTGAGTAATGTGTGAGAAGAGAGAAAGGACACACACATGAGCTGAACACTGAGTGATGTGTGAGACGAGAGAAAGGACACACACATGAGCTGAACACTGAGTAATGTGTGAGAAGAGAGAAAGGACACACACATGAGCTGAACACTGAGTGGTGTGTGAGAAGGTAAAGGTGAGTAATGATGAGTAAATGAGTGAGTTATGATGATTCCAACAATGAAAATGATGAATAGTGCATTAGATGCATTAGTGACTGTAAGAAATGTACAACAACAAAAAAAACACTTTAATGTGTCTAGCACCTTTCTGACTTTAGCCCAAAGCTTTACAGAATGAGTAGAGAAAATACACTAAATGTGACAACAAAAAACAAGCAGAAAAGGTGAATGAAAATATAATGAAAATACAAAAACAGGAAAGAAAAGTTAATAAAAATGAGTTTTTAGAAAAGCACCTGGGATGAATCAGATCTGATATTATAGGGAAGGATGTTCCAGAGTTTAGGGGCCATAACTGCAAATGAGCGACACCCATAAGCTGGTGATACACAGGGCCAACGGTCGCCGTCAGCCAATGTTGTGCAGTCGGTTAGCGTCTGTGGCCCTAGTTTTTGTGGTGTGTCCCACACTGTTGGCACTGGTCAGACCTGTGTTGTTGACTCTTCAGCTAATTGAGCATGTTGAATCGGCAGCAGAGCTCTGATATATAATCTGGGGCCAAGCCATGCAGTCCTTTGTACGTTATCAGCAAAGCCCTAAATCTATTGTGAAAACGTACTGAAAGCCAGTGGAGTGAAGGTAAAGTTGGAGAAATATGCTCTGATGTCCGACTCACGGTTAAAGGTGTGTGTGTGTGTGTGTGTGTGTGTGTGTGTGTGTGTGTGTGTGTGTGTGTGTGTGTGTGTGTGTGTGTGTGTGTGTGTGTGTGTGTGAGAGAGAGAGATGCTAACTATACTCACTGTATTGAACAATCTCCTGTATCTTTTCACAGACTGAACTTCAGGTTGCCCAGGTGTTTTGCCACATTTTATAGTATATTTTGGCATACTATACTCTGTCTGCCTGTGATTTTGACAATTTGCCTGATTTTTGACCTGACCCTGTGGTATTCTGTGTTTGGATACTTCTGCCTTGGACTCTGTTTGACTGTTGGATTTTTTACCTCTTGCCTGCCTGTTGACTTACGAGACTGTCTTCTGCCTTTGGATTGTTGCCGGGAAACTTTATGAAAACTAACACTGATCCTTGAGCTGTGTTGTCTGCTAGTGGGGCTACTACTAAAAGCCTATGTGTGTGTGTGTGTGTGTGTGTGTGTGTGTGTGTGTGTGTGTGTGTGTGTGTGTGTGTGTGTGTGTGTGTGTGTGTTTGTATGTGTGTGCAGATACTATGTGCATTCCCTAAAACATCTTTTTTTGTGCCGCATTAACTACGGCAGTAACAATGGATGAAATGCACTGTGTGTGTGTGTGTGTGTGTGTGTGTGTGTGTGTGTGTGCAGATGTGTGTGTGTGCGCATGTGACTGTGTACTCACTGTATTGAACAATCTCCTGCATTTTCTCCCAGACTCTGAACTTCAGGTTGCCCAGGTGTTTTGCCACATTGATCAGAGCTCCTGAAACCCTCTCTGGATCCTGCAGTGTGCACTGGGCTCTGGAATAACATTCAGGAGTCAGTGCTGCTGTGGGTTTGGGTTCAGAACCACAGAGAAGAGAGAGACAATAGGCAGATCACTCACCTTTCCACTGTGCTCTTGTAGTTCTGGTGAAAAAGAAGGGAAATTAATTAAATGATGCTGTATTAAAGACCACTGTTATCAGGTAAGTACAGCTTACACTGTTCATAAGGATGACATGTCCTTGGTGTGTACGCTACACCAATGAGGTAATAATCACAAAGGTCAATAGCTAGCATATGTGGAGTAGTGACCCACTTCTCATAGATACAATGTCATCCTGAAGTGTGGTCTATCAGTCAGTAACCAGACAATGATGAGAATACGTGTGTACCGTGTGTGTGTGTGTGCGTTTGTTTTCCAACAGTAAAATAGTACTCATAAAATAGACAGTTGTGGTGTAGATTGGAGTAGTGACCCATGTGATTTTTAATAGATACAGTGCATCATCCAGAGAGGTGGTCTTTAAAATCAGACTTCAATGCTAAAGAGATTCACTAACAAGAATACCAGCAGGAATGTGATGTCATCAGCTCCCATTGCCTCTTCTATGGCTCTGATTGTGTCTGAAAGAGATGAGATCTCTCTGCTCATCTTCTCAATCTTCTCCTTCATCATCTGACTCTTCTGCTCCTCTTCCTCCCTCAGTGCAGCTATCCTGGCTGCCTCTTCATCTTGTAGAAACTGGTGAAGCTCCTCAAACTCCTCCTTGATCTGCCTCTCTGTGTGTTGGGCCTGAGTCTGGATGAGCACATTTAATGCTTATAACACCAATAACACCTTCATATAGTTGCTTTTTCTGTGAGCGTTGAGACAAGTCTCTCACCTTAATGTGTCCTGCTGTTTCATCACAGGTGAGTTTAGCCTCCTGAAAGGCCTTCAGTTTCTCCTGTAAGGGCTGCAGTGTAATGTTCAGCTCCTCCTGGAATGAATGAAAATGTTACTGTAATAGAGGTGTTGTGTTCTTCTTCTGATATTGAACTACAAACAAAACATCACACCAAACACATTACTGTGTATTCACACACAGACACACACGCACACACACACACACCTGAGCAAAGAAATAAAACATTTAGCTTTTGCAAGTGCTGACAGATGTGTGTTTGTTTGAGAGAGAGAGAGAGCATTTGCATTAAATCATTTAGCAGATGCTCTTGTCTAAAGGAACACACAGTACAGATATTCTTTCTCATCCGTCAATGTGTTCTCTGGGAGTCGAACCCTTGACCTCTGTGTTGTTAGCACCTTGATCTTTTAGTTCCTCTTCCAATTTAGCCCCAGCAACAGAAAGAATGTCTACTAATGCAGTAATATACTATTTTATAAGACCATGGAAAGTGCAGTAGAGATGGCAAACACCAGCCATTACAGATTAAAATGGCTAACACTACCACTTGGCAGAAACCAAGAAAGAGAGTACAACACCGCCACCTGCTTCTGCTTGTGGGAACTGCAGGAACTACAAACATGAGGAGCCTGAATAACAAGAAATAACAAACAAACAAACAAACAAACAAGGCTGACTGCAGTCAGTTTTTTATTGCACGCACAACTCACAGCAACACACACGTGTTATATATATATGGAGGCGACCAGGACACACTACACACACACACACGCACACGCAGGCCTGAGGTCGGCGTGAATTTTTGCTCTGCCTTTAACCCATCCCGGATCGTCCCTCCTCCAGGATCCTCCAGGAGCAGTGGGCAGCTTCTCAGCGCCCGGGGACCAAGTGAACCGTCCGTCTCGGTCAGGGACGGACAGGATTGTTCTGTTCTGTGAACTAATCAACTCCTATGGGTATTTTTCTCATCACCAAAACCTTGCGGTCAAGTGCTGCTTCATCTATAGGATGGAACTTATGGCCGGTGTGTTTTTTGGAGTCTCTACACACCACACACACAGGCTGTTTATCCTCCAGACAGAAGAGCTTGAGTTTCTCACTGTGCAGACTGCAGAGCGCCTCAGACCCTGCTGAAGCTCTCTGACTTCCCTCCTGTAAGAAGGTCTCACACAGGTTCCTTAACGCCATGTTAAAAGGGTATAATTCCTTTGAGCACTTTCTCCTGCAGTAGGGACATTCTCTGGATCCTTTGGTGTCCCAGAACTGCTGCAGACAGGCTTTACACACACTGTGAGCACAGGTCAAAATGACAGGATCCTTGAAGAAGTCACAGCACACAGGACAGCAGAGATCCTCTTAGAAGCCATGTTGTCTTTACACTACACAGTCCTTTCTGAAGGCTATTTAAGCAGGTTTGCTCTCACTTTCAGCAGTCTGAGAAGAAGTCGAGAGTCCCCAACTCTAAATCTTCCCTGATTCAAACTTGAATCACCAAGAACTTCAGCCTCACCAGCTTCACTTTAAGCCCAAACTGTTTTCCTCTTTAGTCTAAACACAGTTTTTTTTTTAAAGTTTCTAATAGAAGTATCCCACATGAACATGACAGGATAGTGGAAGACGGAGAATCAACCTGCAATTGTCATGACTGCGCTCCGCTCCGGCCACGCCCCCTTCAGCACACTCACTCTCCCAGCTGCACGTTTCATCAGTCTCGTTCACAGTCCCAGCTGCACTGCATTCACGTCTCCTAATCACACAATCACGACGGTTACTTTAACAGTTTACGTTTTCCAGCGTTTCACGCTGTGTATTTTGCTTTCGGTTTCTAGTATTTCTAGTCTCCTTGTTGGCTCATAAAAGACACGTTTACTTTTGAGCATTCTCCCGCGAGTCTCTTAGGCAGGGGCGAATCTAGGTTCCCACTTTTGGGGGGGTTAAGCCCAGATAAAACCTATTCTTTTTCCTGTGACCCAGCAAAACTAAGGCGGTCTGGGGGCGTGCTCCCCCATGAGATTTTTTTGGAAATATCCTTTTGAAATAGTGTCCTCTAGTGGGTTTTAGGAAGATAAATTAACAAATTTAGATTTAAAATATGGCACAACAATAAACATATTGAAGACATCTGCTGAGATAGGTGCTAAGTATACTGTAGCATGGTAGAGATTTATTTGCAGCTCAAGTGAGTAGGTTAACGTTGTAGGCTAGAGTTCACTCGCTAGTTATAGCTGGCGGAGCTACTGATTAGGGTAGCATACGCACAGGATCAATTAACTGGCATGATAAAAGAGAGCCACGACATCTGTAATTAACTCGTGATGATTTAACCATTTCGTTTCTTTTACTATTTTAAACTTCATGTGCTATACCTTTATATCCAGCAGCTGAGTATGGCAGCTTTCACCAGCTTTGGTCGGACAGTCGCTGCAAGTCTGTTTACTAGACGTTATCACCGTCTGTCTGCACGCTCGCAAGGCTCACTCACTCACGACCAAACAGAGCCGTGCGCTTGCCACCACAGTCTCAAACAGGCGGGATTCCTGTGCTACTCGAGACTATTTTATTTCTAACTCTAAAAATTCAACAAATAAGTTCACTAAATTTGACGATCTAAAAAAAAAAAGATATATATATATTCCAGCCCCCCCAAAACAAATAGGACTAGATACCCCCCTGGTGTTAGGTCTCCCTGTATGTGTCTCCACCCCCCTTCACCTGGCTGTATTCCTTAGTAAACTCTGTTTGACCCTGAAACATCCCTCTGAGTTCGGACGTCTCATGACAAGAAAATCATGTGTTATTACTGAGTACAGAGTGGACGAGACGATCACATGGCATGCCCGTTATCTGAACTTCTGTATTTCTTGATCTGCTGACACATCAACTGTCAAACTGCGGTTGTGGCGAGACTGAGTCCTACAACTTTTCTTTCAATCAGAAGACCGGAGACTGGATGTCGAAATCTGAAGTATTTATTGTAATCAATAAGCTACAATAAGGAGATGGTCCATGGATTAGCTCGATCTCATTGTATGAACGTTTTGCATGCCATTTTAAGGCCTGTACATCGTGGGGTGTGTTCTATCTGGCTGTTTGCCAAAACCAATCAGAATGAACTATTCCCTCTACTCTAACTCCCCTGAGTACTCCTGTGTGTGTGTGTGTGTGTGTGTCTGGATCCCCTGAGACTCCCTGACATCCTCTGAGACCCCCTGAGACCCCATCCTTACCGGGGGTTTCTTGGAATGTGTGTCGTGACTTTATTGCTGACTTGCTAACATCATTGAATCATGTCTAAGTGAGAATGTGTGTCTGTGCAGCAATGTGTAAGATAAAACTTGTATGCTTCTTATTCTATTTTATTTAGGTATTTGCTCATTTTTATTCTGTTTTACTAGGATATTATTTTATTATCAGATTTTGCGTTCTTAACCAGTCTTTATGATGCCTTGTGACCTTTGCCCCTCATGTGGTCATACAATTAAAGGACTAAATGAAAAGATCCAAAGGCTAATGGTGGAGTTATGAACTAAGGATATACTCCTCAAAGGATTATCTACGACCACCACTGCACAAGCAGGGAGGACTGCCGCCCTCTCAGACTCTTTCAACCCTATCAATGAACAGCCACCCCTGACATTAGCTTTGATTACCAGCTCTTGAAAGATGAACTGTTGACCCCCAAACCTGGTCTCTGTGTTTAAGTCTACAGGCCTCCCTAAGCTACTGATAGAGAAATTGAATGAAGACATTGTTATTGTATTTTAATCTGCTTGCTTATCCTGTGTGCTGAGGCCTACAGGAGGCCTACTCCCTTGCTGAGGCAAACTGCCTGTTTTTGTACTGATAGTCATGCACACTGCTCTTTTCTCAAGGACATATTCTGAGATCACTGCTGTAACTTCTGAAGAGATGGGACCGGAGAATACCGCCCTTTGTCTGTCATGAAACCTGTTTTTTATACTCACATAAGGCTGGCTGCGCCCAGCTCATATTTGGAGTCTGTTCACAACATTTGGTTGTAGCACACTTCCTCTTTTGCAAAAGATAAAGTACTGATTTAATTCTGATCGCTGGTCTCTGTCTCATCAATATTAACGTCTTAATATAATTTAACTACCCTTGTATTAATTTGTTCAGTGACTTCTTGGGTTCTCTCCTTATTGATGTGAATAGAATTTAAATTGTTGGACATTTTATCATCCATGTTTGTTGCCCTAGCGCACCTCTTGTCAGAGTCTTCCTCAACACAATGGAATGTTTCAATCCAGCCCAATCTGTCACTGATCCCACACATGAACGGGATCCCACATCATACAACAACCAATCATTAACCACAGACCTGCATGTGTGTGTGTGTGTGTGTGTCCTGCATACTAACTCATTAACAACCAATTATTGACCACAGACCTGAGTACATGTACTTGTCATACATGTTCTCAGGCAGTGGAAAGTGACTGGAACAATTTGCAATAGGTGTATGTGTATGTGTGTGTGTGTGTGTGTGTGTGTGTGTGTGTGTGTGTGTGTGTGTGTGTGTGTGTGTGTGTGTGATCTCTGAACATACAGTATGTGTAAGAATACTATAAAATATATTTTATGCAATCCTGTGAATATGGCTGAGACACATTTTTATTATTTAAGATGATTAAATCATCTTATTATCTGAGCAGCAAGCTTGAACTTCACAGTGTTGAAAGGCTTGTTTAGGGCTTGACATGCAGGCATACACGCATGGACACACTCAAAACACTTGAAATCACGACACGAACAGACACAGTCAAAATAGGAAGAGCTGACGAGCCCAAAGGGGTCCGTCACATCGATGACCAAAGAGCCTTACCTTCATCTCAAGTGCTGCTTCTCCAGTAGGACTGAAGCTGTGGTTTTTGTGTAATTTTGAGTCTCGACACACCAGGCACGCAAGTTTATCATCTAGACAGAAGAGCTTGCGTTTCCTCTTGTGCGTATGAACTCTCTCCTGTAAAAATGTCTCACACAGGTTTTTTAATGCAAGGTTGGTTGGTGGCTCCTTCCTCGATGACATCCTCCTGCAGACTGGACATTCTCTGGATCCTTTGGTTTCCCAGAACTGCTGCAGACAGGCTTTACAGAAGCTGTGACTACATGACAGAACAACTGGGTCCTTGAAGATATCAGAACACAAAGGACACAATATGTCCTGTTCTAGCTTGGAGGCCATTTTCCAAGACTAAATGTAATCCAAGTAAAAGCTTCCCTTTGGTTTTGGCAGGTTGACAATCTTTACTTCCACTTTCACTGGTTTCATAAATCTACTGAGTCTCTACTGAATCTTTTTGGATATTAATCTTCTAAAGTATTCCAACCTCCCTAAGGTTTTGAACACAAACTATTGAAGTAAGCCTTAATAATTTCCCCCAAAATCTCACGTACTCTCGTGTGGTAGAACAGAAAGAAAAGAGCCGAGCTTCACTGAGCTTCACTACCTCCTTCAGAAAGGGACAGTCAGAGGGAGGGATCTGGTAGGAGGATGCTGATTGGTCAGTCCCAACATTCATTCTCAGAAGTGACTGAGGTAAATAAAAACACTTTCTATGTCTTTTCCTAACTACTTTTCCATAGTGATTGTCGTTGCGAAAACCAGCCACTCTCTCGCAATTCCACAATCAATAGTCAAAAGGCCTGATGTGTTGATCTGAGATTTTTTGTAGTCATTAAGCCACAAAAAGGAGATGGTCCATGGATTAGCTCGATCTCAATGTATGAATGTCTGGTCAGACTGTTTAAAGGAACCTAGTACCTCCCACTCTCTTGTGTTTCTTCGTGCCTCTTTCTGTATGGCTGTTTGCCAAGACCAATCAGAATTATCTATCTAATATTATATAATTTTTTATGAGCTCACTGTGAGTATTATCTCCTCGTGAGGGTTGTGTTTTCCATGATGTCTGATGGGGCCCCTGGAATGTCAATTAATCACTTTTAGAGTTTTCCAGCTGTTCAGCCTGTCCACTTGTTAACTGAGGCCTTTCATACTAATGAGTCAATCCATGTTCATCTTACCATAGAAAAATATCCTACATATTCCCCCCTATGTGTCTATTTGACACACGAAACATTTTATGTTATCATAGAAATTACACACTATCAATATCACTATACAGCAATAAAAGCACATCTTATTGTCTATGCAGCAAAAGCAAATAGTTAACCTTGTTTTAAACATCATGTGTACTGTTAGAGTAAAAATACTCTGTCGTGTTGTTTTGGAGAGGAACCACCATACGAAGCAATTTGTTGTAACAAGGTTGAGTTTTACTGGTAGGTACTGACACAATACAACTTGCCCAACAGACAGTCAAGTACAGTCAAGCAAGCCGGAGAATGCGCAATCTAGAGTCTAAACAGAGGATGCTTGCACTTTTAAGGCCTAATTCTGTGATGTCACTTCTGGCCCCCTGCGCCGCCCACCTACACTGTCTTCCACTCGGCACTTAGTTATAACACATGATTCTTGTGCTATTCTACTTCTGCTTTTCAAACTGCTGACACATGTACGTCTGGACACTTTCCTTTGTGCCCCAGACTTGACCACTTTATCCCTTTCTCCTCTCTGGGCCTTTGTGCCAGTTTTAGCCTACTCTTTCCTGTCCGACTCTGCTTTACATTTCCCATGTATATGTTACTTGCTGTTTTCTGACTGCCCTTTTCCTGTGATTATAGTTCATTGATACATTTGATTAAGTATGATATGATTAGTTACATTTGATAAACAAATTTATCTTACAGTACTTGAGCACTCAATATACCTGTGACTATACTAACTTCCATTCATTTATTCATTTATCAGCCACTCCATATCTTTTACTGACATTTCCTTTATGATTGCTTGTTTCAAAAAGTAATTCAGCTTATTATATCTTCTGTCCCTCTCAGCCCAAAACTCTGTTGGTTCTCTGTTTTTATCTATGACCTCTTTCCTTTGAAATGACACACCCCCTTGTTCCTGACCTCCAGCTAATTCTCCCATTACTCCTCCTATCCCCATGACTGTTCTCGGGCCTCTTCCTTTCTTCCATCTCCTGCCTTCTCATTTTTTCTAACTCCAGTCTCTGGTTGACCCTCCCTTGGTCCTCTCTGGTGAAATAGTCATAATTCTCTTCTTCCTCCTCCTTTCCTGTCAAAGACCCTGATGCAGAGGGGGTTCCCCCTAATCCTGTCCCTACTCTTGCAACAACATCCCTGACTTGTTTTACGAGAGGCGTCTTTGATGTATGGGTCTGAGAACGACAGTTCAGGCACTGGGCACCTGGTTTCACAAACATCTACTTGAGGTTCCCCAGCTCTTAGTCCTCCTTCTAAGTGTTCTAGCCTGCATGCTATCTCTCTAACTGCTTGTTCCAGCCTCTCCCCTATCTCTACCACAAATTGTACGACCTTAGCAAACTCGCGTTTAAATTCCATTACATCTGCTTCTGATGTATACAGTTTAACTACCTCCTCTAAAGGTGTATTTTGTTCTGAGTTTCCCAAAGCCATCTCTAAATCCAAGTACTACCACGTTAATATATGTATTCTGACTATCCTGCTTGCTCCCTACACTCACAGGGGTCCAGGCGTGTGTGCGAATGAACAAGGAGCCCCTCCCTTACGTGCTCTCTCTCTATCCTGCAGATGGAAGATGACCCAGAGATTTTCCTTCCACTTCCTCAATTGTCTTCTTTAAGTGTCTCCCGATCACCAATGCATACAATACCTTGTATTGAGAAGTCTAGGTACCACCCCTCACGCTCTAACTACAACCATTTAGCTCTTCAGTCCTTTAGTTAATAACATTCACAATGCCATCCACCATGTAACACATATTATTGATATGTATATGTACCATATGATTTCCCATTTATTGTAATCCTTATGACCAATTACTTCACAAATTAGCCCTCATGTGATCACACAGCACGCTGCCAACCAGAAAACAATCGCCAAAACTCATGATGATATGCTATGCAATATTATATATGACTCATCTTATTCCAACATTTCAATCACCCAATTCATATAATAACACCTTTCTTGACTAAGGAAAGGATCTTACCATAGAAAAATATCCTACATGATGATCAGGCGAGGCCTTACAGCGTTTTTGAGATTTTATTCTGATCGTGCTGGAAAAAGATCAGAAGCTTCCTTTGCATGGAAGACAAAGACAGCACAGTGATATCTAGTGGTTTGCAGAAAAATGATAGCAGCCTCTGATTGTGTCTGTCTCTGCTCATCTTCTCAATCGTCTCCTTCATCATCTGTCTCTTCTGCTCCTCTTCCTCCCAGCTATCCTGGCTGCCTCCTCATCTCGTAGAAACTGTAAATGGCAGCCTAACCACTTCCTTTGTGTATGTGTGTGAGTGTGTGTGTGTGTGTGTGTGTGTTCGTGTGCGTGCGGGTGTGTGTGCGTGAGCGTGTGTGTGAGTGTGTGTGCGTGGGCCTGTGTGTGTGTGTGTGTGTGTAGAGCTTAACCACTCTGCCCGACTGCAGAACTTCCTGGTGGTAACTCTGCTAGCAGCGAAGGGGGAGGGGAGGAGTACTCCGTCATCTATAGATGGAGTCGGAGGAAGCAGAAGTTCTTCCGCTACCAATGCCTGCAGACCCACACTGCCCAAGAGAGGCCCTCCCGCTGTGGCCAATCACAGAAGAGGTAGAGCTGTCAGTCAAACACACTATCCAATAAGGATTGTTCATTTGCGATGAAGCTTGTCACTGAAAAACCACACGACTAAACAGGATGATTATCTTGCTATTGTGCCAACAGTCTGTTGAGCTCTGTGAATCCCTACCCCATGATCACCACCACACATGCTTATCTGATGGGACCTATGTACTCCTTAGAACATCATGGAATCTTTTTCTTTTTTTTTCTCAATCATTAAAAATTCTAACCTCTCCAGGATTTTGAACATGGACACGCACCCCTGAACACGCACACGCACATGCACACGTATACATATACGCACACGCACATGAACACAAAGTATTCCTTGATATTTTTCCCACAAATGTCCATGTACCGGAGTAGTCGTACAGGTATGAGGTTGAAAAAGAGCGTCCGTCTGTCACTGAGCTTCACTTCCTCCTTCAGGAAAGGTGAGTCAGAGGGAGCGGTCTGGAAGAACAGGTTCAGTGTCAAAGTCCAAGGATGACTGAACTACAACTCCCAGGCATGAACAAGCTTAATGTCAGTGCTTTTCTCTGCTATCCACACACATCATGACATTCCTACTGAAGAAATGTTCGTTGAACTGACCTGTCGAAAGCAGAACCAGTGCTAATCGCGAATAGAAGGTAGAGAATGAGCACACACATACACACACACACACACACACACACACACACACACACACACACACACACACACACACACACACACACACACACACACACACACACACACAGATGTTGAAAGATGACAGTGCTGATAGTATCTCAGACTGGACAGTCTCAAGGCCTTGTGCTAATACTGGCTGGTCCCACTAGGGGGAGCTCCAGAGACAGATACTAACCGTTCCTTCAGTGCCTGCACCTTGCACCTTTAAGCAATTGTAGTTGGCATTGACCGGTCATTGACAGATTCTGGAGAACTTAGAAGTGCATCCCAGTTCTGTAGGTTTTCTCATCATCCTGGATCATTGGGCTTCCTAGATCTGTTGCAGACAGGCTTTACCCATTGAGTGCTGAAGATGCACACAAAATGGGAGAAATCCTGGGGGACAAATAGTGAGGAAACTATGTTCTTAATTGTTTTTTTACTCTTATTTTTTACTTTTATTTTTAATATCCTCAAGTGTTCTTTCAGGAAGGCTAACAAATGTCGGCCAACAATTCCCTGCCTTTTGTCCTTTAATCCATGTGGTTTTCAGTTCCATCGACTTCTGTTTAACAAACAACTGTGCAATAGTAATTCATTATTTGTACTTTGTATCATATTATAGGACTGAACATGAATCTGAAACAGCCTCACACTCGTTGCCTACCTCACTGAGAGGGAGGGGCTCCACTTAAGAGGCATTCTAATCAGCCAATCAAAACACGTCTCTGATGTAATCAGTTCTCTCATAATTTCTTCGACTGTAACTGAGGTTAATTAAACTTAGATTTATGTTTGTGCACACACACACTCACACACTTACACACACACAAACACAAAGGCTGACCTCAGATTACACACAACCTCTTGCATTTGTGGTTGAATTTGATAGAATCTAATCAGCACGCCAAACTTGAAGAACGGACTGGAAGACATAGTCAGGATTTCTGGAGATTATTTCAGTGTGGACACACCCTCTAAGCGTGTTACTCAATTCAGTTTCATCAAATTATAATTCAGCATTTTGTATTAAGTACCTTTAAGAAGATATTTTAATTCACAAAAAATATTCATACATAAGGCCAGATGATACAGAAGTACAAATGGTGACTGATAGATTATAACAAGTGCGATTATTTATAAAAGTTAAATGCTGACAGATTAGAATAAATGTAAATTATTTAGTGAAGTTAAATGCTGTCAGATTAGAATAAATGTAAATTATTTAGTGAAGTTAAATGCTGTCAGATTAGAATAAATGTAAATTATTTAGTGAAGTTAAATGCTGTCAGATTAGAATAAATGTAAATGATGAAGTAATGTTAAATGCTGTCTTGGTAATAATACACAACACATCAGCTCTAAGTTACCACGGTGACACCGGCTAGAAAGACTTTCATTTTATTTTGTCTTGGGTTACCTACTGATAAAAGTCTTTTGAAAATAAATGAGACATAAAAAGCATTTAAAGTAATTCATTGAAATTAAGCGGTGAGAGAACACAAATAAGCCGGCATTGTTAGTGTGCTTGCTTCCAGTCCTGTTGAAGACCTTAATCAGCTATGACTAATAGATGTTATAGATGTGTGTTACTATCAGGGTTTTGCATTCTTATCATCCATGGTAAGACAGAGGCTGTATGAGCTCTAACTGTGATGCTTCAGCGTTATGCAAGAACTTACTGGTAAAATCCTAAGAGGGACGCCTACCCAAGTCCAAAAGAACGGAAAGACTCTCTCAGTGAAAGTGTGTGTGAAAGTGTGTACATGTGTGTTATTATCAGGGTCAATGAAAGACAGCTTTCCTCTGTCCCAGTCCAGCTGCACTCTGATCCTCTGGGGATTCTGCTCCACTGTGAGGGGAGTGGAGGAGGGCTGGGATGGAGAGTATGCTTTATATGCACCACTAATATGATACACACGCCAGACTCCACTGAGGACACTCCATCCCTTCCTCTGACTAGACTCTGTCTTCACTCCCAGGGCCCAGACATCACTGTCCCCAACCTCCACATCCCAGCAGTGAGTCCCTGAGTTAAAGCCCTCAGAGCCCAGGACACTGGTATACGTATCAAATCTCTCTGGGTTATCAGGAAGCTGCTGTCTCTCATCACTGAGTCTCACACTGGTCAGATCCTCAGACAGGATGAGATGTGGGTGTGCAGTGTTGGGATCCAGAGTCACAGGAGCTGCAGAAAGAAAAAACACACACATGAGCTGAACACTGAGTGATGTGTGAGAAGAGAGAAAGGACGCACACATGAGCTGAACACTGAGTGATGTGTGAGAGAAAGGACACACACATGAGCTGAACACTGAGTGATGTGTGAGAAGAGAGAAAGGACACACACATGAGCTGAACACTGAGTGATGTGTGAGAAGGTAAAAGTGAGTAATGATGAGTAAATGAATTAGTTATGATGATTCCAACAATGAAGATGGTGATGAATAGTGTGATGACAGTAGCAGTGCCTGTAAGAAATATTCAACAACAACAACACGTTCTGACTTCAGCCCAAGGTGCTTTACAGAATTACTACAGAAAATACAATAAATACAAAAAAAACAAAAAAACAAGCAGAAAAGGTATGATGAAAAACACAAACACTGGAAAGGCAAGTTTATAATTTTTTTTTTTTTAGAAAAGTACCAGGGAGGAGATGTCAGATCTGACATTATAGGGAAGGATGTTCCAGAGTTTAGGGGCCAAAACTACAAATGAGTGGCACCCTTAAGCCTGTGACACACAGGGTCAACGGTCGACAGTCACACAATGTTGTGCAGTCGGTTAGCATCTGTGGCCCTAGTTTTTGTGGTGTGTCCCACACTGTTGGTACTAGTCAGACCCGTGTTGTTGACTCTTCGGCTGATTGAGCATGTTGAATAGGCAGCAGAGCTCTGATATATAGTCTGGGGCCAAGCCATGCAGTCCTTCGTACGTCATCATCAAAGCCTTAAAACTATTGTGAACACTCCACTGGCTTTCAGTGTGTTAAGGTAAAGTTGGAGAAATTTGCTCAGATGTCTGAGTCACAGTTAAAGGCCTGGCTGCTGCATTCTGTGCCATCTGAAGCTGAGCAATGTGATAGCAAATGTTTAATTCTTAAAACTCATTCACAATGGCACAATGTGTATGTGTATGTTTGTGTGTGTGTGTGTGTGTGTGTGTGTGTGTGTGTGTGTGTGTGTGTGTGTGTGTGTGTGTGTGTGTGTGTGTGTGTTTGGGTGTGTAAGAGAGAGAGAGAAAGAGAGTGAGAGAAAGAGAGAGATTGTAACGATACTCACTGTATTGAATCTCCTGCATCTTCTCCCAGACTCTGAACTTCAGGTTGCCCAGGTGTTTTGCCACATTGATCAGAGCTCCTGAAACCCTCTCTGGATCCTGCAGTGTGCACTGGGCTCTGGAATAACATTCAGGAGTCAGTGCTGCTGTGGGTTTGGGTTCAGAACCACAGAGAAGAAAGAGACAGGAGGCAGATCACTCACCTTTCCTCTGTGCTCTTGTAGTTCTGGTAAAAAAAGAAGGGAAATGGATTAAATGATGCTGTATTAAACACTATTGGACCTCATTCTCAAAAATGTTCTTAAGTGTCTTCTTAAATATCTTCTTACGAACTATGCAAGACCAACCCTAAGAAAGATTCCCGCCAGATTCATGAACGCGTGGAAATGTGTTCTTAAACTGCCAAAGTGTTCATAGCTGTGGACTGATTCTTAAATTTAATGCGCATCCTTGTACACCTGAATTTGCATACATAAACGCCCCGCCAGCTCCTTATAAGGGCACGCAACTATAGAGACGTGTGCACACAGAATCCACAGGCAACGTGAAAGAAACTGAGACTGATAAAAATCATGTCAAAGCGGAAAGCAAAACACCGGTGGTGCACCAGGCCAGCAGACAATGATGAAACCAAGTGTGTACTGCCAGTGGTGGAATGTAACGAAGTATTTTTACACAAAACTATGGATTGCGTTGCTGTTTTGGAAGTTTAAACCAATCAGGTGGCTCTATCAACTCCAATGCACTAGCGGTAGCTTTGCCTATTATACCTGAACATTCAACAGACAGCCTGACTACTGCCTATTCAACATGGATCCAGAGTCGGCCTGAACTGAGCCCTCTGATATGAGCCACCCTCGGCCCTATTTAAAAGATATGTTCGAGTTCAAAGGCCCCAAGAATGACTCCTGGAGGAGTCAATGCATTTCCTGTCTCCCTCAAAAAAAGGAGTTGCTAGCCTTCAATAATTCGCCCTCAAATTTAAAGTAGCATATCGAGGTGAGCAGAGTGATTGCTATGCTAAGTTAATGTCCCTGACTTTTGAATATTAATATATGTATTTAATTCGTTTACTGACATGATATTATAATGTTATCTAGTGAAATGCATGTTGACATACAGCAATAGCATCAAAAAACTAGATTGTATCTTCATTTTATATTTAACGTAGTGGTAAGATAAAGCTGGTAGGTTAGCTATGTCAAGCTAGCGTACCTTGTTCTGTCCAGTTTTACATTTACATTTGTTTTTCATGTTCCATGTTTCCCTTTTTTACACGTTTACAATTAAATAAAAGATTTAAAGATATCACATGGTGTCTTTATTGGTTTGGCTTAATGGTATTAACTTTGCAAATAATCCCTGGTAGATAACATCCGCAGAATTGTAAGATATAGTGTGAACAGTATTACAGATGGTAGGCACAATAAGTACACCAACCTTTCCAATTAACAAATGTTGTTGTTTATAATTATTACTAGTAGTGACATCTGTAGAGGCATTTATTACCAGTAGCTATTTCTTTATCAAAATGGCACAGCCTAGACATTGAGAGACAACCCATTGCGTGAGTACTTTTACTTTTAATACTTAAAGTAAATTTAAAAGTAAGTACTTTTTACTTTTACTTAAGTAGGATTGTTGATGTAGTACTTTTACTTTTACTTTTATTTTCCTGGATACTTGTACTTTTACTTAAGTACTAAACTTCAGTACTTCCTCCACCACTGTGTACTGTGTACTGTGTGTGTGTGTGTGTGTGTGCGTGTGCGTGTGCGCGTGTGCGTGTGTGTGTGTTTTACAACAATAAAATAGTACTCATAAAATGGAGAGTTGTGGTGTAGATTGGTTGGAGTAGTGACCCATGTGCTATTTAATAGATACATTGTATCATCCAGAGAGCTGGTCTTTAAAATCAGACTTAAATGCGAAAGAGATTAACTGACAAGAATACCTGCAGGAATGTGATGTCATCAGCTTCTATGGATCTGATTGTGTCTGAAAGAGATGAGATCTCTCTGCTCATCTTCTCAATCTTCTTCTTCATCATCTGACTCTTCTGCTTCTCTTCCTTCCTCAGTGCAGCTAACCTGGCTGCCTCTTCATCTCGTAGAAACTGGTGAAGCTCCTTAAACTCCTCCTTGATCTGCCTCTCTGTGTTTAGGGTCTGAGTCTGGATAAAACCAATTGATGTTTATTCATTTAGCGGATGCTTTCATCAAACACAACCTACAAGTGAGGCAGAATCCAAAGCAAGCAACAGTAGGTCAGGAGAAGCCATGGAGAACAAGCACAGCATTATTCAATCTCAATCAACCTGACATACAGGAAGTGCCAAGGATAGTGCAGAGTAAAGGCAGAAGTGCACTGGAAAGGGGAAAGATATATAGATATATATAGTAATAAAGTAATATATTAATGTAATATTCTGTATATTTGATGACACATTTCAAAACGATATGCTGTAAATATGGTTGTCAAGGGTTTCCGCCCTGGAGCACTAAACTATACTGTTGCTGCTAGTGGGAGTGACAGGTGGGTTTATCTGTCCTTCACATGGCCATATACCATCAACACGGATTTTAGGATGATATACAAACTATTTACCTACAAATACAGTATACTTATCTCAAAAAGCAGCAATGTTGCTTTCTCAGGATGTTGGGAAGACAGGGTACATCAGTTTTCATTTGACATGATTTACATCTGTGCAAATGATTTGTTGTGTGACACGAACTTGGACTCACCTTGATGTGTTTTGCTGTTTTATCACAAGTGAGTTTAGCCTTCTTAAAGGTCTTCAATTTCTCCTGTAAGGGCTGCAGTTTGATCTTGAGCTCCTCCTGGAATAAATGACAGATTTCTCTGTAGACGGCAGCATCTCTGTATTCCTGCTCTAGTGTTGTTCTTAATTCATCTCCAAGTCAATCAGGTGGTGTTGTTAAATCCCATCATCATCATCATCAGGAAATAAATTCTTACCTTACGGTCCAGTGCTGCTTCATCTACGGGACTGAAGCTGTGATTCTTATGTTTCTTTGAGTCTCGACACACCACACACACAGGCTGTTTATCCTCTAGACAGAAGAGCTTGAGTTTCTCACTGTGCAGACTGCAGAGCACCTCAGACCCTGCTGAAGCTCTCTGACTTCTCACCTGTAAGAAGGTCTCACACAGGTTCCTTAACGCAATGTTAGGAGGGTACACTTGATTAAAACACTTTGTCCTGCAGACTGGACACTCTCTGGGTTTTTTGCTCTCCCAGAACCTCTGCAGACAGGCTTTGCACATACTGTGAGCACAGGTCAAAATGACAGGATCCTTGAAGAAGTCACAGCACACAGGACAGCAGAGATCCTCTTCAAGTTTAGAAGCCATTTTGTCTTTACACTACACTGTCCTTTCTGAAGGCTGTTTGGCCAGCTTTGCTCTCACTTTCAGCAGTCTGAGAAGTCGAGTCAGTCCCTAACTCTGAGTCTTCCCGGATTCAAACTTTCATCCACAAGAACTTCAGCCTCACCAGCTTCACTTTAAGCCCAAACTGTTTTCCTCTTTAGTCTAAACACAGTTTTTAAAGAGAGTTCTAATAAAAGTATGCCACACGACAGCGTCTAATGGAGGACAGAGAATCAAACAGCAAGTCACTTTCACTTCCTTCTCTGTTGTAAGTAAATCAGAGGGCGGGACTATGGTAAAGAAGGATTTTGATTGGTCGGCCAGTCCAGTTCCCCTAACACTGCTGCCACTCACTGCCCTGGAGTACAGTTGTGGGTGTGGACTGTACCTGCCAGAGACACAGAGACTGTGGATTACACACAGCCTTTTGTAACAAAGTTAACAATTATTTTTTATTTCATGGTGTATGAATATACCTGAAACTTCTGTATATGTAATATTAAGTGTATATGGTTGAAGAGGTTTATTGTTCAATGCCTAGTGAATAAGTTTCCTTTGATTCCTGTGAATTGCAAAGGAATTGCAAAGGATTGGAATGAGTCTAACCTCTTGGGTCCTTGTCTGCCTAGAAACTAGTCATGTCAGTGAGTTCTGATATATACAGCACAAATATATACAGTATATTGAAGGTGTTCCATGAAATAAATATGACATTTTGAGTTTTGTATTTGTTATTTTAACAGGTTTACTCCTGTCGAGCTTGCATTTCTGGCAGAATATGCGAAGACTATGAACCTAGTTGCAAAGGCCCTTGAGAGACGAATGTGCAAATGGGGTGGAGGTCTACTTGAATTCCAATAAAGTTTGAGAAAAACATGCTCTTCGAGTTTGTTGTCTTTGACAGCATTATTATATTTTTGTATGACATTTTTTACCATGTCTTGGGCTCCATGTAGCACTCATCAGCTATTAAATTAAGCTTCTATTTCTTACAGTCGTGTCAATTATATTAAGTCCAACTAGTTTAGCTAAATGTTTTTATTTTTTTATTAAGGTTACTTTTTACTTTTATACTTTAAGTAAATTTTAGAGCCTGTACTTTTTTACTTTTACTTGAGTAAAGAGGTTAAATCGATACTTCAACTTTTACCAGTCTTTTTAAACTCCAGTATCAATACTTCTACTTGAGTAACGAATGTGTTTACTTTACGACTGATTTTTAGCAGATACTTACACCAGGAGGGGTCACTATGTAACATCATGCCTTAAAACTATAGGGCTTTATGTACTTATATATATACACTTTATATACTGTATATATATACTATATATATATACACACTATGTGCTTCCTGGGACTCAGAGGCCTAACATTCATAGTCAGTCACTTAGCACTTGACACTTTCATCCATAGCAGTGGGCCGCACTGGCAAGGTATGCATTATATACATGTACAGTACGGAGCCTGTCAATCATTTCATACATATGTACAGTATGGAACCTATCAATCATTTTATACATATGAACAGCCTGGAACCTGTCAATCATTTCCAACATTTGTACAGGATGGAACCTGTCAATCATTTCCAACATTTGTACAGGATGGAACCTGTCAATCATTTTATACATATGAACAGTCTGGAACCTGTCAATCATTTTATACATATGAACAGTCTGGAACCTGTCAATCATTTCATACATATGAACAGTCTGGAACCTGTCAATCATTTTATACATATGAACAGTCTGGAACCTGTCAATCAAACGCATGACAGTGGAGTTTTAGCCCCTTGCTTCACTGACTGAGTTACTGAGGGGAACTCTAACCCTGCTCTCAACACGGCATGGTGGATACAGAACCAGTCTCCACCAGCTTAACCGCTTCCTGTGCGTGTGTCTGTGTGTGTGTGTGTGTGTGTGTGTGTGTGTGTGTGTGTGTGTGTGTGTGTCTGTGTGTGTGTGTGTGTGTGTGTGTGTGTGTGTGTGTGTGTGTGTGTGTGTGTGTGTGTGTGTGTGTGTGTGTGTGTGGGCATGTGCATGTATGTTGCGTGCGTGTGAGTGTGTGCATGTGTGTGTGTGTAGAGCTCAACCACTTCCTTTGCCATTCTGCTCGACTGCAGAGCTTCCTGGTGGTGACTAACTCCTCTAGCAGTGAAGGGGGAGGGGAGGAGAACTCCGTCATCTATAAGTGGAGTCCGCTACCAGCGCCTGCAGAACCACACTGCCCAAGAGAGGCCTTCCTCGCTGTGGCCAATCACAGAAGAGGTAGAGCTGTCAGTCAAACACACTATCCAATAAGGATTGTTCATTTGCGATGTAGCTTGTCACTGAAAAACAACATGACTAAACAGGATGATTATGTTGCTATTGTGCCAACAGTCTGTTGAGCTCTGTGAATCCCTACGCCATGTTCACCACCACTACTCCTTAGAACATCATGGCTTTATTTTGATAGGACACACACACACACACACACACACACACACACACACACACACATATATATAAATATACAGCTCCGGGTCTTTCCCTGTGTCATTTCACATTATTACACATTACTTAATTTCTGAACTTATTTGTTTTGGTTTCTGTATGGATTACTTGGGTTGTATAAACATCTGGTGAAAATGTCATGTCAATAGCACCCTAAGAAATATATTTACTGAGAAAAATGGTGATGTGTTCAATACTTATTTTACCTGATGTATATATACTGTATATACATACTGTATATATATATATAGAGAGAGAGAAAGAGAGAAAAAAGGACAGAGAGAGGGAAAGAGAGGTAACAGGACAGGGAGAGAGAAAGAGAGAGAAAGACAGAGAGAGATAAAAGGACCGAGAGAGAGTGTGAGAGAGAGAAAGAGGTATGACATTTGAAACCCCTTCATGGAAGCATCATGTGGATCAAAAAAGGTGTTGCAACTTCTTCAAGATTTCGCAATCAGTGGACGAGATGCCAAATGCGCACATCTGTGGATTCTTTATTGAAAGGCTCTAAGCTTTCAACAGAAGATTCTCCATGGATAAACTTACGGTATGAATGGCGCTTTTATCTTTTTAAATTCGGTCACTCCCACCTTTCTTTTGTTTGGTTGACCCCTACGGCCAATTAAATCTGACTTCGCTATCTGACTTTCACTTAATCAGATCGTATCAACCACGCCTGTTTTATGGGATACGCATGGCAAAACGTGTGCGTGTGGGAGTATGTGTGTGTGACGGAGTGCCGTCACAACACATGACTGAGTATGTGCTCTGACCCGAGCCTGGCTCTTTGGCGTTGCGGTCAGAGTGCAGGTTTGGCACCCTGTAGACCCGCGTTCAAGTCCGGGTGGGGTGACTACTTCTCTACTGTGTGAGTGTGTGTGTGTGTGTGTGTGTTCTCCTCAGGTGGCAGGGCTCTGAGGGGTTCGTATTTCATAAATATGTGTGAATCATTTGTGAATACAGCTTTTTGTAGTAACGTATATTATATTCATTTTCTAAATCATTTTCTGATGTGCACATGCAGTATATCCATCTTCTTGGTGCTCTGCTTCGGCAACTGCGTACTGTACAAAGTCATGTTGTAGCATCTCCCATTCAAGCTATTCAATCCATACCAGGTCAATTCATAACAAATTCTGTTTTTCATTTTTGAAGTTGTGTTGATATTCTGCTAGCCAAAAAGTAAATCCTGTGTAGGTTTATTCTTTTTTTCCAGGTTTTAAGCTGTTGTGACATCATGACCTTTGACCTTCACTCGTGGACATCTGTCTTTAACCCAGTATAAGCTACTTCACATAGCGTCACTGTTTTATGAAACTATTTATTAATATTTTCTCTGAATTTATTCATTTCAGACTGTTGTATTTTACAATGTGTTAAAACAATACCATATAGAGGACCAAGTGCTTTTAAAAAGAAGCTTAAAAAGGTTTTATCATTTAATTACTGAAAAAAATGAAATTAATTTGAATAATGATATCCATACATTTACTCATACTTTTAATATGTTCATATTTGTGGATATAGATAAAACATTAATAAAATCCAGTAACCTTATCTTTTTCAGTAAATAGCTTCATGTCTCTTCAGGTTTTCAGCATTCCTGCGTGGGTTTATCATTTCCAAGGTCATACCTGCAGGCACTACTCTGCACCCGCCAGTAGGGGCACTGTTGGCATTCAGCACTCTACCTGATGTGCTGCATAAATACCCAGACCAAAGCCTTTCTTGCACATTTCTCCACGATGAAACAACAACAAATAAAAACAGACTTCTATGCAAATGAAATAACTTAACAGAGGAATGCAAGTCTCAGCATCAGTGTTTGTATTAGCCTCAGCTCTAAGCAAATGACATAAAAGATGAAAGACAATATTGGCCTATTCAATTCGATTCAGTTTTATTTATATAGCGACAAAACAATAAAATTGTCTCAAGGCGCATCATTCAAGAAAAAAAAGAAGGAATCCTACAATTGACAAGCCCATTCAAACAGAATGTTTTTTCTCATCAGCGTTTGTGTTTGTTGTTGGTAAAATTCACCAACATCGTTTGTGTTTAGAAAAAAAATATGAAGGATTATTCTCTTTAGAAAATCATGATGAATTAAACTGTACACTCAGCACAACCCATACACTTTAATGAGTTACGGCAGTAGCCACAGAACAGGTCATTCAGAAATCATAATGCATGAGGACATTTTAACACCAGGAACAAGTCATTATTAACCTGGCAAAAGGAAGTGACATCATCTCTTGCTATGCAGCTGTACTTTCACTGAAGCTCTCACTGGTAAGATCCTCAAAGGAGAGAGTTTACAGCCAATAGCAAAGTATGGAAACACTCTCTCAGTGAAAGTGTGTGTGAGAGTGTGTAGATGTGTGTTATTATCAGGGTCAGAAAATGACAGCTCTCCTCTGTCCCAGTCCAGCTGCACTCTGATCCTCTGGAGTTTCTGCTTCACTGTGAAGAGAGTGTAGGGCTGTGGGGTAGAACGTGCTCTATATCTACCATTATTATAACACAAATACCACAGTCCACTCATGGAGGTAAAGTTTCCCTTCCTCTGATGAGACTCTGTCATCACACCCACATTCCACAATGGAATCTCTCCAACCTCCACATCCCAGCAGTGTGTCCCTGAGTTAAAGCCCTCAGAGCCCAGGACACTGGCATACTTATCAAATCTCTCTGGGTTATCAGGAAGCTGCTGCCTCTCAGTTCTGTATGTCACACTGGTCAGATCCTCAGACAGGATGAGACGTGGGTCTGCAGTGTTGGGATCCAGAGTCACAGGAGCTGCAGAGAGAAAGAACACACACATGAGCTGAACACTGAGTGATGTGTGATAAGGATGTGAATGATGGCCATTATTATTAGTGGTGTTACCAAGTGTAAAGGCAGGAGAAGTAGTAACAGTGAAATGCTCTTTAGTCATCAGTATAAAGAAATCACAGCTGTGCAGGAGTTTACTCATAGGGGGTGATCTGTCCGTTTTCCCGTCCGTCTATTGAAGCATCCACCTCATCATTTTGCCAACAATCTCTGTGGTCTCTATTCTCATTATTAATAGTGGTGTGGTGTGACCAAGTGTAATGGCAGGATGGCAATGAGGCCATCCAACCATCCATCCACATTTCTGTTGAAGCTTCTCTCTACTTCAGGTATTTTCTTAACTGTCTCTGCGGCATCTATTTCAAAGCACATGGGGGTGTTCTCTATATTCTAAATGTGTTGAAATGTGTGTGTCAAATGTGCCTTCATTGAACTGAATGATGCATCTTCCATTCCACTCCAAATCATGTAAAATCGTTTGATGTCTCGTCGATCATGTTTTCTCTCTGTGTGTTTGTGTGTGTGTGTTTGTGTGTGTGTGACTTACTGTATTGGACAGTCTCCTGCATCTTCTCCCAGACTCTGAACTTCAGGTTGCCCAGGTGTTTTGCCACATTGATCAGAGCTCCTGAAACCCTCTCTGGATCCTGCAGTGTGCACTGGGCTCTGGAATAACATTCAGGAGTCAGTGCTGCTGTGGGTTTGGGTTCAGAACCACAGAGAAGAGAGAGACAGGAGGCAGATCACTCACCTTTCTACTGTGCTCTTGTAGTTCTGTCAAATGGCAAAGGGGAAATATTATCAAAACACTTCCTGTTGTTCTCACCAATGTATCTTAACAACAGAGATGTTATCAACAAAACTATTAATCAGATCTTAAGAGTCACTATACCAGGGGTCTCAAACTCAAATTACTGGGGAGGCGATTAGCATCCAGTCTGCTCAGTGGGGGGACAGATTTTTTTTATCTGTTGGCTTGCCTATCAAAAAATTATTTTATTTTATAAAATAAATGTATTCCAAGTGTATAATTTCACTTGTTTGCCAAAATACAGCATCTTTCCATCTATAGTGATCTAAAATTAATAGTTTACTGATATGCTGATCATTGATGGTGCACCGTCTGTTGTTATTCCTCGGAGTGCCTTTCATGACAAACCAGCATGCTCAATTGCGTCACACAGTTGCTCAGATATATCCTAACTTGTGGTACGGCAGATTTTACACAAAGTAATTTCTCTGTCACTTCAAACTGGTTGTTAACCATGCAGAAATAAATCACGAGCTGAGCATTATCATTTATGTCAGTACACTCGTCCAGAGCCACAGTATACGCACTAAAACGTTTGCCTTTGACACACAGTTAGATTTATTTTCCGATAATGACCGCCGGACTATACATTTTCCTGGTAATTATTTGGTTACTTGTCAAAACGATAGAAGCCATTACTCCAAAATACCTATTTTTAATGATTTTGTCGCCATTTCGTGACTTCTGCATAGTGACTTCTGTATAGTTCTTCACGCAAATAGAACTTTAAAGTTTCAGGTGTTGCGTAGCAACCCATTACCTGCTGACTTCATTCACACGTTTGCATTACGTTAAATGACTGGACTACTTGCGGAATGATATGAAGGATGTGAATTAGAAGCACAAAACCCATAGCCAATGGCAGCGGTAAACATTGGGGTAGCCCATTCAAATCAATCGAACTTTTTACAACATTCTGCGGAGCCGGGGGGCCGGATGAAATCGCTTGTCGGGCCGGGAGTTTGAGACCCCTGCATTAAACAGACAGTGGATACTTCTCACCCGCAGGAATGTGATGTCATCAGCTCCCATCTCCTCTTCTATGGCTCTGATTGTGTCTGTAAGAGATGAGATCTCTCTGCTCATCTTCTCAATCTTCTCCTTCATCACCTGTCTCTTCTGCTCCTCTTCCTCCCTCAGTGCAGCTAACCTGGCCGCCTCTTCATCTCGTAGAAACTGGTGAAGCTCCTCAAACTCCTCCTTGATCTGCTCCTCTGTGTGCTGGGTCTGAGTCTGAGTAGAATTATATCAACATCACACAAGGATAGTGTGTTTTTCACACTTCCAAGGCTATATTGGTTCATAATAGATAAAAGCAACATAATGAAAGAATGTAATTCAATTCGAAGAAGTAGCAGTAAACATTTGCATTTGGAATCTTGCAGTGAGTTCATTTGTTAAAACAGTTTGTACAAAGTAGCGCACTAGGCTAAAAAAGGTAATTTTCATGTCTGAAAAATGAATTATAATAATAATAGAAACTTCACCATCATATTAGTAACAGTAATAGTGTTGGACATCACAGTAAATCACACTAACCTTAATGCATTGAGCTGTTTTATCACAGGTGATCTTAGCTTTCTCAAAGGTCTTCAGCTTCTCCTGTAGAGGCTGCAGTTTGACCTTGAGCTCCTCCTAAATGAATGGATCACTTTAGTGTGGCGTGCATACTAACTCCATTATCATACAACAACCAATCATTATCCACAGACCTGAGAGTGTGTGTGTGTGTGCACATATGTGTAATCATACTATAAATATATTTATGCAATCCTGTGAATATGGCTGAGACAAATTTGTATTATTATTAAAACATATAATCATCTCATTATCTGAGCAGCAAGCTGGAACTTCAGTGTTGAAAGTCTTCTTTAGGGCTTGACAATAAAGTGAACGCTGTTTGTGTGAAGGAGGTCATAGGGAACAGTGGCATCTACTGTAGAGAGGGGGAGGACATGCAAGAAGATGCTGCTCTGCTGATAGTCGATGACCAAAGAGCCTTACCTTCATCTCAGATGCTGCTTCTCCAGTAGGACTGAAGCTGTGGTTTTTGTGTAATTTTGAGTCTCGACACACCAGGCACACAAGCTGTTGATCATCTAGACAGAGGAGCTCGAATTTCCGCTTGTGCCCTTTGCAGAACATTTGTGTATAATCTCTCTCCTGTACGAAGGTCTCACACAGGTTCCTTAAAGCCAGATTTGGAAGAGGGATATTCTTTGATAACGTCCTCCTGCAGACTGGACATTCTCTGGATTCTTTGGTTCCCCAGAACTGCTGCAGACAGGCTTTACAGAAGCTGTGAGCACAGGTCAGGATGACAGGATCCTTGAAGACGTCACAGCAGACAGGACAGCAGAGATCCTCTTCTAGCTTGGAGGCCATTTTCCAAGACTAAATGTTTTTCAAGTAATAGCTTCCCTTTTGTTTTGGCAAGTTGACAATCTTAACTTCCACTTTCACTGGTTTCATAAATCTACTGTCTTTTTTTTGCTCAAACCTCTCCAGGATTTTGATCACAAACACGGACACAGACACAAATGTAGCGAACAGGACCTGAAATAACTTCCCTGAAAGGCTGGAGATCAAAGGATCGGAGTCCCTAACCCCTAGGCCTACTAGTCTCAAGCCTAATCTGCCTTCAAGAAACGAATATAATAGTTTAGGCTTTAGGATTTGGACATGTCACAGTGATGACCTAAAGGACAGAATACAAGCATAAGTGTCTGTGTGTGCAACTTACCCTGTATTTCCCCTAACTACCATACTCTACTGGCAGAGGATGAGACGCCCCTACTTCAGAGAAGATCAAGAACTTCATAGTATAAGCAATAGTTTAAAAGTTGAAAGTGTGTGGTGATTTATTATACTAAATCAATTGGGAAAATAAAACAAATACAAAGTGTATAGTTATTCAAACCTGTTACCACTATTGTTGGCCAACTTACTAAACCTGAGCGCTCAGATATGATTTAACATATGAATCTAAATAAATTGAAATGAAACCCCTTTCATTCACCGTTTCAAGGTATTGAAGAGAACTTGTATGGGATCAATGCATTAGCCTAAGCTATGATACCATAACATTGACTTGAATGACATTTAAATTCAGATTCTAAACAATGTAACTTTACAGCAAATGAACAGCTGTCACCAAAGACAATTAATGTCACTGACCAGTGTCCTCTCACCCAATAGTTGTTTTAAACAGAAATGTTCCAAACAATAAGAAAAATACTCAGTTCCAAGTGGAAGTGTCCGTTAGGGTTAGGGTACGGAGTTACTTCAGGAGTTCTACGATTCAGCCCCGAGCAAAATACTCAAATCTTGTTCAGACTCAGTCCATAGGAAAAATGATGAAGTATCAAAGCAAATAGGCTGGTCAAACAATGTCTTCGTCCAAGCATGTAACAAAGTGACAAATCAACTAACAAAAATCTTCTGTTTAAAAAAAGGCGGAGTTATCGCTTCGTCGCATTCGCGGGTAACACAATGGTTTCTCTTCACTATAGCATACTGTTAAATAACACAAACTCAGGTTACTTCACCTCAAGTCTTCCCTTTAGTTTTCACTCGGTCGCTGGAGCAGTCTCTGGTTGGCAGGGAACTGTCGAACTCGGCCGCAAAAAGGATCCAAGAACAGCGAACACAATCCAACGCGATTGTCACTTCTTCCCTTAGCCGGTGCACTGCTCCTTCCTATCGTCTTAAAGGCTACACACTCCAAAGGCCGGAAGGCAATCACTTTGCGTCGCTAACTTAAAACTATATTGTGCATTAAATCAATAGTTCAGTCTTCCAATTCTGCAGTCTGGCAGCTCCACTCACATCCTCACCGTTCACCGGTCTCTGACTACTTCCTGTAGTCAGAACAGTTCCTGTTCACCTGTATTCCAACCTGCTGATTGGCTACTGACTACACACATAAGAAATTAGTATAAAAGATAAGGAGAAAGAACAATACATGTATATCTCTTATTTGCTACACAAACACAAACACGAACACAAACACAAAGTATTCCTTGATATTTTTCCCACAAATTCCCATATACCGGAGTAGTCGGACAGGTTGAAAACAGCGTCCGTCTGTCACTGACCTTTACTTTCTGATTCAGGAAAGGTGAGTCAGAGAGAGGGGTCTGGAAGAGCAGGTTCCAAACATGCACAAACATGCACGCGCATGCGCACACACATTCACACACACACACACACACACACACACACACACACACACACACACACACACACACATACACTTACTTTCATGTAACCACAAGGCATGGGAAATGTGGATGGATTAATTAATTCATCTGATTTAAAGCGTACTGGTGCGTCTGGACCAGGACAGACTCAGTTGGCTGGAGAAATGCATAAATGGTCTGATATTCACAGGAAGTTTGGTAATCAGAGAGAGTTTGGTACTGTACTTCCTTTTTGTGATTATAGGTTCACATGTTGGTATTATGGGATTCATCGATGGGGAAAATCATAAATGGCACCACAGAAACTTTGAATGTTCTAAACTGTATCAAATATCCTACATTTACCTCCAGATCAATATCCCTCTTACTTTTTAATGACTGTTTTCTTCTAGGAATAGTGTTGCACAAGATTTTGCCACGGTTCAGTGGTGTAGCAGTCAGAACCATAGTGATGGTACTACAATAATGATATAAATAAAAAATGATCATATAAACAAAAGCGTCTGCTAAATGACTAAATGTAAATGTAAATAAAAACGTAATACAATTGACAAGCCAGTTGAAGCAACTTTTATTTGATTTTAGTCATCAGTGTTTCTGTTTGAACAGTCCTAGGAGTCGGATCAGACTGAAGCTCAAACTGTTCTGTTCCACTGTCTCATGGACCACAGTTATTCAACAGATTGTAGACAACTTAAAAACATGACTACATTTCACCAACCTCCCACAAAGTTTGGAAAATAAAAGCAAGTAATTATTAATGTCGGTAGGAATATCATTTGTAATACATTTCTGTCCAGGATATATGTCCTTCAATTTGGAATATTTGCTTCAGATCATGTGACACCTCTGGATATTCTTAAGGCAACTAACCATAGTACCAAGTCATTCAGAATTCATAATGAATGGGGACATATTAACAGCAAGTCATCATTAACTTGACAAAGGGAAATTCAGCTCTATCTGAACTGCTCCTCTGTTACTGAGGCCTTCACTGGTAAGATCCTCAAAGGAGAGATCTTACCGCCATTTAAGTATGGAAACACTTTCTCAGTGAAAGTGTGTGTGAAAGTGTGTAGATGTGTGTTATTATCAGGGTTAGAGAATGACAGCTCTCCTCTGTCCCAGTCCAGCTGCACTCTGATCCTCTGGAGTTTCTGCTTCACTGTGAGGAGAGTGGAGGGCTGTGGTGGAGAACGTGCTTTATATTTGCCATCTTCATACCACACAAACCACCGTCCACTCATTCTGCGAAAGTTTCCCTTCCTCTGAAGAGACTCTGTCATCACACCCACATCCCACCATGTGTTCTCTCCAACCTCCACATCCCAGCAGTAAATCCCTGAGTTAAAGCCCTCAGAGCCCAGGACACAGAGACACGTATCAAATCTCTCTGGGTTATCAGGAAGCTGCTGCCACTCATCACGATGTCTCACACTGGTCAGATCCTCAGACAGGATGAGTTGTGGATGTGCAGTTTTGGGATCCAGAGTCACAGGAGCTGCAGAGTGAGAAACACAAATGGTTAAGGTGGAAAGAGCACACAAAAAGAGATACATACACATATACAAACTAGAGGACATTATCTGTATCTGTATTTTTATCCGTTAAACCATCAAAATAATCTGTCTTTGTCAGGCACATGGTGTATTTGTTTTGCCTATTATTTATTGGTGATGCCGATTGGTGTGCTTTCAAAGCATCACGTTGATTTATTTTATGTATTTATTGTATGTATTTTATGTTATTAATTTTTAAACATTTTTCCACATCCTCGTGCTGTACTTTTCGTCTCTCTTTTTAAATATTTTAATGTAAGTTTCATAAACTGTCTGAACCCCCCAGCTTGTCTGTGTACAGTGAACCACACCGCCTGGGCCTGGGCAGACAGGGTCACAAAGGGATGTTTGAGATGCATATGGTTATGCATTACTGATGTTAGGTGTTTCACATCCCTGCCTTATTATTGTGGCCTTGTACAATTGGCAGCTGATGTTAGGCCCATCAGCTGGGCTGGTTGTAAAGTGCTCCCAGATAGCACTGGTGGTTTAAGGGGTGCTGTAGAGTACATTGCTAGGTCCTAAAAAATAGTGTGTGTGTGTGTGTGTGTGTGTGTGTGTGTGCGTGTGTTTGTGTGTTTGTAGGCCTGCTATTATTATATTTATATGTTATTATTAATTCGCAACATAAGCTGTTTGTATGAGAATCAGAATCACAAAACCCGTTGCCAATAACAGCAGTCATACATTTTTTTCAGCGGTCATTATAAAGAAATATTGGACCTCCGAACGTTGGGGTGACCCTTCAATTCAATGGAACTTCCTGAAACATTCTGAGGAGCTATATAATAAAATGATATAATGCACAAGACCAATTCCTGATAACCTAAGGGCTGACTAAATGTGTATATCATTATTGTTATAGCGTGTGTGTGTCTGTGTGTGTGTGTGTGTGTGTGTGTGTGTGTGTGTGTGTGTGTGTGTGTGTGTGTGTTTGTGTGCGTGTGCGTGTGCATGTGGGTGTGTATGAGAGAGAGAGAGAGAGACAGAAAGAGAGAGAGATGCTAACTATACTCACTGTATTGAACAAACTCCTGCATCTTCTCCCAGACTCTGAACTTCAGGTTGCCCAGGTGTTTTTCCACATTGATCAGAGCTCCTGAAACCCTCTCTGGATCCTGCAGTGTGCACTGGGCTCTGGAATAACATTCAGGAGTCAGTGCTGCTGTGGGTTTGGGTTCAGAACCACAGAGAAGAGAGAGACAGGAGGCAGATCACTCACCTTTCTACTGTGTTCTTGTAGTTCTGGAAACAAAGGGGGAAAAAACATGAAACATTGTCAGTTTTGACAATAAAATACATCTAAAAACATTAGACTAAGTGCAGAAGGAGTGTTGAACACTCTTCAGGACCAAACTACATTACAACACGCAAGCAGAAATTAAAACCCTACATTCCAGGAGTTCAGGTCAATGTTAACACACTGACAGAAGTACATCCTCCGGGCAAGTTGGTCTCGGACAAACCAGTTCCCATAGCTGTGACAGGGCTCAGGTAACACTCTCTAACCACTTCACAGTCACACACACACACACACACATACACATGCATGCTCATACATGCGTGCACAGGCTCACTCACACAGAGACACATGAAAACACAAACACACACAAAACAACATGCATATATGTATGCTTCATATGGTGTAAATGATTTACTCACACACAGACAAATGCTAAAACAAACAGACACCATGTCCAGCACTTCTCATAGTCACATTTTTCATGGCGATAGTGGTTCAGGAGGTAGAGTAGCCTCTGCCATCAGTGTGTGAATGGGTAGATGTCTGAGGCATTTGTCTGTAAAGCGCTTTGAGAGCTCTATCAGTAGAAAAGCACTATATACATGCAGTCCATTTATAATTAGTCACTAGTTTAGTCAGTAGAAATAGTGGTCAGTCAGGGTGACTGAGACACACACACAGATAGATTCCTACCTGCAGGAAGAGAATATCATTAGCCTTCATCTTCTCTTCTATGGCTCTGATTGTGTCTGAAAGAGATGAGTTCTCTCTGCTCATCTTCTCAATCGTCTCTTTCATCAGCTGACTCTTCTGCTCCTCTTCCTCCCTCAGTGCAGCTATCCTGGATGCCTCTTCAAGTCGTAGAAACTGGTGAAGCTCCTCAAACTCTTTCTTGATTTGCTTCTCTGTGTACTGGGTCTGAGTCTTTGTACAACATAATGAAAGCATGTAATTGAACTTAGTCCAAGGCCTGTTACACTCTTTTAGGTAGTCTGACATGCCTTGATGTTTTTGTATATTTCACCTAACCAAAAACATTGATGCAAAAGTGGCTTATAGGATTATATTCTAGAAGACCTCAGCAATAACAACATGAGAGTAAAATGAATGTAGTAAAATATATATATATTTAAATCAAACGTAAACATACCCTTACAAATACCTACTTAAAGAGGTGCCCAGACTTTGTACGAAAACACGTTGTAAAGATTTCGGGCGAGACTTTTGAACTCTGAACCTTGTAAACATAGGTGTTAGCTAGACATAGGCGATTTTAGCATTCAGAAAGTGTGTGTGGTTTCACTGCTAAATATAAGCAACTTTAAGGTAACCTTTTCTTCTCCAAAACTAGTGTCCCTACACAATGAATATTGATGAGTTAGGTGTAAACACACCTGGGATTGCTCATGGCCCATCTGTCAAAGAAAATGGCCGTTACGTA
>NC_045153.1:5867870-5874422 GCF_900700415.2 Clupea harengus
ATAAACTTTATTCATAATAATAAACTCTATTTATATAGCACCTTTCAAGCATATGCACCGTGTGCTTTCCAAGACATGTTACAGCAACTGCACATAGGCCAACACAAATATAAAGACACACCCTTGATTGAGGAGAACCCAATAAAATGCCTGGGCAAGTGGTATGATTCATCCCTCAAGGACAGAGGCAGTGTTTCCAGGACCGAGAAGCAGGCAGAGGAGTGGCTGCTAAAGATAGAGAGTTCAGGCCTACCAGGCAAGTTCAAGACCTGGCTGTTCCAGCATGGCCTGCTACCAAGACACCTTGGCTACTGAAAAATGTATGAAGTATATGACAGCGGTTGAAGGAGTCAACAGGCTTCCTCTCCAGACACATTACACAGATCAAAGTGACTGCAGATAGAGCCTGATAGGTTACTCCCATTGCCTGACCTCCACTGATTACTGTTAGTTATAGTTAACAATCACCATCTCAGGAAAAGTCAAGAAGAAATCTAATAATAGTCTGTTTGTCTGACTCCCCTTTACAGTGACATCATACTGAGCTCTGTGAAATATTAACCAGTAGGACAGGTACATGTCTGATGACAACTACATTATGATTCTATTCAGTGACAGATAGTCATTGATATGGGCAGCTACGTGAAATAGATTTCTAGCCATGACCATCAAATTATTATGAATGACATGAAACCAATTGAAAGCATGTTTATTCCACATGATTTACTGTGTAGTGATCCTGTGTAGTCTCTGATGTTCAAATAACAGATATTCAGACCAAGGTTCAGACCTGACCTTTCACCTCACACATCATAAGAAATAGATAGATAGATAGATAGATAGATAGATAGATGGATACTTTATTAATCCCGAGGGACATTTTAGGACATCCAGTAGCTTATACAACTTATACAACTCACAGACACAACATACACAAATGACATACACAAATGACATACACATAGGGAGAACATGTTCACAAGGAGTGGGGTGGTAACAGATACAAGGATGGGTCTGACCCTATGGTACAATATGCATGATTGATTGTGACAGTGTAGGAAAATGTTCTTGTGCTGCTTGTGTGGATAGTGCAAAGAGATGTAGAAGAGGTTAAGTCTGTGCAATGGACTAGTATAGCCAGTAAAGTGATGGACAGTGGGTTGGTATAATGAGATGGGGTGGGCAGACTCATGCAGAGAAGATAAGTTAAATAGCTGACTGGCCCTGGGGACAAAGGACCTCCTCGGCCTGTCCGATGAGCATGACAGTGACAGGAGTCTGCCACTGAATATGCTCCTCTGTCTATTGAGAGTTCTGTGTAGTGGGTGGTGGTTATTGTCCAAGATAGTCAGCAACCTGCTCAGGCTCCTTCTCTCCGCCACTGTTGTGAGGCAGTCAGTTCAGTGCCAACAACAGCTCCCGCCTTCCTCACCAGCCTGTCCAGTCGCCCCACATCCCGCTTCCTTATGCTACCTCCCCAGCACACCACAGCATAGAAGAGGACACTGGCAACAACAGACTCCTAAAACATGAGCATGAATTTGTTGCAGACATTGAAGGACCTCAGCCTCCTCAGGAAGTAGAGCCGACTCTGACCCTTCTTGTAGAAATCACAACATGTGTGAAATAAATCATCGTGATGTGTATGATTTAACATTACAGCCACAGCAATTATCTCCCTCTCTCTCTCTCTGTGTGTGTGTGTGTGTTTACTTGCCATTACTAAAGTCCACAAGTTTGAGAGACTGGAAATGCAGACTTTTGACCACTAGGTACCATAGCCTGTTCAAATGACCATTATAACTATCTGTGAATCATAGCCATGCGTACATGAATAAGATGAAATATCAAATGTGAAAAAGCATTGCAATGGTTTAATAGCAAGGTTTATTTGTTCTGTTCCCATAAGCTCAAGGATAGATCCTAAAAGATATCCTCCTGATTCATATTGTAATGTGCTTGTGACAACAGTGCAGAAACACCAACATAGACACAGTCATGGAACGTGATAAAGGACCATCATTCAGCACTTATTTCAGTGGATACTCAACATAGAATGTTAGCAAATTAAACATGAATTAAATCAAAATGTGTGACATGCTGGTGCACAGAACAGATATCATGGGATTCATATCAGTTTAGTCATTAGTGATTTATGATTGGCTCATATCAGTGTAGTCATAAGTGATTCTGACTGTCAGTCCTGATCCAGACAGAGACATCATCAGCTATATCAGTGCTGCTCTACTGTTATTGAAGCCTTCACTGGTAAGATCCTCAGAGGATATCCACTGATAAATGGAGACACTTTGTGAGTGAAAGTGTGTGTGAGAGTGTGTAGGTGTGTGCTATTATTAGGGTCAGAGAATGACAGCTTTCCTCTGTCCCAGTCCAGCTGCACTCTGATCCTCTGGAGTTTCTGCTTCACTGTGAGGAGAGTGGAGGGCTGTGGTGTAGAACATGCTCTATATTCACCATCGTTATAACACACAAACCACACTCCACTCATGGAGGTAAAGTCTCCCTTCCTCTGGAGAGACTCTGTCATCACACCCACACTCCACAATGTATTCTCTCCAACTTCCACATCCCAGCAGTGAGTCCCTGAGTTAAAGCCCTCAGAGCCCAGGACACTGGCACCCTTATCAAATCTCTCTGGGTTATCAGGAAGCTGCTGTCTCTCATCACCACATCTCACACTGGTCAGATCCTCAGACAGGATGAGTTTTGGGTGTGCAGTGTTGGGATCCAGAGTCACAGGAGCTGCAGAGAGAAAGGACACACACATGAGCTGAACACTGAGTGATATGTAAGAAGAGAGAAAGGACACACACATGAGCTGAACACTGAGTGATGTGTGAGAAGAGAGAAAGGACACACACATGACCTGAACACTGAGTGATGTGCAGTGGTGGAATGTAACAAAGTATTTTTACTTCGTTACTGTACTTAAGTCAATTTTTACGTATCTGTACTTTACTTAAGAAAAAAATAATAGTGCATACTTTTTACTTTTACTCCATTACATTTTGCAGTTATTATCTATACTTTTACTCCGCTACATTTCTACAATATGTGTTGTTACTCATTACATTTTATGAACACAGTTTCGCCAAAATGTTGCCTACACAAAACTATGGATTGCGTTGCTGTTTTGGAAGTTTAAACCAATCAGGTGGCTCTATCAACTCCAATGATAGCAGAGTGCGCGTTTGGCAGCAGCACTAGCGGTAGCCTTGCCTGGTATACCTGAACATTCAACAGACAGCCTGACTAACTGCCTATTCAACATGGATCCAGAGTCAGCCTCAACTGAGCCCTCTGATATGAGCCACCCTTGGCCCTATTTAAAAGATATGTTCGAGTTCAAAGGCCCCAAGAATGACTCCTGGAGGTTTCAATGCAGTTTCTGTCTCCCTCAAAAAAAGGAGTTGCTAGCCTTCAAGAATTTGCCTTCAAATTTAAAGTAGCATATCGAGGTAAGCAGAGTGATATGCTAAGTTAATGTCCCTGACTTTTGAATATTGATATATGTATTTAATTCGGTTACTGACATGATATTTGTTATCTAGCGAAATGCATGTTGACATACAGCAATAGCATCAAAATAACATGATTGTATCTTTATTATATATTTAACGTAGTGGTAAGATAAATCTGGTAGGTTAGCTATGTCAACCTAGCGTGCCTTTTACATTTAATTGCCTTTTACAATTACATTTGTTTTTCATGTTCGATGTTTCCCTTTTTTACACGTCTACAATTAAATAAAAGATTTAAAGATATAACATGTTGTCTTTATTGGTTTGGCTTAATGGTATTAACTAGGGTGACCAGATTTGAGTTTGTGAAAAAGAGGACACTTTGTCGCGGGACCCCGCCCCCTCCCCCGCGACGAAGTTTTTGGACATGCAGATGACCCCGGCCCGTCCCCCGCAACGAAGTTTTGACATCTTTTTAACATGCAGATGTCATGTACTATTGTAAACTATGCAACTAGTGGAGGCAGCAAGGTGCTCAGTGTTGCCAGATTGGAAATGGCGTATCGTATCGTATTGTAACAGCGAGGTTACGCACCACCATGCCATTCTTAAAGTTTCTGTCCAGGTGTCTCACATCCTCAATCACGTCACCAACCAAATGCAAGCCATCACGTAATTGACGCTACATTTATCACAGTATCAAAGGCACAAAATGATCGCATTTGGAGGATAATAATCCTATCTGGCAACACTGGGAAGGCGGTCGACCAATGACAGTTCTCTCTACAGTCAGAGCTCGCGCAAGAAGGTGGAACGTGAGGGAGATACTCTTTCCAAAACTTGTAAGGACGTAATAACTAGTTTGTGAAAGACCAAGAGAAAAACAAATATCCGACGAGGCAAAATCCCGGACGTTTTTGGAATCCCTGCCGGACGCATTTTTTAGGTCTCGAAAAGAGGACATGTCCGGGTAAAAGAGGACGTCTGGTCACCCTATATTAACTTTGCAAATAATCCCTGATAGATAACTTGTCATCCGCAGAATTGTTAGATAGAGTGTGAACAGTATTACAGACGGTAGGCACAATAAGTACACCAACCTTTCCAATAAACAAATGTTGTTGCTTATAATTATTACTAGTAGTGACATCTGTAGAGGCATTTATTACCAGTAGCTATTTCTTTATCAAAATGGCACAGCCTAAACATTGAGAGACAACCCATTGTGTGAGTACTTTTACTTTTAATACTTTAATAAAAGAAAATTAATTAAAAGTAAGTACTTTTTACTTTTACTTAAGTAGGATTGTTGATGTAGTACTTGTACTTAAGTACTAAACTTCAGTACTTCCTCCACCACTGGTGATGTGTGAGAAGAGAGAAAGAACACACACACACATGAGCTGAACACTGAGTGATGCTTGAGAAGAGAGAAAGGACACACACATGAGCTGAACACTGAGTGATGTGTGAGAAGAGAGAAAGAACACACACATGAGCTGAACACTGAGTGATGCTTGAGAAGAGAGAAAGAACACACACATGAGCTGAACACTGAGTGATGTGTGAGAAGAGAGAAAGGACACACACACACATGAGCTGAACACTGAGTGATGTGTGAGAAGAGAAAAAGGACACACACATGAGCTGAACACTGAGTGATGTGTGAGAAGAGAGAAAGGACACACACATGAGCTGAACACTGAGTGATGTGTGAGAAGGTAAAGGTGAGTAATGATGAGTAAATTAATGAGTTATGATGATTCCAACAATGAAGATGGTGATGAATAGTGTGATGACAGTAGCAGTGCCTGTAAGAATAACAAACAATAACAACAACAACACTTTAATGTGTCTAGCACCTTTCTGACTATAGCCCAAGGTGCTTGTAACAGGACTGAGCGGTGTCACCGTGTGCGGGTGGGTCTGACTAAACCCCAGAGGCAGAGTAAGTTTTGTATTTTAATCAAGGCTTGACAAAAAAAAAAATCTAAATCTAGCAAAATTCCCAATAGATGTATTAACCAGTGAAGAACATAAAAGAAAAAAATTTGAAAATATTAAAAAAATCAGCAACTGTAATAAAGTTACAAATCTGCTTAGCCTCTCACAATCAGAGGACGAAATCAGCAATTGGAATCACACCTTTCTCTATCAGAGTAGGACAAGACTAGTCAACATTGGACAGGACAAAGATACCTATACACCAGTAACCAGCACCATTTACGAACAGGAGTACACTTAACAAATCAATCAACCACACAGATGACAGGACAGACTCTGATACAAAAATACAATATAATGCTGTACTCAGCATGTTCCAGCTCTAAACATTGTGACCATTGATTCCTGCGGCAAAATAAGAAAACTTCTAAAGTTGGAGAAATATGCTCAGATGTCCGAGTCACGGTTAAAGGCCTGACTGCTGCATTCTGTGCCATATGAAGCTGAGCACTGTGATAGCAAATGTTTATCATTTTTAAAAACGAATTCTCAAACACTGGCACGTGTGTGAGAGAGTGTGTGTGTGTGTTTGTGTGTGTGCGTGTGTGATTGTGTGTGTGTTTGTGTGTGTGTGAGAGAGAGAGGGAGAGAGACAGACAGAGAGAGAGAGATGCTAACTATACTCACTGTATTGAACAATCTTCTGCATCTTCTCCCAGACTCTGAACTTCAGGTTGCCCAGGTGTTTTGCCACATTGATCAGAGGTCCTGAAACCCTCTCTGGATCCTGCAGTGTGCACTGGGCTCTGGAATAACATTCAGGAGTCAGTGCTGCTGTGGGTTTGGGTTCAGAACCACAGAGAAGAGAGAGACAGGAGGCAGATCACTCACCTCTCCACTGTGCTCTTGTAGTTCTGGGGAAAAAAGAGAGGTAATGGAATAAATGATGCTGTATTAAACACCCACTGTTATCAGGTAAGTACAGCTTACCCTGTCCATAAGGATGACATGTCCTTGGTGTGTATGCTACAACAATAAGATAATAATCACAAAAGTCAATAGCTAGCATATGTGGAGTAGTGACCCACTTCTCATAGATACAATGTCATCCTGAAGTTTGGTCAGT
>NC_045153.1:5874578-5882078 GCF_900700415.2 Clupea harengus
CCCAGCAGTGAGTCCCTGAGTTAAAGCCCTCAGAGCCCAGGACACTGGCATAGTAATCAAATCTCTCTGGGTTATCAGGGAGCTGCTGTCTCTCATCACTGCCTTCCCTTCTGTCTTCATCACCATCATCATAGTCGTCATCACTGTGTTCAGCATCGTCATCATCACTGACTTCATCATCATCACTGCCTTCACCTCCGTCTTCATCACCATCATCATCGTCTTCATCACTGACTTTATCATCATCATTGTCATCACCCCATCTCACACTGGTCAGATTCTCAGACAGGATGAGATCTGGGTGTGCAGTGTTGGGATCCAGAGTCACAGGAGCTGCAGAGAGAAAGAACACACACATGAGCTGAACATGAGTGATGTGTGAGAAGAGAGAAAGGACACACACATGAGCTGAACACTGATTGATGTGTGAGAAGAGAGAAAGAACACACACATGAGCTGAACACTGAGTGGTGTGTGATAAGGATGTGAATGATGGTCAGTGTTAATAGTGGTGTTAACCAGCGTAATGGCACCTACACTAGGTAACACTTGGCAACTGTATGTATTCATATACCTGAAAGGAGGTAGAGCTGTGAGGGAGTTTAGCCACAAGGGGGATGATGGTGGAATGAAAGGGGGATCAACCAAACTCTCATGCATTTCTCTCTCTCTTTCTCCACACACATTTATATATCTATCCATCTGTGTATGCATCTCTCCTTCCATGTATTTTTCATTCTTCTTGCGTCTGTGTGTAATAAATCATGTTTAAACAACTATGGCTACTCATGTAAAGTCATTGCCCTGATCTTTGGTAGCTCAGGTCATGAGCATACAATGTGTGTGCGAGGCCTGCATATCTGTGGACTCTCTAAGAAAAGGGCCAAAAACTTCACAAAGTACTGCTCTAATTGTTAGCCTCTTTATCAGGTGTCACCTTTACCCTTAATGTACAATATGGACTGAGACTGTCGATCTGATCCGGATCCATGTTTCTCTGTCATGTGCCCCATGTCTTGTGCGCGCTCTCTCTCGGTTTCATCCATGAGGAAGATTTCTCTGGGTTGTAAATCATCACTTCTAAAGCATGTTATCTCCTTTCGGAGTCAGGTGTACACTACCGTTCAAAAGTTTGGGGTCACCCAGATAATTTCGTGTTTTCCATAAAAACTCACACTTTTATTTATCAAATGAGTTGCAAAATGAATAGAAAATATATTAAAGACATTGACAAGGTTTGAAATAATGATTTCTATTTGAAATATTAATTTTGTTCTTCAAACTTTGCTTTCGTCAAAGAATGCTCCATTTGCAGCAATTACAGCATTGCAGACCTTTGGCATTCTAGCTGTTAATTTGTTGAGGTAATCTGTAGAAATTTCACCCCACGCTTCCTGAAGCACCTCCCACAAGTTGGATTGGCTTGATGGGCACTTCTTGCGTACCATACGGTCAAGCTGCTCCCACAACAGCTCAATGGGGTTGAGATCTGGTGACTGCGCTGGCCACTCTATTACACAGCATACCAGCTGCCTGCTTCTTCCCTAAATATTTCTTGCATAATTTGGAGGTGTGCTTTGGGTCATTGTCCTGTTGTAGGAGGAAATTGGCTCCAATCAAGCTCTCTCTCTCTCTCTCTCTCTCTCTCTCTCTCTCTCTCTCTCTCTCTCTCTCTCTCTCTCTCTCTCTCTCTCTCTCTCTCTCTCTCTCTCTCTCTCTCTCTCTCTCTCTCTCTCTCTCTCTCTCTCTCTCTCTCTCTCTCTCTCTCTCTCTCTCTCTCTCTCTCTCTCTCTCTCTCTCTCTCCGCAATTTAATACTTCCTCTAAGCTAAATTTGGATTACTTATCAAATCCAAATAATGAAGTAATGTGTGTGTGTGTGTGTGCAGATGTGTATGCTCACTGTATTGAACAATCTCCTGCATCTTCTCCCAGACTCTGAACTTCAGGTTGCCCAGGTGTTTTGCCACATTGATCAGAGCTCCTGAAACCCTCTCTGGATCCTGCAGTGTGCACTGGGCTCTGGAATAACATTCAGGAGTCAGTGCTGCTGTGGGTTTGGGTTCAGAACCACAGAGAAGAGAGACAGGAGGCAGATCACTCACCTTTCCACTGTGCTCTTGTAGTTCTGGGAAATGGCAAAGGAAGAAGTATAATCAAAATTATTTCTCTTTTGATTAATTAATATCAAGCAATTACATGATTAAATCCATTAACAGATAAATGTAATGACACTTGTTTTTTTTCCCTCCAGACACACATCTCTCTGTGCTCCTGTCCTAGCTGAAAGACTCTTCAGGTAACACCTGTCCCACCTCACCTGCACACTAGTCTCACCCTGCCCTTCTTAAGAATCTGATGTCAGCATTTCTCTGCTGGAAGCTCCTCAATATAACCTCAATATTTAACCCTCAATATAACCTCAATATAGAACCCTCAATATAACCTCTTTATTAATCGGCTCTTCAGAATGTTCCAAAAAGTTCCTTTGATTTAAATGGGCCACCCCAACATTCACAGGTCTGTAATTTCTTTATATTCACCACTTCGAAAAATGTATGACTGCTGTCATTGGCAACGGGTTTCGTGCTTCTAATTCGCATCTTTCATATCATTTCAAGTAGTCCGGTCATTTAACATAACATAAAAGTCATTGTAACTTGAATTCAGCAAGTAAAGGGGTTGCTACACAACACCTGAAACTTTAAAGTTCTATTTGTGTGAAGAGCTTTTTTTTCTTAGCGGAAATCACGAAATCACGGAGGAATTTCTTCTATCGTTTTGCAAAGTAACCGTATAATAAGGGTGATAATGTAATGACCGCCGGACTATACATTATCCCTTACATATAGAGCCCTCAAAATAGAACCAAACTATATATCCTCAATATATAACCCTCTTTAACGGCAATATATAACCCTCATTATAAGCCCAGTATTCTGCTGAAGCCCAAAGGTGTAATGGGGGCTAAGAGCTCAAGATGGTGGATGAGGAGGAGGAGAGTGCAGCTCTTTCACTCCCCACACCCAGATTTCTCCCAGCAGATCTGGGATATGAACCCAGAGACTTTCATACACACAACCATTTGTTCATTGTGTCCTACAGAGTGAAGATTGCTGAGTTTTCAGTAAATAACAGGGACTGATCTTCCAGCCCTACAGGACGTATCCTGCATGTGCTGCCTGAAGAAGGTCCAACATGATGAGGGACCTGAGTCACCCCAGACACAAACTGCCCTCTCTGCTCCTCTCCAAGATGGAGGACTCTTCAGGTGATTTAAAGTCATTTTGTTGGATGTGAGTGTGACTCTCTGCACATCATATTATTAACATTTTCACAAATCATTTCATACATAGCTGAAAGAAAGCCTCAACAATACAAATAAACTGTTGGAAGTGTGTGTGTGTGAGTGTGTGTGTGTTTGTAGTGCATCACAGTAACGAGTAAGTGGCTGTTGAGGAAATTGTCCTAATTTCTCAAGAAAGAATATTCCACAACAGCTTTAACCTCCTTAGTCTCAGACTCCTCAGGTGAAACCAACCCAACAAACCCAGCTCTCCCCTACCTCAATCCCTCTGATACCTGCCCCCCCCCCCCCTTATTAAATACAACTATTAATCAGATCTTAAGAGTCATTATACAGACAGGGGATGGTTCTCACCTGCAGGAATGTGATGTCATCAGCTCCCATCTTCTCTTCTATGGCTCTGATTGTGTCTGAAAGAGATGAGATCTCTCTGCTCATCTTCTCAATCTTCTCCTTTATCATCTGACTCTTCTGCTCCTCCTCCTCCCTCAGTGCAGCTATCCTGGTCGCCTCTTCATCTCGTAGAAACTGGTGAAGCTCCTCAAACTCCTTCTTGATCTGCTTCTCTGTGTGCTGGGCCTGAGTCTAAATAGAACAACATGACTAAAGCCTTGATCCAATTCAATTATGAGCAGATGTGTCAGTTACATTTAAAATGATCCATAAAACATGATTTGCTGTCTCATGATGACATATTAAGAAATACTACTTCTTCATTATATGATCCATGTTTCACCTTAATATGAGCTGCTGTTTGGTCACAGGTGAGTGTAGCCTCCTTAATGGTCTTCAGTTTCTCCTGTAAGGGCTGCAGTTTGACCTTGAGCTCCTCCTGGAATAGATGAACACTTTACTGTAGACTAGAGTCCACACTACTACAATACTGGCACTAGGAAACCAAGTTGCTTCATTTTTAGGGAGTCTCTGAGGGATATATGAGCGAATGAGTGAATATCTGGATATTTTGTGCATGGAGTCAGGGGTGATATGGGGATAACAGGGGGGTTACCCCAAAGTATAGATAAAGTAGACCTAAGCGTTTCCAGATTAATAATACACATCAAGAGACATTAGACATGTTAAGAGATACGGTTTCAGACTTAATACAAATTTATTTTGGAAAAAGGGTATATTGTAATGATTTAAAGCCAATTAGGTGCATAATTAGACCACATCTCTTTGTCAGTAATGATTATGACTCCAAGATGAGTTTTGGAAACGATAGTGATGTGAAGTTTGACTCTTTGTTGGAGAGAGTCGAGGGCTTCCTTAAGTTTGCTCCTGTACACTCTGGGAGTCCTTGGTATGGCAGAGTGGGAGTGAGGAAGAAAAGGCTCAGAGTATTTCAGGTCAGAGGTTTGCATGATGTGCAAGTCATCAGTTGTAACAACAGCGTATAGACATCGCCATCTACTGTTGCATTTGAGGTATTACAGTACCTTCTGCCATGAATAGTCCACAGTCCACACCCAATAGAATAAAATAGATAGAATAGAATAGATCAATAAGTGTTTTGTTTTTTTAGCGCATCACCAATATTACCAGAGTAGTCTCTTACCTTACAGTCCAGTGCTGCTTCATCTACGGGACTGAAACTGTGATTTTTATGTTTCTTTGAGGTCTGACACACCAAACACACAGGCTGTTTATCCTCCAGACAGAAGAGCTTGAGTTTCTCACTGTGCAGACTGCAGAGCACCTCAGACCCTGCTAAAGCTCTCTGACTTCTGTCCCTTACGAAGGTCTCACAAAGGTTCTTTAAGTGGAGGTTAAGGGGAGGTTTGTCATTTGACGATGTTCCCCTACAGACTGGGCATTCTGTAGATCCCTTAGTGTCCCAGAAATGCTGCAGACAGGCTTTACAGACGCTGTGACTACAGGAGAGGAGGACGGGATCCTTGAAGATTTCAAAGCAAACAGGACAGGTGAAATCCTCCTCTGCAAAAGATGTAGAAGCCATTTTCCTATTCAGAACAAATTCAAGTTCAGTTCAGTTTAAGTCCCTTCTCTGTATTACTTTCACTTTCAGGTAGTTTAAAAAATACTGTCAGCCTGTTAGGATTCATCTCACATAACCCCCTCACACACAGGATAGTCAGTCACTTGAACTTCTGTTGAAGTCCAAATCAATCCGATTCAAATATTATCCGAGACAAAACTCATATTCTAGCAGCGTGTCACTACTCGACTAAACTGTTGCGCTTGTTGAACTCACTTCCGCATTCAGGACAGTTCAGTCAAGGGGAGGGACTTTGGTAGAGATTGAATCTGGTTGGTCTGTGTGAGAAGTTTAACATTTCCCTTCTCACTATTATGGACTTCATGGACTGTTTGCCCGCCTTACCGCGAGTGCGGGAGAGGAAGAGAGAAAATGAGTCTTCATTGATTCTCACACGCACGCATCCACACACACAGCGTCTCTCCTCTCTGATCGCGATATATGGATATCGTTAACGTTATTGAAAGTATTGTTTCATGTTTTGTAAACGTGTTGTGGTTATTTGTTGTACAGTGTGTTTGTGTCTTGTGTGTTTGTGTCGGGAGTTTGCCGCAGGTTTGCCGTTTATGCGCGGACATACCCGTCTGCTGGGATATAGCAATCATTCGTGCATTGTGACATTTTCCTACACCTTTTGTGAATGATACTGGTTTGTAAGTGTGGTGCCCACTTTCTCATCTTCCGTTAGCCATTTGTATTTCTATAATGTCCATAAACTGGTTAAACCTACACTTACTCACACTTCCCGGTAATCTCGCTTCCCCATAGTGTTCCCAATGCTAAAGCATGCTTCCCGCTGAGGTTGTACTTTTACAGCGGACCACTAGGGGAGGGAGTGGGGCATTCTGTTACAGGGGTGTTTGCTTTGTCCACATTTTCATTAGGTAATTATTATGCATTCTGGGGATATTTACTATGGTACGAAATGGGTGTTTGGTTGATAATGTTTGCATATGTTATTTTGCATACATTTTCTGAATGGATTTATTTTGTTAATAGTGAGCAATATATGTGTTCAACTATGTGTGTGTGTTTTCTCTTTGCAGATCCCAAAGTACTGAATCCCAACACTCCCAGCAAACCTGGCGTTGTGTTTCAGGATCTGACAAGCCTGTGTGATTCTAAAGACAACTACAACTTCCCTGACCACCCTGAGAGACTTCAGGCACACTGTCCTGGGCTACTACATTCATCACAGTACACAGAATACTTCAATGGATGTGTGTTTGGTCTCAGAAATATGTTAAGAAATTATTTAATAGTGAAATAAATGACAAAAGAAAATGAAGAATCTCCTGCCTTCAAATGAACATGCTTTTGCAAAGATGAACTGGTTTCACCTCGCTCTACTAATAAGACAGGACATCTCTTAGGACAGGCATGACACGTTTTACGATGAGGGCTAACCTGCCCGACAACATATCATTTTTAATGAAACTATAATCTGCAGTTAAACATTCATTCAGTCCTTCGTTCACTGGTTTGTTGGTTCAGTGCTCCAAGTGGTTCAGCCTTCAGCTTGGGTAATTCTCCCACAATGTGAGGTTACACTCCAAACACTGACAGACAAACGAAAAAATGTCCACGACTGACTTTATTTCTCTTAATAAAAAAATACCCACAGCTATAATCTATTCACATGTTATCTGTACAAAAAAAATGTCCCTTCGAAATGAATGCTGAAATGGTCTTCAGTGATGACCTCAGGCTGGGATATCCAGCCTGTCATCATGTCTGTAATCCTCCACCTCCATCGCCATCAGGAACTCTGCAGGACATGGAAGACAGTGTTTCTCACTTCAGCTCAAACAGTGTAGATATTAGATATCATTATGATAACCGTATGATCTTTATATATTATTATGATAACCGTATGATCTTTAAATATCATTATGATAACCGTATGATCTTTAGATATCATCATGATAACCGTATGATCTATCATTATGTTAACCGTATGATCTTTAGATATCATCATGATAACCGTATGATCTATCATTAAGTTAACCATATGATCTTTAGATATCATTATGATAACCGTATGATCTATCATTATGATAACCGTATGATCTCTAGATATCATCATGATAACCGTATGATCTATCATGATGATAACCTGTAGATATCATTATGATAACCGTATGATCTTTAGATATCATTATGATAACCGTATGATCTTTAGATATCACGGAGTA
>NC_045153.1:5887078-5892078 GCF_900700415.2 Clupea harengus
GACAAGCCCTCCATCTCTGTCCCATCCTCCGGACCTGTGTGTGTGTGTGTGTGTGTGTATGTGTGTGTGTGTGTGTGTGTGTGTGTGTGTGTGTGTGTGTGTGTGTGTGTGTGTGTGCACGTGTGTGTGTGTGTGTGTGTGTGTGTGTGCGTGTGTGCGTGTGTGTGTGTGTGTGTGTGCATGTGTGTGTGTGTGTGTGTGTGTGTGCGTGTGTGCGTGTGTGTGTGTGTGCATGTGTGTGTGTGAGAGAGAGATCTCAGTTATAGAAGCATTTCTATAGTAAACTTTACTGTAAAACTCCAATAGTAACAACAGCAAAAACCCAGTAAACCTTCCATCCTCAATGACTATCTAACCCAAAACATGTTGACAAACAATGAAATGACTGTGGAGTTAAGATAGAAATAAGCACACCGCCCCTCAGTCACACCTCTGTAGCGGGTTCTTAAAGGGTACTTTTACAAAGCATTAACAGAACTCAACTCTTATCTGTAGTGTGCTCTTAAAGGGTACTTTTACAAAGCATTAACAGAACTCAACTCTTTTCTGTAGTGTGCTCTTAAAGGGTACTTTTACAAAGCATTAACAGAACTCAACTCTTATCTGTAGTGTGCTCTTAAAGGGTACTTTTACAAAGCATTAACAGAACTCAACTCTTATCTGTAGCGTCTTCTTAAAGGGTACTTTTACAAGCACTAATTCAACTCTTCTCTGTAGTGTGCTCTTAAAGGGTACTTTAACAAAGCATTAACTCAACTCAACTCTTATCTGTAGTGTGCTCTTAAAGGGTACTTTTACAAAGCATTAACTCAACTCAACTCTTCTCTGTAGTGTGCTCTTAAAGGGTACTTTAACAAAGCATTACCGAACTCAACTCTTCTCTGTAGCGTGCTCTTAAAGGGTACTTTTACAAGCACTAACTCAACTCTTCTCTGTAGCGTGCTCTTAAAGGGTACTTTTACAAAGCATTAACAGAACTCAACTCTTATCTGTAGCGTCTTCTTAAAGGGTACTTTTACAAGCACTAATTCAACTCTTCTCTGTAGTGTGCTCTTAAAGGGTACTTTAACAAAGCATTAACTCAACTCAACTCTTATCTGTAGTGTGCTCTTAAAGGGTACTTTTACAAAGCATTAACTCAACTCAACTCTTCTCTGTAGTGTGCTCTTAAAGGGTACTTTAACAAAGCATTACCGAACTCAACTCTTCTCTGTAGCGTGCTCTTAAAGGGTACTTTTACAAAGCACTAACTGAACTCAACTCTTCTCATCAGGGTCATCCACTTCAAGGATCTCCTTTTTGGCTTTCCTCTTCTTGTGTTTGGCAATGGGCATCTCGTCTGTGGGCACAAGCAGAGGCAAAAAAATCAATCAATCAATCAATCAATCAATCTATCTATCTATCTATCTATCTATCAATCAACCTGACCCATCAGCTGAGTTCAGTGCTGTGATTGGCTGACCACAGTGTTGGAGCCAATCATTTATCACTGTGGCTTTGACTTCCTGGATTCAGCTCTACATTCACAGCACTGTCTATTAAATTGCTAATAGGAAAAAGACACGTTTATGAATGCTCTAAATCTAGCCTGTTCTGGTGATAACTAAGTTTTGTACTGGTGGAATAAAACAAAGTTGACATGAGAGGATTAGTAGACTATGGTTAAGACGAAGACAGTCAATGAACGTCATTTACACACTCTTACAAAAGCTTTCTCCATGGGGGTCCAAGTAACAAAGCTTAATTAGAGCGCTTGTTGATATTGGACCTAGCAGCAAACATCCTTTACACGGATTTAGCTAGCATTAGCGGTATAATTAGCATCTTGGCTAGCATTAGGGGTATAGCTAGCATCTTGGCTAGCATTAGGGGTATAGTTAGCATATAATAGCATATTAGTATGCTATTCTAAGCTAAGTCCTACCACCCAAATACATCTTTTGTTGGAAACTCTAGTGCTTCAACTCTCGTCTGGAAAACCCCAACGTTTAAAAATATATATATGCTTCAACTCTCATCTAGAAAAACCCAATGTGTAAAATATATATATGCTTCAACTCTCGTCTTATGTCTAAAAAAATAAATAGAAGAATTACCAATCCCTCCTCCCTACCGATCCCTCACCCCTTACCCTTTTGGGTCATTCTAGAACCTCTCTGCTCTCTCTATACCTATAGGTCATTCTAGAACCTCTCTTCTCTCTCTATCCCTCTACCCTATAGGTCATTCTAGAACCTCTCTTCTCTCTCTATCCCTCTACCCTATAGGTCATTCTAGAACCTCTCTGCTCTCACTATACCCTACCCTATAGGTCATTCTAGAACCTCTCTGCTCTCTCTATACTCTACCCTATAGGTCATTCTAGAACCTCTCTGCTCTAACTATACCCTACAGGTCATTCTAGAACCTCTCTGCTCTCACTATACCCTACCCTATAGGTCATTCTAGAACCTCTCTGCTCTCACTATACCCTACCCTATAGGTCATTCTAGATCCCCTCTGCTCTCACTATACCCTACAGGTCATTCTAGAACCTCTCTGCTCTAACTATACCCTACCCTATAGGCCAAGCGGATAGACCATGAACAGATAGCAGGTGACTCTGCAATGGGTCTGGACTGGACCTAGTCTTGACACTCAGGATCAGGACTAAAACTGTCCCATTCACTCACCTCCTGCGTCTTGGCTTTACACCGCCAGTCCAGTAGGGGGCAGCACAACAGAGGGAGAGACAATGAGTCAGCATCAGGCACAGTTATGCTTGTCACACATGTACTTAAAGGTCTCACAGCAGCACAAAGCCAAGTCCCACTGCCTGGCATGCTAATGCTCCGAATCAAACAGCCGGGTCTCTGTGGCAGATCAGTGAGTATCTGTTGTTTCTAAGGCTGTAAGGGCTGTAAGGTGGTGAAATGGGTGTTCAGCACAGGTTCACAGTTGTGTTCAGCACAGGTTCACAGTTGTGTTCGGCATAGGAAAACAGTTGTGTTCAGCACAGGAACACAGTTGTGTTCAGCACAGAAAAGAGAGAGAGAGAGAGAGATGTATATGCATACGTATATATGTGCAGCAATATATATATGTATGTATTTGACAGACATTTTTCGACATTAGACATTTTCAGACATTAATGCTTTGCAGCTCCCCCTCTAACAGCGAAGCAAACCAAGCACTCTAGTCCTTTACCTGTTTGACCTCTTAGACTTCCTGCCCGACCCACATCCATGTTGTCTCACTTCATATGTACTGCCCTTACGTAGTGCGCACTAAGTAATTAAGTCATTATCAATTAAGTAATTAAGGTTAGAACAAAGAACCTTTTACAGGAGGACACATTGTCAGAAGATTCTCACCCTAGCCTTTAGCTAACCCCTGAGTATATCCTGTAATGATGTATGTATATATTATATGAATCAAGATATGAAAGCAAGGTCCAGTCCATATGGTTAAGTGAAACGGGATTTGAAATCTGAGAATTTGAAAGTCAATATTATCTAAGGACAAGATTAAGGGAGGAGACTGCGCACAATAATATGTGGTGCTGTGCATATGCCAGATTTAGGCATGGGAAGGAAGAGGTGTGTGTGTGTGTGTGTGTGTGTGTGTGTGTGTGTGTGTGTGTGTGTGTGTGTGTGTGTGTGTGTGTGTGTGTGTGTGTGTGTGTAGGAGATTAGAGAGATCAGCTCTCTAATACACTCTCATCCCCACCTTCTTCACTCTTGAGATGAGGTTGCTGTCTTCACACACACACACACACACACACACACACACACACACACACACACACACACCCTCTATATTCCCCATACAGTCACTGAAACAGACACAGACATGGCTATTCATTTACATTTGTGTTCTGTTTTTCTCTCTCACTAGGGAAAGGATGTTGTTGTCCCTGGTGATGGGATTGAGCTCTACTGAGGGGGGACGCTGCCTTAAATAGCTCACGGATATGGAGGCTGCTGTGCTACGTGTTGCTGTTGTTGGTCAAGACAGTTTTTCTTTTTTCCCCAACACTCAAATATTTTATTACACGCAAGGGAATGATGTAATGTCTACATCTCTGAATTAGAATTGGTACTTGTGTTCAGCCCTTGAGGATCACATATTTTTATAAAACAGTGCAATGATTCCCAGAAACAGCGTGTGACAAAAGTGGCTTTAGATAAAACCATCTGTCAAGGGACACAATGTACACACCAATCACAACATAGATATACTCACACACACACACACACACACACACAAACACACACACACACACACATTTTGGGACATCAGTAAACTCCGCTCACCTTGGCATGGGGGGCGATCCTTGACCTCGCTGAAAGAGAGAAAAGATGAGGCAGTCTCAGGTTAGAGCCGGCAGCAGAGGAACAGCACACCGAACGCTAGCACCTTACCAGGCAGGGCAGGCAGAGGCTACGTCACAGCTAAGGCCCCAGACCCACATCATGTGACCCAGGTGGCAGAGTTCTCAGAGAACAAAATGGCAGCACACTGTAAAGCCTCGGATGGCTGAATAAAGCTCTTCTTAGTAAACATGCCATGAAGCAAATCAAGAGGGTCTGATGTCATGACAATGGCAACAAGCACTAAACACCTTTGTCATGTGTGCAGTGATCATCACTCATTTCTCATGAATCATTCATCATTAATCAGATCATCATTACAAATAAAAACAAATTAAGTTTATATATAGCAACGTTTGGGCACATCAATGGACTTTACATGAGCATATTCTACATCCAGCAAACAGGAGATGCAGCTTGAAATCAATTGCAAGTGGAGGTCAAGATAATACAAACAGGAAGAGACTAAAAGGTCACAAAACAACACAACAAGACACAGGAAGAGGATGAGGAGTATGATGATGATGATGATGAGGACGACGATGATGATATTCCAGCAAAGGTGCAAATTATTCTGAAACAGATCGAGTCCCATAACCTGGCTATGTGGTAAATCTCCTCATAGAAGAGCCCTATGGCTTTGTAATG
>NC_045153.1:5894578-5899578 GCF_900700415.2 Clupea harengus
AGAGAGAACAGGAGAAAGAGAGAGAGGGGGGGAGGGGGAGAGGCGAAGGGACTGACAAGGGGATAGAGTGAATGAGTAAGTGAGTGTGTGACAGTGAGAGAGCAAGAGAGAGAGGAGGAGAGAGGGAGGAGAAAATAGGTAATCTACAACTAGAGAGAGAGGGAAAGGGGGGAGAGGCAGAGAGGGAGGTGCAAAGAGAAAGACAACAAAAAAACAAGCAAGAGGACATGCCACAGCACTGGCCATCTGTCCTCATGCCACAACAACAGTGACAACAATGGACTGGACAGCTTTAGAAACCTGTGCACCTGCAGACGTTTTTTTGTGTCTGTGTGCATTTAAGCACATTTCACTCCCATGGTGACGTCATTCATGCTCAAAAACAATATTAACATTTAGGTAGGTGTGTAACTCTATCAGCAGACATGTAGCAGACATGTAGGTGTGTAACTCTAGTAGCAGACATGTAGCAGACATGTAGGTGTGTAACTCCATTAGCAGACATGTAGGTGTGTAACTCTAGTAGCAGACATGTAGCAGACATGTAGGTGTGTAACTCTATCAGCAGACATGTAGCAGACATGTAGGTGTTTAACTCTATTAGCAGACATGTAGGAGTGTAACTCTATTAGCAGACATGTAGCAGACATGTAGGTGTGTAACTCTATTAGCAGACATGTAGGTGTGTCTATTAGCAGACATGTAGCTGACATGTAGGTGTGTAACTCTAGTAGCAGACATGTAGGTGTGTATCTCTATTAGCAGACATGTAGCAGACATGTAGGTGTGTAACTCTATCAGCAGACATGTAGCTGACATGTAGGTGTGTAACTCTATTAGCAGACATGTAGGTGTGTCTATTAGCAGACATGTAGCAGACATGTAGGTGTGTAACTCTAGTAGCAGACATGTAGGTGTGTCTATCAGCAGACATGTAGCAGACATGTAGGTGTGTCTATTAGCAGACATGTAGCTGACATGTAGGTGTGTAACTCTATCAGCAGACATGTAGGTGTGTAACTCTAGTAGCAGACATGTAGCAGACATGTAGGTGTGTAACTCTATCAGCAGACATGTAGCTGACATGTAGGTGTGTAACTCTATTAGCAGACATGTAGGTGTGTCTATTAGCAGACATGAAGCAGACATGTAGGTGTGTAACTCTATTAGCAGACATGTAGGTGTGTAACTCTATTAGCAGACATGCAGGTGTGTAACTCTAGTAGCAGACATTTTGCTAATATATGTATGTAGTTAATTATAATAATTTTGGCTTCTACAGTGTGAGTTTATATAAAACATCTTATTTTGCTAAGCTTTTTAATTTCCTTGCAAAAATCAATAACATTGTGCTGAATCCAACTTTTTCATATTTTATTATCATGAATTTAAATATCAATCTATATAAAAAGTACAAAATACAAAATATAAATATACAGTTCTTTCTCGGGGTGCGTATACCTGTGTATGATACTAGAGTTCATTGCTAATGTACAGCAGTCCCTTAGAGGAGCAGGCCTAGGTCTCATACCATCGACAGTAGTCATGTCGTTTGGTCAGATAAGTTGATTTTGCAATCAGGGCTCACAACATGTAAACTATGTTTTTGGTCAAAATGAAAAAGAAGGCTTTTGGATTCAAACAAAGACCTCACCTTTACATATGTATGTAGCATATAATTACACACAAAATGATGTAAAAAATCAAACATTATCTATACTAAACATAAAAAACTATGTAGCATGACATCATTTTGGAGATGAAAAAGTGGGACCACAAAAGACAACATGGTTACAGTTTGAAGTCAGTGTTCCAATCAGTGCCATTCTATTCTATCAGTGACATTCTATTCTATCATCAAGTTGCTGTGTTCTGACAGGGCATCAGAAGTAATCCCTCATGGTGTTGTAGTAAGAACTTGGGACTGAGCCAAAGGAAAATAAACAAAACAACTATATAGCTTGCTGTAAACGTAACCTTGAGCAGGATTAGGTTTTCACCTGAGGCTAGACTGAGGCGTTAGAAGAGGTTATAAAAGCTTTGACTTTTGATGTGAAGAACTTATAGGATCCTATAGGATTGGCAGTTAAAAGATAAAAACAAACAACAACAGACGCCATTTCACACAATAATTCTGGGGGGCATTCCAAGTACGGGGTTTAGTGGCTATCCCGGGAAAGTTAAGTCAGAGTAAGTGGTAAACCTCCTAAAAGAAGAACCCTATGGCTTCGTTTTGCTAGGAGAATGAATCCATAGGGGCACTTCTATTAGCAGGTTTACCACCTGAGTTACTCTGAGTTACCTTAACCAAGTGTGTCACTAAACCATGTACTTGGAATGTCCTGCTGATTGGCACTTGTTTCTGTGATTAAATTAGGCATTGTGTCTGGGCTATTTATAACACGTATTAAGGAAATATTAAGAAAAACAGAAAAGTCATTTTTTTAATTGATCAATATCAAACCCAATGCCCTGCATCCTCATATCAGTGTGTTAATGTTTCTCCCTCAACATATCGGTGTGTTAGTGTTTCTCCCTCAACATATCTGTGTGTTAGTGTTTCTCCCTCAACATATCTGTGTGTTAGTGTTTCTCCCTCAACATATCAGTGTGTTAGTGTTAGTGTTTCTCCCTCAACATATCTCCATGGTTGCAAAGTCCTCTCCTCTCTCCTCTCCTTTCTTCTCCTCCTCTCCTGCTCTCTGTAATCCCCTGTTCCCTCTCTCCTTTCTCCTCTTCTCCTCTCTCCTCCTCTCCTCTCCTCTCCTTCCTCTCCTCTCCTCCTCACCTCTCCTGCTCTCTGTAATCCCCTGTTCCCTCTCCCTTCCCTCTCTTCCACTGACCTGAAATACCTTCATCCAATCGGGGTCTTCATCGCTTACATAACAACCAATCAGCACCTCAGTCTTACAGTCAGGGAACCAATCAGCACCTCAATCGTACAGTCAGGGAACCAATCAGCACCTCAATCTTACAGCCAGGGAACCATGTGTGTGTGTGTGTGTTTGGGCACATAACTGTATATTTGTGTGTGTGTGTGTGTGTGTTAGGCCTCATATATCTCTTCTCCATCTGCTGTGGCCCTCTACAAGGATTCTCTCTCTCTCTCCTCTACAAGGATTTTCTCTCTCTCTCTCTCTCTCCTCTACACGGATTCTCTCTCTCTCTCTCTCCTCTACACGGATTCTCTCTCCCTTTCTCCTTGACTACTGTTCCTCCTCTCTGTGTGTCTGCATCTCTCAGCATGTGTGTATATGAGAATGTGTGTGTGTCTGCATGTTTGTGTGTGTGTGTGTCTGCATATGTGTGTGCTTCCAGGTGGTGTCCTCTCACTGTGGGGTGTCCTGGGCCTTGGTTTGTAGGAGTTTATGTGTGTGTGTGTGTGTGTGTGTGTGTGTGTGTGTGTGTGTGTGTGTGTGTGTGTGTGTGTTAGGGTTCGTCAGGTAGCGTCCAGGTTGTGGGAACCCATTGCGGGTCCTCCTGGGCGTGCTGGATCAGGGTGAAGAGCTGCAGGCAGGTCTCTCTCAGGTCCTCGTTCACCAGCACGTGGTCAAAGAAGTGGCCATACAGGGCCTCCAGACGCAGAGATGTCGACTCCATCTCACGGAAGTCCACATCCTACGGAGCACATGCACAGTTAGCAGACGCTTGTCTCACGGAAGCCCACATCCTACAGAGCACAATAATTATACCAAACTGGACTGTTTAAACAGTAGCTCCTCAGAAAGTCTTCACATGACTAAAACATTAACGGGTATGCCCATATTCAAGTCAGCAGTGATGCCTCTGATGGAAATCGATATTACTATTAATTTGTATACTTATACTATTGCATTGCAAGCTTGTACTCCTGTGTGTTTGTGTGTGTGTGTTTGTGTGTGTGTGTGTGTGTGTGTGTGTGTGTGTGTGTGTGTGTGTGTGTGTGTGTGTGTGTGCCATGTGTATTGATTGTCTGGGCACACCTCTAGTTCAAGCCACCACCAGGGCCTATGCTAAATAGGATTTAGGAACAAATGCCCATTGCACCTCAGCAGACATCCTCTCCCTGCCCCAGGTGGTGGAATACACAACACGTATCCACCATTTGGGGCCATTGTGTAATCCAGGATCTTCCATAAGAAGATCCCCTCCCCTCCCACTCACATTCCCCCTTTTCCCACCTGTACCTGTAACACGCCCCCCAATGTTGACCTATGACCCCACTGTATCCTCCCATGGCTGACTGGTATTTAAACTGTAACACTGTAATGTTCATTAGTCTATTCTTGTTTCTACTTTGATGCTGGAACTGACCCCCTGCAGGAGTGCGCTGGAATAAATCTCAGAGAAACCTTTGATTCGCCTCTCTGGTCCATTGTCTAAAGTTTGTCGTCCGCTGCCGATTCTATCACCTCACCCTGAAGTTTCGCTCGATCTGGTAGCTGGTGATGACCTTGGCGTTCCTCCGGGTCTGTCTCAGGCGCTCCAGACTGGGGGGCCTGACGAAGACGATGAAGGGCCGTAGCCTCTTCGTCCTGATGGACTGGATACTCTGCTGAACGATATAACACACATCAGTGTAGTCCTGATATATGGATACTCTGCTGAACAATATCAGTGTATATCAGTGTAGTCTGGATATATGGATACTGTGCATAATGATATATATATCACAGGAGTAGGGCTGGGCAATTCATTGAAAATTCAGAGATACCATCATTCCTAACCTCATACAAACCAAAATTATCATGATAAATTGCACTTTTGTCTGACAACAAAAAATATGTGATTGAGTGAATATTAGTCTGATTGTTTACATACCGTATTAAATAGGATTGAGTGAATATTAGTCTGATTGTTTACATACCATATTAAATAGGATTGAGTGAATATTAGTCTGATTGTTTACATACCATATTAAATAGGATTGAGTGAATATTAGTCTGATTGTTTACATACCATATTAAATAGGATTGAGTGAATATTAGTCTGTTTACATACCATATTAAATAGGATTGAGT
>NC_045153.1:5907078-5912078 GCF_900700415.2 Clupea harengus
CTGGAGGTCACAGCCCCCATCATCTCTCCACTGGAGGTCACAACCCCATCATCTCTCTACTGAAGGTGACAGCCCCCATCATCTCTCCACTGGGTCTGCGGTCTGTCACCTGCCCTTTGTCAGCAGTTAGTTCTACTTCCAGACACATCCTGACGCCCTGGCCCTCACAGGACAGAGAGAGACAAAGCTGAACTTCAGAGAGTGCCGATTGGCCCTGTGGCTCTGAACTTCAGAGAGTGCCGATCAGGCCTGTGGCTCTGTACAGGGGGTTCCTTTAACTTAAGTGGGTATGTCAGCCAAAAGGGACTCAAGGTGGAAATTAATATATTTTGTAAAATTTTAAAAATAGGCCCTGGTTTCAAAGGCAGAATGCCAGAGTACATAGATATGCGTACCTGGCACAAAAAAAAATGACTTCACTTCATAACTTCCTCAAAGGAGAGTTTAGAACTGCATCTTTAATGAACAGTGGTACCTCAAGGCCAACCTTTTAGCATAGCATGATCTACATTTCCTGACGCTCCCTCTCTTTCTTTCTTTCTCTCTCTCTCTCTGTGTGTGTGTGTGTGTGTGTGTGTGTGTGTGTGTGTGGGGGGGGGGGCAACTTACCAGGATCTGGATGACCGTCTCCGGGTCCAGCCCCCTCATAGGCCTTCCGTTTACCTCCACGAGCTTATCACCTGGGTTCAGGAGACCTGAGGACACACACACACACACACACACACACACACACACACACACACACACACACACACACACACACACACACACACACACACACAAACACACACACACACACACACACACACACACAAACACACATACACAATATTGGACAGTAAGTAAATGTATTAAGTTAGAGTTAAATGAATGCATATTATAAGCTGTGTGTGTGTGTGTGTGTGTGTGTGTGTGTAGTTGACTCACCACTGCGGTCTGCTAGACCTCCATGGATGACTCTGGCCACGAGGATCTCTTTAGTCTTCAGGTCCTTCTTTATTGTGGCTCCCTGGCAAGACAACACTCACGATCACAGTCGATTCAACAGTTACAATCACAATCGATTCAACACTTACACTCACAATCACAGTCGATTCAACACTCACAATCACAGTCGATTCAACAATCACAATCACAGTCGATTCAACACTTACACTCACAATCACAGTCGATTCAACACTCACAATCACAGTCGATTCAACAATCACAATCACAGTCGATTCAACACTCACAATCACAGTCGATTCAACACTCACAATCACAGTCGATTCAACAATCACAATCACAGTCGATTCAACACTCACAATCACAGTCGATTCAACACTTACAATCACAGTCACAGTTGATTCAACACTTACACTCACAATCACAGTCGATTCAACAATCACAATCACAGTCGGTTCAACAATCACAATCACAGTCGATTCAACACTTACAATCACAGTCACAGTTGATTCAACACTCACAATCACAATCACAGTCGATTCAACACTCACAATCACAATCACAGTCGATTCAACAGTTACAATCACAATCACAGTCAATTTAAGTCAGATCCTGTCCATGAATGATGACGATAAGGATCCAACAGGATGGCAGATTTGAAATGTTGGCAGTAGGGTGGCAGTTACACAACATCACATAGCACAAATATATCAGCAGAATGACATGGTATTGACATGCCTCTATGTGTGGATGCTGCAGACGTGTAGAGCTGCTTGCAAAGGCGCCCCAGAGTACCACACTTACTGTTGGGTTTGCTCTACACACTCACACACACACACACACACACACACACACACACACACACACACACACACACACACACACACACACACACACACACACACACACACACACACACAGACCCCTGCTCTACACACATTTTCACCCTGCAGGAGTTGTGTTTACCATTTTTCACTTCAGAAACTTACAAACTGTCACAAGCTGAAGTGTAGGAACACACAGACACACACACACACACACACACACACACACACACACACACACACACACAAACACACACACACACACACACACACAGAGGAGAGACATGAACGTAATGGATGAATTTCAGACAGACGGCTGGAAAACAATACAGATGAGAGAGAATAAGAGATGGTGAAACTGGCACTTCCTCTTTGGGAGTGGTCACTGGGTGCAAACACCCCCTCTTTGGGAGTGGTCACTGGGTACAAACACCCCCTCTTAAGGAGTGGTCACTGGACACAAACACCTCCTCTTTGGGAGTGGTCACTGGACACAAACACCTCCTCTTTGGGAGTGTGTACTGGACACAAACAGCTCCTCTTTGGGAGTGTGTACTGGACACAAACACCTCCTCTTTGGGAGTGTGTACTGGACACAAACAGCTCCTCTTTGGGAGTGTGTACTGGACACAAACACCTCCTCTTTGGGAGTGTGTACTGGACACAAACAGCTCCTCTTTGGGAGTGGTCACTGGGTACAAACACCTTCTCTTCGGGAGTGGTCACTGGACACAAACACCTCCTCTTTGGGGTGAGGGGCTGAGCTCATGTTCAGAAGATGCAGACGCACTGCGAACGCACAATGTGTGACACAAATCTCCTGGATCAGGGATAGATTTCCAAATGAAAATGAAATGACTTCGGAAAAATGGCGTCCAGAAGAGAAAAGACAATATGGGTTCTCTGTGGCCTTCACTTTCACAACAGCACTGCTTTACACTGCTGCAGAGGAAGAGTGATGATGATGATGATGATAACAGATAACAGCACTGCTTTACACTGCTGCAGAGGAAGAGTGATGATGATGATGATGATGATGATGATGAACAGTAAGTGGATGAAAACGAATGAATGAAGATGAAATGGCCGCTGTGTCGATGAACCAGTTGGTAAACCCATGGCGTATGAGCAGGACAGTGATTAAAAGGACATAAGGCTGTCCTACCTCATGAGCACAGAGTGGAGCGGCGTCCGTCCTCAAGCACAGGACTGAATGTAAAAACAGAAACTCAAGACAAAAAAAGACAATGACTGAGTGAAAATGACAAGAAGAAGAAGAAAAGAGAGAGCGAGAGAGAGTGAGAGTGAGAGAGAGAGAGAGAGAGAGAGAGAGAGAGAGAAGAGAAAAGAAGATAGGGTAGCTGCTGGAAGTTGCCCAGGCCAGGGGGCAATTATTTCTTCGTCTTGGTCTTCTTCTTCTTGCGTGTGAAGAGGCAGCCGACTGTCTCGTAGTCGTCGATGGACTTGGAGACGGGCAAGGCCACGGGCTCGGGCAGGCCGTTAAAGGGCGTGAGAGACTCCAGGTAGGCCTGGCGCTGCGGAAACGTGGGCAGGAGGGGCGTCAGCTTCTTCATGCTGGATCTCCGCTGCAACGACGGTGAGCGGCTGGAGCAGGATGACGATGAAGACGAGGATGACAGGGACAGCGAGAAGCGGAACCGGGTCTGCACTGAAGATTCTGCCAGGGGCTTCTTGCTCTTTGCCGGTACTTTGCGTTCCTTGGGTTCCTTGAGTTCCTTGATTTCCTTGAGTTCCTTGGGTTCCTTGGGTTCCTTGTGGTCCTTGTGTTCCTTGGGTTCCTTGTGGTCCTTGTGTTCCTTGTGTTCCTTGTGTTCTTTGGGTTCCTTGTGGTCCTTGTGTTCCTTGGGTTCCTTGTGGTCCTTGTGTTCCTTGGGTTCCTTGTGGTCCTTGTGGTCCTTATGGTCCTTATGGTCCTTGTGGTCCTTGGGTTCCTTGGGTTCCTTGTGGTCCTTGTGGTCCTTATGGTCCTTATGGTCCTTGTGGTCCTTGTGTTCCTTGTGGTCCTTGTGTTCCTTGTGGTCCTTGCCCTGCCGTGGGTGGTGGGTCATAGCGGTGTGTGTTTCTGTGTGGGCTCCAGGTTTGTGTTTGGGCTTGGAGCGGGGTGGGGGCACGGGCAGCTTGGCGCGGGCACTCTGGGGCGACCTGCTGGCCACCACCAGGCCCTGCAGCTTGCTCACCACCTCCGAGAGCAGGCTCAGTGCCTTGGCGTCCTCGTCCAACACCGGGGCCGCTCCTGCCGACGACGCCAGGTCTGCCACGGTTTTGCCCCCGCCTCGCCGGTTGGTGGGGCGCCGTTCCTCCAGGCTGCGCTGGCGCAGCATCCTCGAGGGCGGTGTGGCCCCCCCCGAACCCCCGCTACGCTGGAGCGGCCCGGGGCTGGAGGGGGCCGTCTGGGAGTGGGTGGGGTCCGCGTTGAAGACGGGGGGCAGGTTGGGCGGTTTGTTCTTGCGTTTGATGACGGAGGGTGTGGAGGAGAGGGGCAAAGGTGAGCTGGGTACGGTGGCGCTACGCTGGCGGAGGGGGGGATGCCTCTTGCCCAAGCGGGTTTTCTTCTGGGTGGGCGTTTGCAAGCCGCTGGGTTTCGGGCTGTCCCTGCTGCGCACGTCCACTATCACGTTGTCTTCCATGACGGGACAACAAGCACAGCGAGAAAGGAGACAAAGCATAACAACGTTTATAAAAGACCAAGACATGCTTCATTCCTCTTTCAAACACAACGTTTATAAAAGACCAAGACATGCTTCATTCCTCTTTCAAACACAACGTTTATAAAAGACCAAGACATGCTTCATTCCTCTTTCAAACACAACGTTTATAAAAGACCAAGACATGCTTCATTCCTCTTTCAAACACAACGTTTATAAAAGACCAAGACATGCTTCATTCCTCTTTCAAACACAACGTTTCAGTGATGTATATTAACTCACTATTATATATTAATATAATATTATATTAATTGGAATGGGTGTCCATGCTGATGCTTCTAGCGAAACTCAAGCCAAAGTAGGCTAAGGAGAGGACCTTGAGAAGCACCCTGACAGAAGTGAACTTGAGAGGTATAAGGGCATTGGATGTGCACTAACATATCAGAAACAAGTGCACTGGTTGCACCCTTATAAGTGCTCTGAATGTGCACTTATAACAGAACCAAGTGCACTGGATGAACACTTATAACAGCACCAAGTGCCCTAGATGTGTACTTATTAGTCC
>NC_045153.1:5922078-5927078 GCF_900700415.2 Clupea harengus
CGTAAACAGAAGCCAAGCCTGTTATCAGGACAGCCTGCGATCCACTGCACTGAAAGAACCCAGTGGAGGATTACAAGCCTACTGCCTCCTGTGCCTAATGAAATGATTTAGTCTCAGTCATGCACACACACACACACACACACACCAGCACACAAACACAGGCACACACACACAGGCACACAAACACACACACAGGCACACACACAGGCACACACACACACAGGCACACACAAAAATACAAACATGCACATACACACAGATGCACATATGTACACACACACAAACAGATACACGCATAAACTATACACTAAGCAATCAGGTAAAAAAAAATGTACAAGATTTATGTTTAAAATAAGATTTAATGTATAATATAAAACACAATTGTAGCCCCCTCTGTTGTTAAGACTTAATTTGAAACATTAGCAGGAATCTGCAGTCTAGTCTGTAACAGTGCACACAGGACGCCAAAGGCAGAAAAAACACAGTGAATCAATGGGAGCCAGCGGAATGCAGCCATGCTTTTTGGACCTATGTCCCAGCGGCACAGGGACTTACTCTACAGTCTCTGAGCACAAACCGGAAACCTGGAAGACATTCTCGAGCACAAACGTGGAAGACATTCTTGAGCACAAACGTGGAAGACATTCTCGAGCACAAACGTGGAAGACATTTTCGAGCACAAAGCCACACATTCATCACCACAAATAACAGTTGACAAAAGGTGACAGTGTCTTGACCTCCATCAGATCCATGCCCAGATCCGCCCGAGGGTCAGACCCGATCTGGCCACCCGTTGCTGTTCAGACACGTCCCTGTGCGACTCTACTGAGGTCGTCTTTACGGAGCTGAAAAGTCGGTCCGAGTGATACAGTGTTTTTGGCACAGAGCAAGAAAAAAGTAGAATGGACATTTCCAAACAACTAAGTGTTCCCTTTCAAGAGGGAGGGAAAAAGTCAACCAATGGGTATCTATGTGATGTTTTCTTTTTCCATGTACAATCACCACATCATTATTAGATCAATTTAGAACAAAGGATGTGTGCATTTGTTGATTAGAATATAGAATGGTCTCCACTGTACTACGAGTAACCATGTGCCCCCCTATGCAGGTCGTCGTGACGATGGAATTACTGTATGTCTCTTCAACCCGTTCCGTATCCTTGCTTGTGACGTTCATGTAGTTATAGCTGGTAGGCATAGGTACCTGGAAGGTGCCATGACCTTGGGTGTTTAATGCTGCGAATCATAATTACAGCTTTTCTCCATTATCGCTTCTCATCAAAGTGTCCCCCGTTCCAATTCAATCATGTCCTAATCCCGAGAGAAAGCCCAATAAAATAATCATTTAAAAGCAGCTGCATCGCCCCAGATTTGCACAACCCCTCAGCAACAGACTTTCCCCTAAATAGGATTTAAAAAATAAAAACTATTTTTACAATAATAATTTTTTTTAATCTTTTCTGACAATCATTAGATATTTCCAGTGTTTTTTTTGTTTGTTTGTAACAGTAGAAAATACATCCCTTCAAACCAAAATTGGATCCCTTTTGGCAAACTAGTGCTTCAGCAGTAACATGTACAAAAGCAGCTAATCTGCATCCCTATCTGTAATGCTGAAAGGCCTCCATGAGAGACGCCCCTCCTCATGACTGTCCATCCAGGCCAGCTCTCATAGGCCTGCGTCTGTGAATGTTGAATTGGTGGGAAATATGTCCACACTCTATGGTAAGGGTATGTATATGTCCACACTCTATGGTAAGTAACTTAGCACTGGGTACAATGTACTCACTTGGTTGACTTATGAAGGGTTTGAATGTAGTGCACTTCACATGTAAGTATATGGCGCCAAAAAGCACTAAGCCTAACCATAGCTGTATGTCCATACTGTAACAACATGGACTTGAGCATGGCACTGCAATACACAAATTACTTAATTTAGTACTGCGTACAGTGCACAAAATATTACATAAAGGCAAAGTGTATGAAAAGAGATAATTAAATATAGAAACACTGGATAAGGTGTGCACATCTAACCCAAGCCGAACCCTAGGTGTTGGGCAAAATAAAGGTAACTTGGAAACCGATTTAAATTAGCAAAACGTTGCAAATGAAGGACAGAAAATACATGAAATGTGTTTGGTGTTTGGTTTGGTGACACATTGTTACGGCACGTAAATATGCTGGTCCAGACAGTTCTGGTTCTGGATCTAGTTCCCATAGATCCAAACAGGACCGGATATATTCCTGAGTCAGATGCTATCTGGCTAACAGTGATACTGGCTAACTGTGTTCCCTGTCATACGTCTCTGCGTTAATGCAAAGAAACCTGAGGCATAAACATATCTGTTAAACACTAGAAAATGACACATCTCCTCCTCAGTCTATATTAAGTCAGTCTACTCAAAGGTACTAGTTGAATTAATTGACGGCATCAGTGAACTCCATTATTATGTAACGATGATAACGAGCTAACGAGCGGATTAGCCTACAATGATGACACTGTCACTAGAGGTACTGCACTACAGTAAGTCTGGAGTTCAAAATGCTTTCACTTCTGGGTTAACCACTGCAACCACCTTTAAACTCTCTCTCTCTCTCTCTCTCTCTCTCTCTCTCTCTCTCTCTCTCTTTCTTTCTTTCTCACTCTCTCTCTGTCTTTCTCTCTCTCTCTCACACACACACACACGTACGCACACACACACACACACACACACACACACACACACACACACACACGTTCACAAAAACTATTACATAAAGACTTGCAGGTGTCTTTAAAGTGTTAGCTGTTAGCTTGGTAGCCTACAGTGCTTCAAAGAGTCCGCAACTCTTTTCTGCTACTGTTTTGAGCTAGCTAATCTGAACAACACACGCACGCTTCACTACAGCACCAAGCAGTCTTGGGCAGGGTCAACCAATGGGGTTAGGAGATAAACCACTCAGTGAGCAGAGCGCTCTGACATGGATCTAACCCAGTGAGTCCACGGCCATCTTGAAACGTTCCCTACGGGGTCTTCTCTCGCTGGATCTGAAAGTAGCAAGCCTGCGCAACAGGAAGAGGACGACTTGAGTTTCAATGCAAGAACAAAACAACAAAACAAACAACAAAACAATGATAATCACAAATAACTTGGATCAGATGCTTAGCCCACAAGCTGGTTTCAAATCTTAATTTGCATCTGCCTGCCCACATCTTGCATATTCTGCCTTGGGTTTTGGCAATAAGGGTACATTGAGATGGCTATGACCCTTCAACCCCTAACCCTACTTCTGAATCTCAAGATGAAACATGGTACGGCTCAACCTTGACCCCTAACCTCCTGGAGTGAGTGCATGTTCCGTGAGGCGTACCTTTAGAGTGGTGAACATGAGGCCGTCTTCTCCATGCTGGAGGTGAGGGTCCATCAGGTCATCTATCAGGCTCACCTCTGAGCCCAGGTGCCTGATGCTGGAGAGGGGGGATAAACACACACACACACACACACACACACACAGACACACAGACACAGACACACAGACACAGACACACAGACACACAGACACAGACAAAGACACAGACACACACACGAATACAGTGTTCACATAAATACAAAGAAAACAGAGTTTTTGCCAATATGGAGACGTTTTGTTGCGTTTTGGCCTTTCGTCCACACGATAACAGTGTTTTCATTAACTAACAGCTGCCTAGCTATACCTAGCTAGCAACAGCGTCTCCACTTTTTTTTCGTGTGGACACAGATTAACTCCCAAAATGTTTTCATGTGGACGTGGAAGTCTTTTTGACAACGCAAAGGAAAAATATTGTTTTTAAAACACTCAGTTGTCATGTGGACATCGAAGAGACAGTGTTTTCTCATAGAGGTCTGAGCCAAAGGCCTTCACGAGGGAGATACTCCATTACATACCAAGCTCCTAGATAGTGGGCTCACACAACATCATATATAGACATGTCTTTGCATATCTTTTACAATTATCTTTTTTGTGAAGCGGTCACATGTACACACACACACACACACACACACACATACACACACACACACACACACACACACACACCCCTTACCGGGCTCTCAGCACCACATAGAGGAACAGAGGGAAGAGGTCGTCCATGGACCATTTGAAGTCCTGCTCCAGCAGAGCCAGGGCCTCCTGCGTCATGTCCTCGAACGTGTGCCTGATCACCAGCAGCTTATCCGCAGGAGTGAAGGTGGTGCTGCCACAGGCACAGACCAGCGCACATGAGGACACATGAGGACAGGACACTGATGCTTTAGCAGCTAACCAGCTAACTAGCATGCATGAGAACAGCTCATTGGTGTAATAGCATCTAACCAGCATGCTCACTGTTATATCAGCTAACTGGTGTTTTAGCAGTTAGCACCTACTCCTGTTGGAGCTGGTTCAGGATCATATATAAATATATATACACACAGATAGATAGATAGAGATAGACAGAGAGAGAAAGAGCAAGAGACAGACACACAGACAAACAGAGAGAGAGAGAGAGAGAGAGAGAGACAGACACACAGACACACAGACAAACACAGAGAGAGAGAGAGAGGGGGGGGGGGGAGCCAGAGAGAGAGAGACGGAAAGAGAGAGAGAGACAAACACAGAAAGAGAGATAGAGAGAGAGGGGGGGGAGACAGAGAGAGAGTGAGAGAGAGAGACTATTAGACAGCTACCTTATCTGTTGAAGGGTCTCCACAGCTGTAGCATAACAGGCATCTTTAGTGATGGTCAGGACCTACATCACACACACACACACACACACACACACACACACACACACACACACACACACACACACACACACACACACACACACACACACACACACACACACACACACACACACACACACACACAAACAGGAAGTATGTCAGCGCCTGTGCTGACTTCCTGGAGGAAGATCAGAGGTTGGTCCCAGTGCTGTGGCGCTGTGCCAGTGAGCTATGGAGCCAGTGAGAGAGAGTCCTCATGGCCGCTGGGCCGCGACCA
>NC_045153.1:5934578-5944578 GCF_900700415.2 Clupea harengus
ACATAAACACACACACATAAGCACACACACACACACACACACACACACACACACACACACACACACACACACACACACAGACCCCCACACAAAAGTATAAACACATAAACACACACACAAAACAAATGCAGAGCTCATTGAGGACCATGTATGTCATGCTACCTTATACACGCTACCTGAGACATACCGGTGACCTAAAAACACATCTGCAGTTGAAACACACAAACACACACACACACACACACACACAGCCTTACCAGTAGGTCCCGAAGCCGTGCATCTTCCCCTCCTTGCAGTGTCCCTGGTAGTGGTCAGTCTTGTTTGAGTTTTTATTGGGTATGACAAAATCTCCAAACCTGCAGGTTTCCACAGACACACAAAATCATAATCAACAATGATAAGGAGATCTTTTAATTTACTTGATCTGTAGAGCTCCATAAAATCATGGGGAAAAAATGAAGAATTAACCAACTGTTTTAACACAGAATTAGAAGAGGAGATTAAAATAACTGTGGGGCTAAAGCTACAGCTACAATGGCTATCCCATGATGTAGTTCAGCATAAAGGAATTAAACCTGTGAGGTAAAATCGAAAGCTCAAGCTAAAGTTAAAGTTACAGTGGCTAGCCCATGATGTAGTTTGGGATACAGGAATTAAACCTGTGAGGTAAAATTATTTACTGACCCGTCCTCCTGTCCCTGCTTAAACATCCCAATGTAGACGCGTCCATCCGGCCACCTCAGAGTTCCTCTGTGGGGACATCAGGAGAGAGATTAAAGAGGACGCCTCATACATCAGGACATCAGGAGAGAGATTAAAGAGGACGCCTCATACATCAGGACATCAGGAGAGAGATTAAAGAGGACGCCTCATACATCAGGACATCAGGAGAGAGATTAAAGAGGACGCCTCAGAGTTCCTCTGTGGGGACATCAGGAGAGAGATTAAAGAGGACGCCTCATACATCAGGACATCAGGAGAGAGATTAAAGAGGACGCCTCATACATCAGGACATCAGGAGAGAGATTAAAGAGGACGCCTCATAGTTCCTCTGTGGGGACATCAGGAGAGAGATTAAAGAGGACGCCTCATACATCAGGACATCAGGAGAGATTAAAGAGGACGCCTCATACATCAGGACGTCAGGAGAGAGATTAAAGAGGACGCCTCATACATCAGGACATCAGGAGAGAGATTAAAGAGAACGCCTCATACGTTAGGACATCAGGAGAGATTAAAGAGGACGCCTCATACATCAGGACATCAGGAGAGACATTAAAGAGGACGCCTTATAGTGCCATGGATGAGTTCTTTAGCAGTAAAACATTAGGTAACTATAGCATACAGACATCATGAATGCTACTATGTAAAGCTATTTAGTCAGGCAAACCCATTAAAGTATAGGGTAAAGCCATGCCAGATCTACATCCTGGAGGCACTAAACTGTGTACCACCTCTTTTAGACGTCTGAGCTTCTGGCAAACCTAGAGAGTGGAATGGAGCGGGGATTGTGTTTCCACATTCTTCACATTTCTGGCATTCTTAATGAAGGCACACTGCTCCCAGAGACAGAGCATCAGCGTGCAGGAGTGTGGAGATGAGAGACAGAGAGACAGAGAGATAGAGGGACAGAGAGACAGAGGGACAGAGAGACAGAGGGACAGAGAGAACACACAGAACAAACAGCTAGAGGACCATGAGGAGGAGTTCGCTGAATTTGACAAAAAAGTTTGATTAGAATAGCGGAATGTGCTTCTATTCTTTATTATTTTCTTAATCTTTGATACATGCACCCTTCTACGGAATATAAGCATACTTCAAGTTCCTCAGAATATCTATATACATAAAAAAAAACACATTTCGTCATAAAGTCTCTCTTCTGAAGGAACATAAGGATAACTGACACCACACAGCAGTCTACTGAGGCTAGTAGGTCCTGTACCTGCCGTGCGGTTTGCCACATAGCCAGCGCCCCTCGTAGGTCGCGTCCTTGTACCGCCCCTCCTTGCTGAAGGTGTGTGTGGCCGTTCGGGACATCCGCGGCTCTGCTCGTTGACCCCCGCTTGACCCCAAGCCTAGAACTGACCCTGTGACCTTGGCATCAATCTCGGCTTCCAGAAGCTTCTCCACGGCCTGGTTTATGGAGCGAAGCCAGCTGGCCTAAGGGGACGCAGCAGACATGGAGTGACTGTAGAGGAAGCAGCACAAACACTAACAACACTACTGGATAATCTGACACTCAAGAGAGTGAGTGATTCTGGAAGTCTGATCCTCCACCCACAAGAGAGAGAGAGAGAGAGAGACACACAGCTACCCACACATACATGAATGAACACACACACACACACACACACACACACACACACACACACACACACACACACACACACACACACACACACACACACTCACACACAGTTAGTGATAGTTTATACCTTTTCAGCAGGAGAAGAGGCCAAAGCTGTGAAACTGTCCTCAGGTGTTGTAAACTTCAGGCCAAACCTGACCACACACACACACACACACACACACACAAAAATAATTAACAAAAAAAATGATAACATAAACCACAACAGCAATAAATGCACAAAAAAAAGAACATGATAGAAATAACAGAAGAGCACTGAGAACTGTAGAGCCTGCAGAATAAGCACAAGCCTGAAATAACACAGGAAACCTGACATAGAATGATTCCTCTCTTTGATTAGGGGAATTCATATTATTATGACCATTAGATTACAACACGCTGGTAACGCTAATATCAGATTATTATGACCATTTGATTACAACACACTGGTAATGCTTTTCATACCCCACAGCAAGCCAAAAATGGTTTGAAATAATATTCAGGTTTATTACTTTGTGAATGATCCAGGTAGCGTTCAGGTATATTACTATGCGAATGATCCAGGTAGCGTTCAGGTGTATTACTATGTGAATGATCCAGGTAGCGTTCAGGTGTATTACTATATGAATGATCCAGGTAGCGTTCAGGTATATTACTATGCGAATGATCCAGGTAGCGTTCAGGTATATTACTATGCGAATGATCCAGGTAGCGTTCAGGTATATTACTATGCGAATGATCCAGGTAGCGTTCAGGTATATTACTATGCGAATGATCCAGGTAGCGTTCAGGTTTATTACTATGCGAATGATCCAGGTAGAGAGATCCAAGGGGTGAGGCCTGGAAGGGCGTCCTGCCTCTCTATAAACCCTATGGCGTCTCACTGACAGCGGAGTCAATACGAAGACAAACTGCCCTCACACAGACAGAAGCACCTAGTTCCCAGGTAGTACTCTACACCATACGGGCTACAGATTAGGCTGTGAATAAGGCTGTTAATGATTACATTAAACACATGCTACAGCTACAGCTGTGAATAAGGCTGTTAATGATTACATTAAACACATGCCTGCCCACGCCCAGAGCCAACACAGGATCAGGCCCTCCATTCTCTGCCTGGTGCTTCCCAGAGAGTAGCCTCTGCTACTAGACTGGTGCTTCCCAGAGAGTAGCCTGGGTATTCATAGATGTAGCTCAGCTGACGTTAAGGGTTAGGAAAGGGCCAATCTGACATTTCCAGGGGTTTATACTGTAGATTACGCCATTTAAAAGTGATAAAGGGTTTAGTATGTTTAACCATAACTAGAGTTGAGACAGGGGTCTAAACCCCATGCATAACCATCCAGTGGACCCTATGCATAACCATACAATGGACCCTATGCATATCCATAACCATACATGGACCCTATGAATAACCATAATCATAAATGGACCCTATGCATATCCATAACCATACATGGACCCTATGCATAACCATAATCATATAGTGTGACCCTGTGCATAACCATAATCATTTAGTGGACCCTATGCATAACCATAATCATATATGGACCCTATGAATAACCATAATCATATATGGACCCTATGCATAACCATAATCATATATGGACCCTATGCATAACCATAATCATATATGGACCCTATGAATAACCATACAGTGTGAACGCAGAGAAAGACTCACAGCTCATCGTCCTCCTCAGAGAGAGGCTCGATCCACAGGGTGGCCAGGGGGTAGATGTGGTAAGAAGAGAACTGTAAATGACACACACACACACACACACACACACACACACACACACACACACACACACACACACACACACACACACACACACACACAAAGGCAAAGGGTCAACACATCACACATGACATAAACCCATCTTTCACCAAAACACACATATGTGTGTGTGGACTTCAGGCTACTAAAGCTTTCTTGCCCATGCCTTTAGAGTGGCACGTCTGAAGGAGGAGACTTCACACAACAGCATGCACACACACACACACACACACACACACACACACACACACACACACACACACACACACACACACACACACACACACACACACACACACACACACAGAGAACTGATACTGGAATATACGCACACACACACACACACACACACACACACACACACACACACACACACACACAGAGAACTGATACTGGAATATACGCACACACACACACACACACACACACACACACACACACACACACACACACACACACACACACACACACACACACACACACAGAGAAGCTGTGTGTGTGTGTGTGTGTGTGTGTGTGTGTGTGTGTGTGTGTGTGTGTGTGTGTGTGTGCGTATATTCCAGCATCAGTTCCCTACTATTGCAAACACTCTCATGTGATGCTGCATATCCACACTGCATACGCTCATCGTCTCACATGAACACACAGTCAGACACACACACACACACACACACACATACACAAACACACACACACACACTGTTGTGCAAACCTGTACACACGCTGTAAGCTCTAGTCTCTTAGAGTGTGACAGCTTGTGACAGCTGTGTGACAGAGTGTTTTAGAACGCTATAGACATGAAACCTCATCAACAACCAAACTCATTCACTCAGATCCAGATTGACTTCCAGATTCTGGAAGTCTGATCCTCCACCCACAAGAGAGAGAGAGAGAGACACACACACACACACACACACAAACATGAATGAATGCACACACACACACACACACACACACACACACACACACACACACACACACACACACACACACACAGACACACAGACACACACACACACACACACACACAGACACACACACACACACACACACACACACACACACACACACACACAGACACACAAACACACACATCAAAGAACGAAACACTCTGGCTGAGGAAGAGAGAGACCGGTAGAAACAAACCCTTCAAAAGCATGGAAGCAGAGAGTCTTGTGAGATATATATGGACAGGTTGAGGGGTAGAAAGAGAAAGAGAGAGAGAGAGAGAGAGAGAGATACAAAAAGAAAGAGATACAGAAAAAGAAAGAGTGTGATGAAGAAAGATAGATATAGAAAAAGAGAGAGAGAGATAAAAGAAAGAGAACGAGAGAGAGAATGATGAAGATAGATATATAAAGAGAGATAAAGAAAGAAAAAAAAGAGAGAGATAAAAGAAAGAGAGAAAGAGAGGACGATGAAGAAAGATGGATATAGAAAGAGAGAGAGAGATAAAGAAAGAGAAAGAGAGAGAGAGGACGATGAAGAAAGATGGATATAGAAAGAGAGAGAGAGATAAAGAAAGAGAAAGAGAGAGAGAGGACGATGAAGAAAGATGGATATAGAAAGAGAGAGAGAGATAAAGAAAGAGAAAGAGAGAGAGAGGACGATGAAGAAAGATGGATATAGAAAGAGAGAGAGAGATAAAGAAAGAGAAAGAGAGAGAGACAGATAAAGAAAGAGAAAGGTTGAATGGCAGAGAGGGAGAGGACTAGAAAAGGAGGGAGATGCTTAAAGGCACTGAGAGAGATGTATGGGAGTGTGAAGAGGTAAGCGGGTGGGGTGTGTCACTGTAAGAGGAAAGCTCTTGTTTTAGGGAGTGGATCAGCCTGTCATCAACTTTAAGCTCCAGGCACAGAACAAAGGCTTTGGAGGATTGCAACCGAAAGAGGCAACAGAAGTCACCTTTGTGTGTACGAACACCACATATAAGACTATAGATATAACACTATACATAAAACCCTACACATATAACCCTACACATATAACCCTACACATATAAAACTTTACATATAACACTATACATATAACCCTACACATATAACACTACACATATAACACTATAGATATAACACTATACATATAACCCTACACATATAACCCTACACATATAACACTATACATATAAAACTACACATACACTGCATATAAGTGCTTTGTTCTGCTCTGTCCTGAAATAAACACTTTAAGAGCTTAAAGTCACACTTCTATGCACAATAATGTCCTTAATAGACACACCTGTAGTGCTGAAGCTAGTTATGCTGCTCTGTCTGAGGCAAATAACAGCTACCTGTGCCACACCTGACCCCATTACGGATACCTGTGGTTCACTATGGATACCTGTGGTTCACTATGGATACCTGAGGTTCACCACGGATACCTGTGGTTCACTATGGATACCTGAGGTTCACTATGGATACCTGAGGTTCACTATGGATACCTGAGGTTCAGCATATACAAGGAACAAGCACACTGACTTCACTATGGATACCTGAGGTTCAGGGACACTGACTTGGAATCAGAATACAAATGCATATACCTATAACTAACCTGAAGGGCAATTCTGCATATATAACTAACCTGAAGGACAATTCTGCATATATAACTAACCTGAAGGACAATTCTGCATATATAACTAACCTGAAGGACAAATCTGCATATATAACTAACCTGAAGGACAAATCTGCCTTAATAAATCAAATCATGACTGAACAGCATTAATAACACAGTAGGGTTCACTCCAATCATTAGGCTCTCTATGTCTACCAGTAGACATCACATACATCATGACCCCATCCATCAGTGTTTCAGAGTATTAGTTACGTCACAACAGAACAGTGAGCCAGGTGAGTCACGCACACACACACACACACACACACACACACACACACACACACACACACACACACACACACACACACACACACACACACACACATACACACACACACAGGTGGGGAGCAAAACAAACACAGTAGCACTAGGGAGGCAGACAATGAGAGACAGAGAGAGAACTAGAAGGTAAAAAAACACAGCAAAACTGTGTGTGTGCATGCGTGTGTGTGTAGGAGAGAAAGTGTGAAAGAAAGAAAGAGAGAGAGAGAGAGAGAGAAATAGAAGGTAAAAAACACAGCAAAACTGTGTGTGTGCATGCGTATGTGTGTAAGAGAGAAAGTGTGAAAGTGTGAAAGAAAGAAAGAAAGAGAGAGAGAGAGAGAGAGAGAGAGCGAGAGAGAGAGAGAGAGAATGAGAGAAAGACAGAGAGCATGTAATCACCGCTCCTGGCTGTCAGACTTAATCCAGAAACCCTAATCCACCGCCCAGAGGTAAGTAAACAAGTAGACAATGTCTACTGTGTGTGTGTGTGTGTGTGTGTGTGTGTGTGTGTGTGTGTGAGAGAGAGACAGGGAGAGGTGGGTAGAAATAGACAACAGGTATAGATACAGAGGCAGAGTGAAAACAACATGAGCACGAATGATACTGAAGAGAAGTGAAAGAAAATAAAGAAAGAGGGAGAGACAGAGAAGGTATTGGCACACGCATGCACGCACGCACACACACACACACACACACACACAGACACACGCACGCACACACATGCTACACTTAGTTGTTGGGAAGTACTGTTTGGATGTTGAAAGAGTATGTGGTGGTTGGTGTATGTGTGTTAGTGCGTGTGTGTTTGTTTTAGTTGTTTGAAGTGTGTTATCAGTTTAGGGAGGAGACCAGTTAAGCTTCGGTGAGCAGTAGAGAATGGTTTCACAGCCAGAAGACGAAGGAAGTCAACACCCCAAGTCAAGGCGGGGAGGGGAGGGAAGGGGGTGGGGGGGGAGAGAAAACCAAACTCCTCAAGTGTACTTACAAACTTCTTAGATGGAATGTTACCCTAAAAAAGGACACGTCCACACAAAACCATTAACACACAAGATCAAATCCATACAATCTTTAAACGCAAAAGTCAAATGTCAGCAAAAGAAAACGTCTGCATTTGTCAGTTTTGTGTGTGTGAATGTGCATGAACAGGTCACTGTGTGTGCGTGTGTATGTGTGTGTGCGTGTGTGTGTTTCTGTCTGTGTGTGTGTGTGTGTGTGTGTGTGTGTGTGTGTGCGTGTGATTCTGTGTGTGCTTATGTATATGTGCATGTGTATATGTGCGTGTTTATATGTGTGTGTGTGTGTGTGTGTGTGTGTGTGTGTGTGTGTGTGTGTGTGTGTGTGTGTGTGTGTGTGTGTGTGAGCGCGCATGTACCTGTGTGTGCACCAGTGCGTTGTTGAAGAGGATGAAGCGGTTGACAGAGAAGCGGGCGGCGTTCTGGAGGGTAAGGGCTTTATTGTTACTCTGACACACCAACCGTCGACTTGCAGTCCGCAAAGCATCCTGGGTAAAGAGGGAGGGGGTTTAAATCGCCTCAGGGCCCGACACTCCCTAGGACACTCCCTGGGCTCCTGACATATCTCTAAGTTCCATGTTCCATGTTCCATGTTCCATGTTCTATGTTCCATGTTCCATGTTCCATGTTCCATGTTCTATGTTCTATGTTCTATGTTCTGTGTCTCCAGCCCACCCCTGCACACTTCCTTATCAGATAGCACAGGTCACAGGTTTCTGCTTTTGTGGACAGAGTCTACAAGTGTGTGTTTACCATTCATATCGACTAATAAGGACATTCCAAAGAAAAAAAAAAAGGGAAGGCTTTCTCCCCGACACTGGAGCATAACACAAGAGAGGCGTATCCTGCCTGTGATCTGATTCAGTGAACTGTGACGTGTATTGGGCAACACAGCTTTGTAAAGCCACACAGAGGAACAACAGAGCAAGAATGGGATTTCTGGCCGTGAACATTCATTGTGAAAGTGGTGTCAAAGTGATGTTTCTCAGTAATCCTGAGGTGTCCTTGAGTGATGCTTGGGTGTTGCTAGGGTGTCGCTAGGGTGATGCTAGGGTGTCGCTAGGGTGTCGCTAGGGTGTCACTAGGGTGTTGCTAGGGTGTCGTTGACAGGGTGTCACTCACGGTGGCCTTGACTGGCAGACTCCTCCAGAAGTCCAGCGTCTTCTCAGCCTCCTTCCTCTGCTTGAGCAGCTGCAGGGCCACAGCCTCATACCGAGAGCAGCCCTCGTCCAGGAGAGAGTACTCCTCAGACTCCTGGAGGTGCAACAGGTTTTACCACCATCATCATTAATAACATCATCACCACCACCATCATCATCATCACTATCGTCATTTTCATCATCACTATCGTCAACATCGCTATCATCATCATCGCTATGTCATCGCTATGAACACATTCATTACCGTTGTTACCATCATCATTATCAGCATCGGTTACCAGCATCATTTCATCACATATGTAATCACCACGACTCCCAATAACCATAACCTTCATCACCAATGTAATACTTATGGCCATCATCATGGGAGTTGAAGACACACTATTAAAGTACTGTAGTCTGTTGCCAGAGATGATATTATTATTAGCACTAATTAGTGTCTGTGACTCACTGACCACATGGAAGCAGGTGGCCAGCTTGAGCAGCAGACGGCTGTACTGATGCATGTGTCTCACGGGCAGGTAGAGCAGGGACTGCAGTAGCCCAGAACCGGAACTGGAACCGGAACCGGAACCGGAACTAGAATCAGGAGAAGAACCTTTCTCTCTGGACCCAGAGAGCTGCTCGAGAACCTCCAGCTTCTTCCCAAAACACTCCCTAAAAGGGCAGAGAGAAGAAGAGAAATACAAACAAATGCCTCATGCACACTCACCCTTCAGCGAGTACCATCACACCAGTGGGTTTAGAAGGTTCTAGAATGAACATTCTAAAGAATATATGGGACCATCAAATATAACGTGGAATTTTAGAATCTTAGATACATTGT
>NC_045153.1:5949578-5957078 GCF_900700415.2 Clupea harengus
TATCAACAAGCACACAAAAGACTATTATTATACTACATTACTAGCAATAATATATATATTCATATATAAAAAATAGCTATAATATACTACTATTACTATATTATACATTACTAGCAGAGAGAGAGAGATAGAGACACAGATAGAGAGGGACACAGAGAGAGAGAGGGACAGAGAGAGAGGGACACAGAGATAGAGAGGGACACACAGAGAGAGAGAGAGGGACACAGAGATAGAGAGAGGGACACAGAGATAGAGAGAGAGGGACAGAGAGAGAGAGGGACAGAGATAGAGAGAGACAGAGATAGAGAGAGACAGAGAGAGAGAGAGAGAGAGAGAGACACACACATAGAGAGGGACACAGAGAGAGGGACAGAGAGAGAGGAGAAAAAGAGTGAGAGAGATAAGACAGAGAGATCGAGAGAGAGAGTGGAGAGAGAGATGAAGAGAGAGATGAAGAGAGAGAACGGGACAGAGATGAAGAGAGAGATGAAGAGAGAGAATGAATAAAGAGATGAAGAGAGAGATGAAGAGAGAGAATGAATAAAGAGAGAGATGAAGAGAGAGAAAGGGACAGAGATGAAGAGAGAGATAAAGAGAGAGAAAGGGACAGAGGGAGGATGGTCAGAGGTAGGACAGAAGGTAGGATGATTAATTTAATGTGTGAAGAGAAAGGGACAGGAAGAGAGAAAGAAAGAACTAGTCAGAATCTTGTTATGTTCGACTCAGAGCACAGTGAACTATATGACAGTTAAACTGTGTCACTAATATTCATTCGTGGAGTAAAACTGGACCTCCTACTGTATGCTCAAGATCTTTACAACAACAAAAGGAATCCCCTTAGCAAAGAAGGCTAATTCAGTACTGTGTCCCATCTCTGACTGACCTGGGGACCAATGGGAGCATTTACATTACATTTACATTTAGCAGATGCTTTTATCCAAAGCGACTTACAAGGATGTATACACATTTTTTACATTTACACTGATGGCACACTGCACATCAGGAGCAATTAGGGATTCAGTGTCTTGCTCAAGGACACTTCGACAGGGAAACGAACTAGCAACCTTCTGATTACTAAACGACTTCTCTACCTCCTGTACCACTGTCGCCTAATTCTGTACTGTGTACCACCTCTGACTGACCTGGGGACCAATGGTAGAGCTAGTTCAGTACCACCTCTGACCTGGGGACCAATGGGAGAGTTAGTTCAGTTCTGTGTACCACCCCTGACTGACCTGGGGACCAATGGGAGAGCTAGTTCAGTACTGTGTACCACCTCTGACTGACCTGGGGACCAATGGGAGAGCTAGTTCAGTACTGTGCACCACCCCTGACTGACCTGGGTAGGCGGTCCCCATGGCCAAGCTGACCCTCCTGGCCACGCCCCCAGCTCCACACCTCTGTGTACAGAGAAGGCAGCAGAGGTTCCGTTTCCATGGGAACGGGCACCTTCTTGCCTCCAGCAGAGCCAACTCGCCGATGGCCTGGCTTTGGCAGGGATGGAGAACCTGAAGAGAGGAGATGAACACACACACACACACACACACACACACACACACACACACACACACACACACACACACACACACACACACACAATATTTGTTTATATAAAATAAGACTCACTCCAGGGTTCTAGGTTCAGAACTGTGTGTGTGTGTGTATGTGTAGGCATGTCTCAGGTGTGTGTGTGTGTGTGTGCGTTGGCAAGTCTCAGGTGTGTGTGTGTGTGTGTGTGTGTGTGTGTGGGGAGGGGGTCTCAGGTGCGGTGTGTGTGTGTGTGTGTGTGTGTATGTCTCAGGTGTGTGCTGGTACCCTGACAGGTGAGCACAGGTAGCGAGCTCCTGCGGCTGAGCCCGTTGATCTCCTCCAGTCGTATATCAGTCAGGCTGGAGCTCCTGGTGTTCTGAGCCAGGTCCTCCACGCTCAGGAGCCCGCTCAAGGGGTCCCTCCGCCCCTCACACAGCCCCCGGACACCCCCCTCCAGGTCCCTCTCCACACCGGAGTCGTCGAAGGAGTCTTCACAGGTGGACGCCAGGTGCTCCTCGAAGGGGGAGGCTAGGTGAGTGTGTGGACAGGGAAGCAGGCAGGCAGGCGTGTGGAGGGTGATACCTGGATGGGGCACATGCAGTGGGGTTACACCTGGAATGGATACACCTGCATAGGCTGTATAGCAGTCCACCTGTAATGCAGTCCACTTGAATAGGGCACTCTTGAATGTAACATATATAGATGAGGCCCACCTGTATGTGATACACCAGTATGAGATAGACCTGTACAGGGCATACCGGGATCTGTTCATGAATGCTATTGTACATTCACTGAAGTGCATACATGGTATGGTACCTGGATGAGGTTTACCTGGTTGGCTCCCACCTGGCTGCACCGGGTGGCTGTGGCTTGCAGGTGCAAGGTGATTTGGGGCCGGAGTGTGGTCTGGCAATGGCGTAAGGGCAATGGTGGCCTTGCCACTGTCAGGTGAGGAGGGCACAAAGTGGGTGGCAGTGCCAGGGTGCTCAGAGAGTGACAAGCGCTTGAGGTACTCCTTCAGGTCCTGCTCGTCAGGGAACGGAGAACTCTTAGTTCTCCTCAGAGGAACTTTGGCAGTGTCCGTCTGAGCTGTCGAGTTCCCTTCATCTGGTTCTCCCATGTTCTCCGCTTCAGAACCCACCTGTGGAGAACCTCCGACGGAGCCCAGTGCAGGACAGAACGTCTCGGAAGTCATCGACGAGCCGACCGGAGTGACCTCTTTGCTGACCTCGTTTGACCCTTGTAAACTTTGACCCTGCTGCTGCTGCTGCTGCTGCTCTGGGGCGCTCTGCCTCTTGACCTCGTTCAGCTCCACCCCTAGGGGGCAGTAGTGGTTGTCGGAGATGATGACGTGGTCGTCCCGGTCGATCATGGTGTAGAGGAGCTGCTGGCAGCGGCCACACTTGTCCAGGGACAGAGTCCGGGCCGTGGGCGAGGGCAGAGAGCGCACCAGCGCCAGGCTGTGGAAGCCTCCGCACGCCACCTGCACCACGTACCTGCAGGACACACAAGATTAGAAAAGAAAAAATTAAATGATTTAAAAATTAAAAATTAAATCAACACCACTACCACCTGCTCCACACACCTGAGGGACACACAGGTCAAATACATCAACAGGTAAATATAGACGGCTATATCAGCGCAAAAACCTCTGCCACTTGTCTCACATACATGCAGGAACACACAGGGCAAATACATAACCCCTATTTCTTTCAGCTAAATGTCCATAAACGTCCAAGTGAGTTGGATGGAAACGCAGCGAGTTAAAAACCTCTACACCTGCACACAGGGACGCACAGGGCCAATCTACCCAGAATATCACTCCACGCAAATCTGAACAGTCCAGGGACTGACTGTAGAAGCTCTGTTAGAATTTGTTATAATCAGAAAAACTCAGTCATTTACAAAAATATAAGCTTTTTTTTCAATTCAATATTTTTTCTCCATTATTCCTTCAATCCTTAAGAGCTTTATACCCCAAGTCAACTCACCTGCCCGCCAGGTCTTCTACCTTCTGCGGTCGGCAGACAGGTGCGTTACCGTGGGAGACGAGGCCGAGCTGGCAGCCGCTGCCCCATGCCCACACCTCGTGCCCGACGGAGAGCGCCAGCGTGTGCTGGGCACCGCACGCCAGGCTTGCCGCCCTCACCAGCCGCGGGCCGGTGCCCTCCACGTCCAGCAGCGTGACGGGCGTAGGGCTGGGCACCAGGCTCCGCCCCGCCAGGCCGCACTGCCCGTGCCCGTTGTCGCCCCACATCAGCACGCAGCCGTCACGCGTCAACGCCCCGCAGTGGAAGCTTCCGGAAGCCACGGCGACCACGCCACGCCCATTCAGACACGCCTCCAGCAGGGGCTCCGCCGAGTGGGATGCTGCGCCCTGTTTCCATGGTAACTCCCCAAAGCTGTACACAAACCCACCTGAAAATGCAAGTTAATTCATTAAATGCAAGTTAAAACAATAAATAATGATTCAATAACAATGATACTACTGCAATTCCTCTTCTTCTTCTTCTTATTATCATTATTGTTATCATTATTATCATTATTGTTATTATTGTTATTATTATTATCATTATTGTTATTATTATTGTTATCGTTATTATCATCATTGTTATTGTTATTATTATTGTTATCATTTTGATTGGTGGTGGTGGTGGTGTTATTATTATTATTAGGGTGAATACAAACACAGCCAACCACATGTGATAGTGGTAACAGACATGTGTCAACACTCAAGCAGCTGCGATTAACTAGTGACAGCAGCTACTGATTAATGAATGGGAGGTATGTGACAAGCTGCCAAAGCATTTACACTGGAGACCCTAACCTTCACACACAGCCTAAACGTTTCAAATGATTCATTACACTGAGGGAAACTGACAAATGCAAAACCATGCAACCATGCAAATGCAAAACCATTTCTTCCAATCTTCCATAGAACCTCTAAACAAGACAGAAGTGTACTAGACATATATATATAATAAACAATAAGAAACAATCTTCCATAGAACCTCTAAACAAGACAGAAGTGTACTAGACATATATATATATATATATATATATATATTATATATTATTATATATATATGTCTAGTACACTTCTGTCTTGTTTAGAGGTTCTATGGAAGATTGTTTCTGTGTTGTTTCTGTGACGTTCTATGTTTTTTTCTTAAGTAATCTTCAAGGCATTCACTAAACATTTGTTGATGTTGTGATATGATCTACAAATGATGATGATGGTGTAGATTAGAGATGTATTGATATGATGGTGTAGATTAGAGATGTATTGAAGATGATGGTGTTATTTGTGAGATGTAATGATGTTCTGCTGAATGAAGTCAGGAGTTTGGGCATTTCTTTAACCATTTAGCTGCCAGTCGCCAGTCACTCAATAAGAAGCTATTTTGAATGCCATCACTCTCTAGAAGAGCTACAGGCTGTCGTGCACACAGACGGTCTAGAAGAGCTACAGGCACCGTGCACACAGACAGCAGGCGGCCGTGCACACAGACGGTCTCACCCTCAGTAAGTATGAGGCTGTGGCAGGAGCCCAGGGCCGCCTGGATCACCGGCCTGCAGAGGAACACTCGCTCGGGGCTGATGCTGCAGGAGTAGCCCCTCCACCGATGGAGCACGCCTTGCTCACTGGAGCTCCCCTCACCGTCGTCCTGTCCAGAGCTGCACAGGTGGGGCGGGAGAGAGACAGAGGGAGAGAGGCAGTGAGAGAGAGGAAGGAGGGAGAGACAGAGGGAGACAGAGAGAGAGATAGATAGTGAGGAGGGATGGAGAGAGGAGGGATGGAGAGAGGAGGGAGAGGGAGGGATGGAGGGAGGGAGGTTCAATACTTGTTTATTGAACCCATATTCAAATCTTTACATGACTGCACCCTTAATGCACCCCTAAAACACACTAAGCATAAGAACATCCAATACAGACATCTTATAAGATCCACAAGTATTACATCCCAAGATTCAAAGGAGAGAGAGAGAGAGGGCGAGAGAGAGAGAGAGAGAGAGAGAGAGAGAGAGAGAGAGAGAGAGAGACATGTAATACACACATAAAGAGAAAGAGGAGGGCAAGTCATACATAGACACAGATGGGGGGGGAGGGGGGGACAGAAAGTGAAACAGAGACCGAGAGAAAGACACAGACACAGACACAGACACAGACAGAGAGAGACAGAGAAATGGTGAAGTTCTCCTAAGTTTTATAGGGCCAGAAGTTGTTCCCATTTTTTTTCATGCACATACGGTTTCGGACAGGACAGACGTCCTGCACACTCAATAGTCTCAATAAACTTTGTGCAATAGAGAAGAAATCCTCTTGGCCTCTACATTTGGCACTCAAATTCATTTTCAAGCAAACACATTTCCCATCCACACACATGTAACAGAACACACAAGTGCATACTCCACAGGGGAGATACAATTAGAGCAGCCTACTTAGAAGGGATGGAGAATCACCACAAACACACATTACAGGAACCACGGCAGTGTGATACCATTACCTCTTACTGGTGGCCATTAGTGTGCCATCATGCTGTGTGTTCATCACACTGGCATCGTCTGAGAGTAGGCCTGCAGGCTCTAGAAGAAATGGGGTTGGGCAGATCATTCCAATAGAAGTGTCTATGCTTTATATGACAGCAGGAACAACGGAAAACATGCAGGGGGATTGTGTCTCACACAACCACAGGTGTGTGTGTGTGTGTATGTGTACCTTTAAGAAGCTCTTGAACACCCAACTCTTCCCAGAGCACCTCCTTTCTTAACTTGCACTTCCTCTCCCTTCCTCTTCCTTCCTCTACCTCTCCTTATCTTTCCTCTAATGCTATCTCCTCTAACTAGTACTTAACTCGCACTTACAGTAGTCACATTCCTGCACTTTTTTTATTCTTATGTAAATTAGTATTTATTGTTACACTAGGTCTCTATTGCTCATAGCTTGATTGTTCTCTCCTTTGTACGTCGCTTTGGATAAAAGCGTCTGCTAAATGACTACATGTAAATGTAAATGTAATGTGTGTTAGGTGCTGTATTAGTTGTTGACCTTCATTATGTGAGAAGAGACTGTTTTGGAACAATGGTTCTGTTTGACAGCGGGTGAAACTGAGAACTGCGGTCCTCTGCCATGTCCTGCCCATTATGTGGTTTCTGTGAAAATGCCACCTATCTACATTGTTGCTGTCAAGAACAGAACATGTACATGTAACAAAACGAAGCGAAATTCAGCCCTGTCAAAAGTTGACATGCAAAGAGAACTGTCTGGAGTAGTTGCTACACTGCAAACTGAAGACGACTTCGTTACACACGCGTACCCGACTTACATCACGCGTACATCACGGCCACTACAAATCGCATCGTAAAGGTTTTGCTATTTCGAGATACGCAGAGGTTGATTCATGAGTAAATAATGTAGGCGTTGTTTACCTCCTCTGCGTCATACTTACAGAACTCCACGACTCATTTGAATTCACGTTGTGTGTTTGACAGCCAGAATCACGACAACTACGCTGTAGCCTAATTATCTGCACAGAACATATTGTTTGGCTCCAAGCGGTTCGTGAAAACTTTGGCACAAACTTCCGGGAGTGGCGGTCTCCTGACAGCCGCCGCTCGTTCAACAGTGGCTGAGCTCGAGACCACAGTTTGACAACACTGGACGAGCTCCCTCCCTGTAGGGGGAGAAAAGCTTCTGATGGGAAGCGATTAGGCTCAAAAAGCGTTTTGGTAACAGAACAGGCTATTCACCTTAGGTAAGAAATGTATTAAATAAACAGGCGCATAAATAAAGGGCTCTTTGGGGTTTAGAAACAATGCGATATTTCAAAATCACTTTAATTATTTCTGGCGTTCAGATTTTGACCTTCTTGTCCTATCTGATTCATGGGAATTATTTTATTAAGCTTTCAGTGTCATGTCGTGGAATACCCAACTCAATTTAAACTCACATTTCCTGCTATAGATTAAC
>NC_045153.1:5974938-5987438 GCF_900700415.2 Clupea harengus
AAACACACACACACACACACACACACAAACAAACACACACACACATACACACAAACAAACACACACACACACACACACACGCACACACGCACACACACACACATACACACAAACAAACACACGCACACACACGCACACGCACACAAAGACAAAGAAAGGCTTCATTTGAAATACTGCACATTGCCATCACCTTAGCAAGACAATTGCTATCCATGATGACCACAATACTTGTTCTTGTTTTACCACTTTCACTCAGCCTAACTGGCCTGTGCATAGCAGGCGTGGAATGTGAGGGCGAGCATGAGTCCACGGCCTGAAAACTCAGACATACTGAGGCCATTAAGACTAGTCGGGTAAGTTAGGCAATTCAATGCACCCTCATGTACTTGGACATAGCAGGCTGAGTGAGTGACTCAGCCCGGATCTTCAGATAAGACTATGCATGTGAATACATTGCATCTGTGTCCCTGGGCCACTCGCTTAGTTTTGAACGGATTCGGAACAAAATAGGAGGTGTTTTCATGACCAGCAGTAGGGTGTTTGTTGTAAGGCATTTATTAAATAAGAACACTAACCAATTCAGAAAAGCCTGTTATTGTTTTAGGGGGCGACTTTGAATGTCCAACACAGGTCTGTGTTTACACATAGTGTCTTGTTGCAACTCGTTTTTTATCTCCACATTCAAGGGCTACGCATGCTAAATGTAAGATGATTCATCCGCATACCTTGGGGGACCTATCCGTTCAGGTACAGCGTCCAGTCGTGTCATAGCTGTAGAGTATAATAGTTTACTTATCTAAGTTTTCCACTCAATGGGCTGCTGTGCATAGTGTAGTAAGCCTGCCATTGAGAGGCATGTAAATACGTTTTGATAGTGATCAAACAGCGCCGTGGAAGCAACAAGTTCGGACAACCGACTGCGTTGCGTTGAAAGCAGTATTCTCCTGCATGACTAACGTGCTTCAGTCTTCTCAAACGTGTCTAGTAGTCCCCAAACTCACTAACGCGTTACGCTTAAAACGTACGGCGTACATACAAGTATGTCCATAAAATTGCAATCTACAAAACCAAGAGAGAACGATTTCCAAGTCTTTAAATGACAACATAGCGTTTCTATCGGTTACCAGTAGGTATAGTAAATGTGTGTCTCTTCCAAAGGAATCTATTTGGGGATAACAGGACTGGGTGTGTAACTTACGTGTTTTAACAATGTGAAATCTACGTAACAGTGTTTTAACTGGAAATAATTAGGAAATAATCTGTATGTTCATTGTCGTAAAGGGATCGATGAGTACATGCATCAAGGCTTTGTGCCTGAAACTTCGTTTGGGACTGTTACCCGAATTACCAAAGTTACGCTGATGACCAGCAGAAGGAGAAAGTTTTAAGTGGGTGGAGCTCTTTGCTATGAGTTAGGACCCTAACCAATGACAAGCGAGATGCAAAGGAAAACAAAGTATGCTATTGGACAAGAAATATCGGTTTCAAGGCTCCCCGCAAAGACGGACCATGAATCTGAATGAGGGGTGTCTTGAAACCGACAGCACATTATTGTCTGTGTGCCGTGATTTAGATCAAACCTCGTAGTGTGCAGAGTACGGGCAATACGCGAGGCAGCGCGGAGAACAACGGGATTTTGTAACATGAGGATAATTTTGTTATTTTTACAAACGTTTGCTGTATGTAGTACTCCACACTAGAAGTCATTGGTCTGAATCCGTTACGACTCAAGGACAGTAACTAAAAGAGAAACAGCTGCAAATATTCAGGACGTGGATAATCCTGTGGAAAACTTGAAGAGTTTTTTGTTGAACGGATTTCTGAGTGTTTGCTCTCAAAGATGATATTCTGTTAAAAGACTCTACTGTGAGATTGTTCTGCAGTTAATAACATTTGTATCGTTTGGTTGACTGTGAGACGCGACGCGAAAGAAGCCTGCACAGAGCATTCGTTTAATTTTCCAACCCGCAAATAGATTTCCCCTGAACGTCCATTTGAGTAACATGCGCGTGTGGAGACCACGAGCAGCCTTCCGCCGTGTTGCTTGAGAAGCGCAGCGCGAGGACAGCAGAAGAATTTTAATCTTATTTGATCAGAAAACGCCGGGGAAAGTTTTTCCCCTCTCAACATCTGAAAGACTCTTTTATCCACACTTGGATACGCGGGCAACTCGTTTTTCCAACCAAGTGAGAACTTGAAGTTTCGATTTTTTTTTAATTATCGAACATGGCGGTATCGAATGACTGGGTACAAGCGAGTGGACTAGTTGTTGCCCTGGTTTGCTTAATTGTGCAGCCGTGTTCCGGACAGTATCATGGAGAGAAGGGCATCTCCATTCCAGAGCACGGCTTTTGCCAGCCGATTTCCATACCACTGTGCACAGACATTGCTTACAACCAAACCATTATGCCGAATCTTTTGGGTCACACGAACCAGGAAGACGCCGGCCTCGAAGTGCACCAGTTTTACCCCCTGGTTAAAGTGCAGTGTTCCATGGACTTGAAATTTTTCTTGTGCTCCATGTACGCCCCGGTGTGCACCGTGCTGGAGCAGGCGATACCGCCGTGTCGCTCGCTGTGTGAGCGGGCCAGGCAGGGGTGCGAGGCGCTGATGAACAAATTTGGCTTCCAGTGGCCCGAACGGCTCCGCTGCGAGAATTTCCCCGTTCACGGAGCTGGCGAGATCTGTGTGGGACAGAACACCTCGGACACCGGGAGCCCTACATCCGACCCGACGCCTTTCAAGCCGGAATTAATCACACTGCCAACCTTCGTGCGCCCCGGCCACCAGTTCTCCTGCCCCCTCCAGCTCGAGGTGCCCCCATATCTGAATTACTACTTCATGGGAGTTAAAGACTGCGGGGCCCCGTGCGAGCCCACCAGACCCAATGGCCTTATGTACTTTCGGGAGGAGGAGGTTAAGTTCGGCCGGCTCTGGGTGGGTATTTGGTCTATTTTGTGCTGTGTGAGTACTCTTTTTACGGTGCTCACCTATCTAGTGGACATGAGGCGTTTCCGCTACCCCGAGAGGTGCATCATCTTCCTGTCTGGTTGCTACTTTATGGTGGCGGTGGCTTATGCTGCGGGATTCTTCCTCGAGGATAAAGTTGTGTGCATTGACAAATTTAACGACGACGGCTACAAAACCGTCGCCCAGGGCACCAAGAAGGAAGGGTGCACCATTCTTTTCATGATCCTGTATTTTTTCGGGATGGCGAGCTCCATTTGGTGGGTCCTCCTCTCGCTCACATGGTTCCTCTCAGCGGGCATGAAGTGGGGTCATGAGGCCATCGAGGCTAACTCTCAGTACTTCCACCTCGCAGCGTGGGCAGTGCCCGCGGTCAAGACCATCACCATCCTCGCCATGGGCCAGGTGGACGGAGACATCCTGACCGGCGTCTGCTACGTGGGCATCTACAACGTGGACTCTTTGCGCGGCTTCGTCCTCGCGCCCCTCTTCGTCTACCTCTTCATTGGCACGTCGTTCCTGCTTGCGGGCTTCGTGTCCCTGTTCCGCATCAGAACCATCATGAAACACGACGGCACGAAGACGGAAAAGTTGGAGAAACTGATGGTGCGCATTGGGGTGTTTAGCGTTCTGTACACCGTCCCGGCCACGATAGTAATCGCCTGCTACTTTTACGAACAGGCTTTCCGTCCCCAGTGGGAGAAAACCTGGAACATGCAGACGTGCAAGCGCTTCGCCGTGCCGTGCCCAGCACCCAACTTTGCGCCGATGACCCCGGACTTTACCGTTTTTATGATTAAGTACCTCATGACAATGATCGTGGGCATCACCTCCGGCTTCTGGATATGGTCCGGGAAAACGCTGCAGTCCTGGTGCCGATTCTACAAGAGACTCAGCAACAGCAACCAGGGAGAGACCACTGTATGAGCCGCAAGAGTAGTGTCTTCATTCAGGTTGTAACCTCTCGAGGTTCACTTCGTCTACAAAAATCAATCTCGGAGCCATCCACACACGGACCCCATACTCTAAACGGGGAAGTTGGGTCAGGACGATAGCAAAACGCGGCACACACACCGGAGAAGAATCAAACATGCAAACTAAGCTGATTTTGCTCATTCAAGTTTCATGTAGAGGAATGAAAGGCTATGGACACTTTAACGTGCCACGGTGTTTGGTTTTCTGTTATGTATTTTCTAAAACTTCTGACCACCAGGCCAGAAGAAACATTCATTGTTATTCAAATCTGTCTTAATTATTTGTTGTATAACGTTTATATTCTTTAAAAACAGGACGGTATATTTTGACTTTGTATCACGAAACAAGATTCACAGGGGTTGTCTGTAGTTTTATAAAATAAATAGACAATTGCATTTCATTTAGTTCTGCTAAGGGCATGACATGCGCACAGTCAGTTCAACAGTATGTGCGATCCTTGCCCAGAAAACAGAATGTTTGCCTTATACGTCTTTTTGTTTATTTGGCAAAAGTGTTCGAGTTTCGCAGCCACCTACCGACAATCATGCATACCTCTACAAACGGACATACTGCTCACGTGTGTCCAGAATCCAGATAGTATTATGCATGTGTACAGCTGTGAGATTATGCAAGCTACTTTTAAACAACATATTGTAAATACTCACATTTTCTCAAAGAATATATGTATTTATGAAAATAATCTTGCTGTTTTTTACTTGATTTTCAAAAATGCGGTAAGATACCATTTGTATATGTACAGTGTCACTGAATAAAACAATTAGATTTTTAAAACGCTTTTAAAGCTTTGTTTTGTCCAGTCGTCTGTCGCAGCTGAGATTTCCATTTGCTCGAGACCATATGTTAGCAATTCAGCGAGCTAAATTACACCAGGTTTGCGAAGCAAATGGAGCCGAGGCAGAGGTTACTGTAGGGCATTTGGCCTGATCAAGTCACATTTCTTTCCAAGTAATTAGCCACATCAATGATTAGCGTTATATATCTATAAAACTGACGCGTTTCATGACGCACGGACAGCAGTATTTGGATGCACTTGTGGCATCTGTTGTGTACGTTTTAGATCCAGTATCACCAATAGTCAACATATTCCAACGGCTGTTTGAGATCAGGCTGCATATTCAGTCAGTGTTTCCATCTCAAGGATTTGAAACATCGAGCAAGGCCTTGCATGGAAAGTTTGGCCCCGACTAAGCAAATCTGAGATTCAAAACAACTTTGATTCGGCGAGAAATGACCGTTTCTGGTGTGCGTAAGCAACATACCACATTTTAACACAGGTCGGTTTGAAAGACGCACATAATGAGAACATTCCACACAAGCCGTAAAGCCATTCTTTACTCAGAGGCTGGCGCTCCCGTGCAGTCTCCCGATCACGTAGATCTCAACACACTAGTGCCATCTAAAGGCGGTAAACTTACCATAGCCCATTCCAGGAGTCACAAACGGAACCTTTCCCGTCTCTACAAACTGAAAAGGGGCTTTAATATTTCCATAACTCTAAGATTAATGCTTGCTTTTTAGCCTACATAAACGCCAATTAGTGCAATGCGTTATTTTATTATGTCAGATGTCTTTTTGCTCAATCACTGCACATCAAACATCTCCATAATTTCTAGACTACTTTTCTGAAAAAGTTAAAAAAATAAAAAGTTGTGTCAGTCTAAGAGTGGTAGATTTGACCTGTGGATTCCATTCAGCTATGCCAACAGGTATGTGAGGGTGACATGAACGACCTCAATTCCTGTGAACCTCACGAAAGGTTCACTTCCTGTGCCTTGCCTCCTGTGCTGTAGCTGTAGCTGTAGCTCCAGAGCATTCCTCTGACTGACTGACTGCACCCCGAATCAGGGTTTATTAAAAACAGCTTACTCTCAATTACAGGGCAAACCCAGGGCAAGGAGGGCCTTCGCCGGACCTATGGCTTAAGGGTCTAACAGTACTAATTAATTTGGGTTTTACATTTTTGAATTAGTTGGAAACAAATATAAAGGCTATGTGCTCTTTATGAAGTGGAAAAAGCACTCTCAGCAGAATATATATGAGTATGTGATACCAGAAATTATTTTGTTGAGTTGGTAATTGTAATAATTAATGAGTATAATTGTTTGTAATTGTAAAAGTAATTGTTTTTATAAACGTTTTGTGACATCAAGAGCATATACGAATATATATAGCGGTTGTGTATTTACCTGGTCATATTTCAATGTAATAGTATTTCCCAAATTCCCCATTCTAAATCTATAGTGGTTAAAACATATTATCCACGTGTGAAACTCACGCTCAGCTGGAGATGGAAATCTTATTTGAGTAATTGTTGTGATTGTTCAAAACAAATCTACCAGTCTGGCACATCTATTCTAAAACGTGTCCAATGATATGCCTTCATTGTCACATGCATATACAGAAATACTGGTTAAAATGGTCTCAATCTACTTTGGCTCAGTTGCTTGCACTGCTTGCACTGCTGCCTCACAGCAAGAAGGTCACGGGTTTGATTCCCGCATGGGGCGCTGTTGGCTCTGGGGGGCAGGTCCTCCCCAGAGTGCACAGTGCTCAGGTGGGCTATCTCCCGGGCCTTTCTGTGTGGAGTTTGCATGTTCTCCCCGTGTTCACAAGGGGTTTCCTCCACTAAGAACCCCAACAGTAAAAACATGCAAAATAACAGAACTCATGTCCATCCCTGACCAAAGATGGACAGTTCACTTCACTTGGTCCCCGGGCGCTGCAAAGCTGCCCACTGCTCCTGGGGGGTCCTTGAGGAAGGACGGTCCAGGATGGGAAAAAGCAGAAAATAAATTCACCGCGACCTCAGGCCTGCGTGTGTGTGTGTCCTGTGTCCTGTGTCGCCTCCATATATGCACGTGTGTGTTCCAGTGTGTCGTGTGTGCCATTAAAAAAACCTGACAAAGGTCTTAATTATTATTATATATATTTACTCGGGGTGTAAACTTCTCTCATAACCAATACCCATGAACCATCACCAAAACCATTCTCTCATAACCAATACCCATGGACCTTCACCAAAACCATCAACATGCTGATCTGAGCTGCAGTCCACTGTCTACATATATCTGCATAAAGAGTGCCGTGTCACTGTCTACATATATCTGCATAAAGAGTGCCATGTCACTGTCTACATATATCTGCATAAAGAGTGCCATGTCACTGTCTACATATATCTGCATAAAGAGTGCCATGTCACTGTCTACATATACTGTATCAGCCATGTCACCTCTTCCTCATGCTAAGACTGTTTTTAATCACGTAAAGCTTTAGCTAAACTAGGACTACAGAGGACTAGGCCTAGCATACAGCGACCAGCCTCTCTCTCTCAAAGAAGCCCCCACACCGTAGACAGAACAGAACAGCCCTCACGCCCCACACAGTAGACAGGACAGAACAGAACCTCACGCCCCACACAGCAGACAGGACAGAACAGCCCTCATGCCCCCACACCGTAAGGTCAGCGTGTGTGACTCCAAACACTCATGGGAGTTAATTAGAGGAGTCTACTTGTCTGTCGCAGTGCCCCTGTGGAGTGTGTGTGTGTGTGTGTGTGTGTGTGTGTGTGTGTGTGTGTGTGTGTGTGTGTGTGTGTGTGTGTGTGTGTGTGTGTGTGTGTGTGTGTGTGTGTGTGTGTGTGTGTGTGTGAGTGTGTGTGAGTGTGAGTGTGTGTGTGTGTGTGTGTGTGTGTGTGTGTGTGTGTGTGTGTGTGTGTGTGTGTGTGTGTGGAGGCCAAATCCACTGCTTCCCCCTAAATCTCAATTGCAAACATACAGACACAGACATAGATGCAGACACACACACAACCCCCCCCCCCCCCACACACACACACACACACACACACACTCTCTTGGTACGTATGCACTGGCACAAAGTAGCAGTTGTTTGTCTTTCAGGATAGGTTTAGATGGCTTGGACTCCAGGCCTGTAAAGGGTGGGGTGAGAGGGGTTACTGTTGTTAGTGACTAGGGGGTAAACCTCTCAGAGGCAACCACGGCAACAAGAACACAGTGTGTTTGCTGAGGAGCTAAGCTGCGCCGTGGCAACAGTGGAACTGAGCAAACACAGAGTCCGGGCAGTGAAGGCTAGACTGGGAGAATGGCGGAGCTCTCCGACTCTGACCGGGACTGGTAGTTAATCGGTGGGTCTGCCTGAGGAGCACGGCTGTCGGGTTATGAGGAGGCACATCTAAATCAGATCGGAGTTACGGGATCACGCGGGGTAAGGGTGACCTGCTGGGTGACCGTTTGTTTAATGACACTTTTGAAACTTTTGTAAGACTGGTATGAAAAAGTTTTATTCTCAAGGTCTGTGGCTTGAACTGCCCAGATTAAGTGGGTGCCTCACACTTAATCCTGATAATTAGCAGTAATGATTAATAATCGCAATAAAAAATGGACTCCGCTGTTTAATTGCCAAGATTCTGCACCATTTGCCCTTATTTCTAGGATTGCTTTAGTTTACACGGATTAGTTTGACAGGTCTTTAAGAGTTATGAGGCCACAGGGTTATCTGCTTTACACATAAACTCGTAAAGACACACACACACACACCGTCAGAATAGCTAGAGAAGCACTGGCTTAAACACTCAGAGATAACCTTTTTAAAGTGTGCACATACTGTATATTGATAAAAACTCTTTCTATTTTTTAGGACTATGATTGTTGGCAGTTGTTATACAAGTGACCTTTGACCTTTATCACATCTTATCCTCAGACATCGAGGTCATGACTCAACACGCACTACAGAGCCGAAAGAGGAAGAGGATGTGACATCATTACTGAGACTTCTCGGAAAATCCCTGCCTAAACACAAATCATACAGAAAAGACTATACTGATACAGAAGACTTGTTATACTCTAATATATTCTAACTATATATATTCTAACAATGTTATACTCTAATATATTCTAACAATGTTACACTCTAATATATACTAACATGATTTTTTACTGAACATAAAAGGCCACAAAATAAGAAATGATAAAGATTCCATGAGAAAATTATCAAACAGAGACTAAACACAGAGACACTCAAACAGCAGACCCAAGACTGAACACTTAAGGGCTGTAGTAGATGGATAGTTCTGGCAATTCGATTGGCTGTTGAGCTCGCATATCAATAACCTTTTATCAGGATTAAGGACCTAACCTTTTATCAGGATTAAGGACCTAACCTTTTATCAGGATCTAGGACCAAACCTTTGTTCAGGATCAAGGACCTAACCTTTTATCAGGATCAAGGACCTAACCTTTTATCAGGATCAAGGACCTAACCTTTAGAGGGCCTGTGAGCATGAAGGAGCTGCCTCTGTCTCTGCTGAGTCGGGGCTGTGGCCAGCTGGTGCCCCTCACAGAGGGCGGCCATGATGGAAGACTGGAGGTCTGTTTCGAACCTGAGGTATTTGCAGTTAAGACGCTTCGAATGACATGTACAGTATTTAGAGCGAGCTCTGGAAGTAAATGATATTTGCTGTGGCGGCTTGGGGTTCTCAATGTCTGCATATTTGACTCAGTCTCGGTCTCGGTCTCTTCTTTGATTACTGAGGACTTTGTATCATGTTATGAATGGGTAAAGATGGTAAAGTACTGATTCTTAGTTTCGCCTCTGCCGTCAAAAAGATCGATAGACAAAGATGAACTGTTATAAATCGAAAAGTTGTTAATTAATCAACCGTTTCTATTTCTGTAGCGGTGATCAGATTTCAGATTTCGGAGTACATTTTGAAATTAATACTAAGTAGAAATAAGGGGGGCGGAATTAGGAAAGGGACGGATATAGGGGAGAGTTCTACCTATATATGGTGGAGTGTTTGATATGTGCTACCACCTATGGAACTCTTTCACTGTACATGGCAATGCATATGACCAATAATGCATTATTCTTGTAAGCTTATCTGTATGTTTCATATCTTATCCTATTTTTTTAGCTATTTGTAATAATTTTTTTAGCTATTTGTATTATTGTTGTGTTATATGTTGCCGTACCAACAGGGGCAGTGCTCAAAATCTCGTTGTATGCAAATACAATGACAATAAAGGCTTTTCTATTCCATTCTATTTCTCCCTGCTGACCCCTATGCCCTCAGTGTTCATATCTCTCTGCTGACCCTTGACCCCTATGCCCTCAGTGTTCATATGTCTCTGCTGACCCCCATGCCCTCAGTGTTCATATGTCTCTGCTGACCCTTGACCCCCATGCCATCAGTGTTCATATCTCTCTGCTGACCCTTGACCCCTATGCCCTCAGTGTTCATATCTCTCTGCTGACCCCCATGCCATCAGTGTTCATTTATCTCTGCTGACCCTTGACCCCCACGCCCTCAGTGTTCATATCTCTCTGCTGACCCTTGACCCCCACGCCCTCAGTGTTCATATCTCTCTGCTGACCCTTGACCCCTATGCCCTCAGTGTTCATATCTCTCTGCTGACCCTTGACCCCCACGCCCTCAGTGTTCATATCTCTCTGCTGACCCCCAGGACTTTTTCTCCTGGAGGGCCCAGCCCCTGCTGCTGCACCTGTCGCGCAGTGGACGTCTCCTGGGAGGGGTGGGGGACCCTACGCCCCCCAAAACCTACAGCACCAGGAAGGGCCACCTCATCTTGTACTCCGAGGACCTGGTTTCAAGCTCCAGCCAATCAGTGGCCAACAGGAAGGGGCGAGGCTCCAAACAGGAAGCTGAGGTGCAGCTGCATACACTGAGAGACCTGACTGGAGCCATTTTGTCTTACAGGAGCAAGCAGGTAAGGTCTACCATAGACATATGACATGTACATACAGTATGAGGTCTACAATAGCACTGAGGGTCTACCATAGACATATGACATCTATATACAGTATGAGGTCTACAATAGCACTGAGGGTCTACCATAGACATATGACATGTATATACAGTATGTCTATGAAGTCTACAATAGCACTGAGGGTCTACCATAGACATATGACATGTATATACAGTATGAGGTTTACAATAGCACTGAGGGTCTACCATTGACATACGACATGTATATACAGTATGTCTATGAGGTCTACAATAGCACTGAGGATCTACCATAGACATATGACATACAGTATGAGGTCTACAATAGCACTGAGGATCTACCATAGACATATGACATGTATATATAGTATGTCTATGAAGTCTACAATAGCACTGAGGGTCTACCATAGACATATGACATGTACATACAGTATGAGGTCTACAATAGCACTGAGGGTCTACCATAGACATATGACATGTATATACAGTATGTCTATGAGGTCTACAAAGGCACTGAGAGGGTGTCCATTATTTCGTCTCAAGATTGCTGTGTTCCCATGGTGCATTGTGCACACCTTACATCACTCATTCTGTTCATTTCTGGATAAACTAAAGGAGCTGTGCCAAATACAAACACACAAAAAGAAAATGAAAAGCCTGTGGTTCGGAGATGCAGACGCAACATGCTAAAACAAATACCTGTAGATCTGAAGTGCAACACAGAAAACCAAGCTGCAGGTTTTTATTTTTGGATGAGGATAAAAAAAGGTTTAGCTTACCAAAAAACTGAAAAGTAAAGTTAATTAAAAGTAATGGGTTAACAACTTTGCTTTACTGTAGCAATCAAAGTAAATAATTATTAATAAGTTATCTCAAACAAAATTCCACTATTTCGATTCCCCCTGAGTTCATTTTCAGTGTCGTTGGTCGGGGGTTCATCCTTCAGCAAGATAATGGCACCAAAACACACCTCCGGGCTACATCAGAGCTGCTTAGAAGAAAAGAACAAGACGGTGGGCTTGAGATTATGGGATGGCCAGCACAGAAGAACAAGACGGTGGGCTTGAGATTATGGGATGGCCTGCACAGAAGAACAAGATGGTGGGCTTGAGATTATGGGATGGCCTGCACAGTTTCCAGACTTAAACCCCATCGAGCTGGTTTGGAATGAGGTGGACAGAAGGGTGATAGCAAAGCAACCAACAAGTGCAACACATTATAATATAAATAATATTTGATTTCCATTGTAGAAAGAATACCACGAGTCTGTTCAGCTGCCATATCTGCAGAAGGTGACGACTTTGATGTGTCAGAAATTGAGATTGTATTAAACAGAACCCTTCCATGATTTTTTAAATATTTTTTAATCTCCAATAGTTTTTTTAGTTATTGTTGTTGTTCTGTGCTTTAATGGCAGAGAACACTGAGACATGAAACTGCATAAATGTCAATGAAAACCGGAAAACTTTTGACCAGTAGCGTAGGTAGTCGCTGTTGCGAGTAGAGCAGGCCACAGAGTCCCTGGAGCCCCCCACAGCTCACGGCCTAATTGGGTATTATGGACTCTGGAGATGGCCTTTAGAGCTGGAGTTGCCTATAGAGCTGGAGATGGCCTTTAGACTCTGGAGATGGTCTTTAGAGCTGGAGATTGCCTATGGAGCTGGAGAATGCCTTTAGAGCTGGAGAATGCCTTTAGACTCTGGAGATGGTCTTTAGAGCTGGAGAATGTCTTTAGAGCTGGAGAATGCCTTTAGAGCTGAAGATTGCCTATGGAGCT
>NC_045153.1:5992438-6002438 GCF_900700415.2 Clupea harengus
GCACATACGCTTGTGCACACACGCACGCACACACACACACACACACACACACACACACAAATGCACGCACGCACACACACTCATGCACACACACACACACCACTCTCCCCCTAATCTCGTCTTCTGGCTTCAGACAGGGCTTTCCCCTCACACCTGGGCAGAAGTGATAAGGGGAGAGAGTGGTGTGTGTGTGTGCGTGTGTGTGTGTGTGTGTGTGTGTGTGTGTGTGTGTGTGTGTCTATCAGTCACAGCTCAAGGTGACTCCAATTTTTCTGTGCTCGTGATGTTATGTGACGTGACGCGAACTGCAAATCTCACTCCAGCTCCACCATAGCTCCTCTGAGGAAGTGTTTCACCGTCATGATGGAGACACACATTCACATGAACACACACAAGACACACACCAACACACACACCAACACACACACTTCCCCTCCCCAGTGTCTCTATGGGTCCCACCCAGGATGCAAACCCAGAGATAACTTCAAAACAGATTTGAGCCAGATTTGAGTCGGATCTAGCCAATATCTGATAATGCTTGGCTTATTATATGTGAGTTAAGCCTATTACTGTGGGTCGTCTAATGCCCATACCATAGAAAATACCATCTATGGACAGAGAAACGGGACCAGATACTGCAGTTATACACAGTGGATGTGTGTGAGAGAGAGTGTGAGTGTCTGTTTGTATGTGTGTGTTTGTGTGTGTGTGTGGGGGGGGTGGGTGTATGTCTGGGGGTGGGGGTTGTATGTCTTTGTGTGTATGTGTGTTGTGTGTTGATATGTATGTTTTGTGATTTTTGTCCATTAAATGATTTATTCAACAGAGGGAATAGAGAACAATCATTATCACAGTGTTTGCACTTGAAAAGAAAGAGAGAGAGAGAGAGAGAGAGAGAGAGAGAGAGAGAGGAAGAGAGAGAGAGTGAAATGAGAACACACACCCCTGATACACTCTTCTCTTCGATGTTCCCAAACGGAGCGTGAGTGTGTTTAATCTCTCAAGAGGGAGAACAGAATATCCATGCGGATATGTTAGGTCAAAGCTAGCATGGCGACACTATCCTGGTTTATGCAATTATATTTAAGAGAAGGGTTCATTGAAGTGAAACAAACACACAACACTCTCACACACACACACCAAAAAATGCCACACCTGATTTGGGAGTACACTGTATTAGAAGCATGGTCATCATGGAGCAGTCACTGTTCTGTTTTTGTAGCATGTTGTAGCACGTGTAGCATGTTGTAGCACGTGTAGCATGTTGTTGCACGTGTAGCATGTTGTAGCACGTGTAGCATGTTGTAGCACTTGTAGCATGTTGTAGCATGTTGTAGCACGTGTAGCATGTTGTAGCACTTGTAGCATGTTGTAGCACGTGTAGCATGTTGTAGCACGTGTAGCATGTTGTAGCATGTTGTAGCACTTGTAGCATGTTGTAGCACGTGTAGCATGTTGTAGCACGTGTAGCATGTTGTAGCACTTGTAGCATGTTGTAGCACGTGTAGCATGTTGTAGCACTTGTAGCATGTTGTAGCACGTGTAGCATGCTCTAGCACGTGTAGCATGTTGAAGCATGTTGTAGCATGTTGAAGCGCAAATCATTTAGGGTGTTTGTGGAACTGTAGGAATGGAGATGTTTGTGGAAACGTTGGTGAAGGCTCGCAGTACGGTGGCCACAGGGACCACTCCATGGGATAACGGGTGGCCACAGAGTAGTTGTTTGTGTCCCTGGGCCATCAGGCCATGGTTAATGTAGAACCCTGTGCAATATATACGGCTCTTCAGAATGTTGCAGAAAGTTCCACTGCATTGAATGGGTCATCCCAACGTTGGGAAGTCCGATATTTCTGCTGAAAAAAATGTATGACCGCTGCCTCTATTAACAGGTTTTGTGCTTCTAATTTACAAAAAAAAACTCATAGTAACTTGAAGTCAGCATGTACTACGTTGCTAAGCAACACCTGAAACTTTAAAGATCTATTTGGGTGTAGTAAAAAAAATTCTCAGCGGATCCCACAAAACTGCATCACAATCAATAAAAATACATTTTCAAGAAATGTCTGGTGTAGTTTTTGCAAGTAACCGTATAATAAGCAGGATATTGTATAGTAGGGTGACCAGATTTGAGTTTGTGAAAAAGAGGACACTTCGTCGTGGGACCCCGCCCCCTTCGTCGCGACAAAGTTTTTGGACATATTTTTCTTATGCAGATGACCCCGCCCCCTCCCGCGCGACGAAGTTTTGGCATATTTTTCACATGCAGATGTCATGTACTATTGTAAGCGATGCAACTAGAGGGGGCTCAAGGTGCTCAGTGTTGCCAGACTGGAAATGACGTATCATATCAAAGGCTCAAAATTATCGTATTTGGAGGATAATTATCATATCTGGCAACACTGGGAAGGCATTCGACCAATGACAGTTCTCTCTACAGTCAGAGAGCTCGCGCAAAAAGGTGGAATGTACGCGAGATACCCTTTCCAAAACTTGTAAGGACGTAATAACTAGTTTGTGAAAGACCCAGAGAAACACAAATACCCGACGAGGCAAAATCCCGGACAATTTTGGAATCCCTGCCGGACGCACTTTTTAGGTCTCGAAAAGAGGACATGTCCGGGCAAAAGAGGACGTCTGGTCACCCTATTGTATAGTCCACCAGTCAGTATAAAACAAAATAAATCCCCTCAAGGCGAAAGAAGACTCCGGCGTGCAGCACCCTGTCCTGTGGGGATTTATTCTCCAGTACTGACTGCCATTATGCTGTTAGCTTTGTAGTTAACTGTGTTGTTTGAGACCCTAATGAGAGGTGATTGTCAATAGGATGTACCCAGTCTTTAATCTAATAGAGATGTGTTACATGTGTTTGTATGGGTTAAATCTGTCTTCAGCCTGACTCTCCCTCTCCCTCTCCCTCTCCTTCTGCTTCTGTCCCCCGTCAGCAGCCCAAGGAGGGCTCCACCACAGGCCCGGCTCATCCCCTGCTCTCCCACCTCACACACGCCTCACACACACACCTGAGCTCCGTCCGACGCCCTCCACTGGACCGGCTCGCCCAGCTGACAGGTGAGAAGCCATAGTTGAGGTCACTCCTCACTGGGGCCTACATGCATAAGGCCATAGCTGAGGTCAAAGGTCACTCATCACTGGGGCCTACATACATAAGGCCATAGCTGAGGTCAAAGGTCACTCATCACTGGGGCCTACTGTTATAAAGTATATTATAAATATAAATACATACAAAACACTTGCCTTCCAACTACAGCTTCAAACTTTTTAACTTCAAACTATGAACATTATATTAACTGTAAACAACAGTTTATAGTATACTTTAAACTTCTTTTGCAAAAATATGAGCATATTTGGCTTTGGAGTCAAAAATGTATTATTTTGTTTGCATTTATTTAATCATTTTTTGATTTGTTTATACCTATCTTTTCTATCTTTCTATAGTTAATCTTGTTACTTGAACACACTGAGTATGAGAAAATGTGTACTGCCCCTTTAAGAGACTACCTTTGGTTAAGTTTAGCAGTCATCTCCGTTTATTTTTCAGTCTTCGGTTGCTGATCTGCCGTTGACTCTTGCCTTCTCTCCCCTCTTTTCACGCAATTGTTTTGTTGCATTTGCTGCACGTCGCAATGTTTTAATCTTTTTGTGCGAAATACAGCCACACTTTTGACAGTTTACCTTTCGGTATTTTCTCTGTTAAAAGGTTGATGGCTAGTTCTGTTTGTGCTTGCTCTGTGAAATGCTGCATGCTCTTCACTGTCATAAGACTGTTGCTATGAAAACACCAATGAGCGTGAGCGACACAGGACAAAGTTTACATTGGGAGCTGGGGCAGTTTTACAGTACATGTGCCCCACAGAATCTGCCTAGCGACCGTGTTCAATTGGCTCAGGCACCGAAATGAAGCACCGAAATCTGCGTTGCATTTCGGTCCGGGTATTGTATTGGAACCGGTTCCATATTGGTACCGGTTCTCGGTACCCAAACCTAGCCATAGCTGAGGTCACTCATCACTGGGGCCTACATACGTAAGGCCATAGCTGAGGTCAAAGGTCACTCATCACTGGGGCCTACATACATAAGGCCATAGCTGAGGTCAAAGGTCACTCATCACTGGGGCCTACATACATAAGGCCATAGCTGAGGTCAAAGGTCACTCATCACTGGGGCCTATGTACATAAGGCCATAGCTGAGGTCAAAGGTCACTCATCACTGAGGCCTATGTACATAAGTCAGAAGATTGTGTATAAAAGAAAAAATGTTTGTAGATGTTTGCAAATGTTTTATTGCATGTTTGTAAGACAGATAGGCATATATAGCCAATGTGCATGAAGAACTGATGGTTTGTGTGTGTGTGTGTGTGTGTTTGTGTGTGTGTGTGTGTGTGTGTGTGTATGTGTTCTTACAGAGAGATTTGACGAGGGCTACAGCAGCGGACAGCAACCCCCGACCCCTGCGCCCCCCCCTCAAGTCCCTTACCGCCCCCTCTTTCTCTGTTCGCCCCGCCCAAGCCACGCCCCACGCGAACCCCTTCCACCAATCACAGAGGGCCTGCTTAGCCAACGGGGAGATGGGGGAGGTTACCTTCAGAAAGGTAATTCTGTGTGTGTGTGTGTGTGTGTGTGTGTGTGTGTGTGTGTGTTTGTGTGTATGTCTGTATATATCTGTGTGTGTCTTTGTGTACATTTATGAACCTGCATAGCCTCGTCTTCAGCACTACATTTTGTGGAACTAAATTCCTAGACCAAATTCCTGAGCAGAAACAGGTGAGGTGGCCTCTTGGGGCTACAGAGTAAACACCGTCACTGAACTCTGAACTCTGAACTCTGAAGGCCATGTCTGCACTGCTGTAAATCCTCACATTAACACTCTTCCACATTAACACTTCCTCTCTGCTCATCCTCACAGGGAGACAAACAGCAACTCATCATCACCATTCAACACCCAGTAAGTGTAGCTTCCCATCCATCCTCCTCACATCCTTACTCAGTCTCTAAGTAAAGTTTAGTTTCACATCCATCATCACTCAGTCTCTAAGTAAACGTTGAGCTTTAAGATAAGAAGACAATATTGCAAATGAGCAAAGCATTGCAAAGCAAAGCAAGCAAACACATCTGCCTTGTGATTCCCTTAATTTATTTAAAAAGCTTTGAAGAAGGATGACTCCACTGTGCTGATGTGTGGTAGGGTTAGGGTTAGGGTTAGGGTTAGGTTAATCTGTCCTGTTAGTTTGAAGAAGGATGACTCCACTGTGCTGATGTGTGGTAGGTGCACAAATCTGTCCTGTTAGTTTGGACGATCCCTGGACGATCATGTGGTATTCCATACATGAGACAGGGGTCATACACAGACACACACATATACACTCACACTCTCTCTCTTTCTCACACATACACACACACTCACACTCTCTCTCTCTCACACACACACATACATACACACACTCACTCTCTCTCTCTGTCTCTCTCTCTCCCTCTATCTCTCTCGCGAAAACAAAGACACACACTATTTCTCACACAAACACACGCTTCTTCTCTCTCTCTCTCTCTCTCTCTCTCTCTCTCTCTCTCTCTCTCACACACACACACACACACACACACACACACACACACACACACACACACACACACACACACACAAAACACACACACACACACACACATACACACACACACACACACTCACTCACTCACGCATCAGTGGTCTCATGTGAGTAGGTTCCCCTTGTTGGCTGACTGGGAGCTGCCATGGGGGTCCTCTTGCCCCTTTCGCCACAACTGCACCGGAGTTAGATTCCTCTTGCCCCTTTCCCCACAACTGCACCGGAGTTAGATTCCTCTTGCCCCTTTCCCCACAACTGCACCGGAGTTAGATTCCTCTTGCCCCTTTCCCAACAACTGCACCGGAGTTAGATTCCTCTTGCCCCTTTCCCAACAACTGCACCGGAGTTAGATTCCTCCTGCAACCAGACCTTTCCAGCTTCAGCCAGGGATTAGATCAGATAAGAGCACTGCACTTCCAGGAGTGTTCTTTGTCTCCAGGAAACCATGACGATGGCCTAAAGCCTGACTGGCACTCACTGGCGACAGGACCCTCGGACCAACCAGGGCTGGTAGACAGCGTCTGACTCTATGCCAGATCTCAGCCAGATCTCCGCCGGATCTCAGCCCCATCTGTTCCACAGTCAAATCTGTGTGATTATACTGAAAAGGAAAGCACATAAAACACATACAAACTTCATAATGTCTAAGACACGACCAGGAGCAAAGAGTCCCGCTAGAGAAGCATCAAAGGTCCCGGCTCCAGCGCAGCGTCCTGCTTTGCTTGATGTGGAGTGCTAAGACACGACCGGGTCGAGTGCCCGCTGAGGGCCCAGGTTCCATCTCTGTCTGTCAGGTGGTGGTGTTCCACGTGGCACCGTGGGAGAACCAGAGATGTAGCGTGAGGCATTGAAGTTTAATGGCAAAATTCCATGATAAAACAAAAATGTGCACTGCACGAATTAGATTTTATTTCCTACTTTGATTGCATTTATTAACCCAAACTAATATGTAATTCACACTTTAAATGTACACATATTTTATTATTTTATACATGTAAATGTTTGTATTAATTTGATAACTGTGACTCATTTTACAAACACAAAATGTACCCTGATAACGACCCCCCTTCCTCCCAGGGCGGGTCACCCTGGAGACGGGCAGTTTCTGGCCCCCCCTGAGGTCGGGTGATGAGGGAGGGGCACGCGTTCCGTCCGAGGCGGACACCCCCAGAGCTCCCATGATCCTTTGCTGCTCACAGGAGCCTGAGGCCCAGGAGGAACCTCTGGGACGTCTCTCAGAGGAGACCAATGAGTCGGTAATGCTCTGCTTCCTTATTCAATTGTGCTGCGTCTGAGACAAGCGGGCAGACTGCTATTTATCTTCTTACCAAGAGAGGGAGGGGAGGAGGAGGAGGAGGAGGAGGAGGAGGAGGAGAGGTCAAGGCCGTAGGGAAGCCGAGGGAGATCAGTGTTACCTCTTCCAGGAAAACTGGCTTATGAAAAACAAACAAAACAAACATCTGATCTTAATGTCTGTAGAGCGCACTGTGTTGTCCTAGCGTGCCGAGTCCCCGCCACTCCGAGTCATGTGACACTCAGGACACCATGGCCCACTGGTGACCCACAGTCTTGCAAACACAAAACATTATGTGCAGAACCCCAGACAATACACCCCCACATAGTGTCACATAGTGTCACACAGTGTCACAGACTATCTGACGGTGGTTACAGCTGAATTTGTGTTAAGTGTTAGTCGACTCCACCAGTCACTGGATGCCCAGTTAGTCAGAAACGTTTACTCACTCAACAGCAACAATGAATAGTTTTTCTTTTAGTATCATTTCAGTTTACATGTTCATCAACAAGCCCCTTCAGTTTAATGGAGGCTGTCCTTAGATAAGGGCGAGTTAGACAGCTAATATGCCGATAGTCTGACTTGAACATGCTAGAAAGTATGGCTTCCAACAACCCACACTGTTTTAAGATAATCTGTATTCACCCATTTTCTCAATGTTTACATTGAGGTTCTCAATGTTTACATTTACAATGGTTACAGGCTCTTCAGCATGGGATGGGCTGTGCTGAGCATGCAGGTCATCATGGGAAATGTAGTCTGAAGAGAGCCAGTGTGGACTCATCATGGAAGAGCAGTTGTCTCTCCCATATTAGCTTCTATGGTGGCCATATGGTCGGTAGCCAGCGGGCAAACAGTGGTCAGTATGGTAAGCTTATGTCTTCTCAGTCACACATTGTTAACATTGTGTTCTAAGTCCAAACATGTTACTCTTTTATACACAAACACTAGTCTACACAGTAAGCCTACTTCACATGAGCTTAAGCATGTTCTTTCATAGACAAATCAAAGAACCCATTGAGTCAACCATTTTACTCCTGGGTCATTCCACGCCAAACGGGACAATTAAAGGAAAATTCCCCACTCGACCAACTCAGATTTGGCTGAAAAAATTCCAGGTTGTTCATACACTTCTTAATATGAATAGTCCCAAATATTAGCTCTCTACTCCCAATAGTTTTGTCACAAAAAGATGTTTTAGGGGGGAGGGGGTGCCAATACTTAAGACGCTTTTTGAGCAGCGTTTTGTGAAGAGCCATTTTCAAATTGCTATTACTAGAAAAGTATTTAAGCTAGCTCCTTCAAACTTTCTAGGCTTAAAATATGATACCATTACTTGAAAAATACGACTTCCAAGGGTGTGGCTTGGGTATATCATAGTATTCGGGGTGCTTGAATTTGCGCGGAAATTTTACACTATGCTCTGTTGTAGCATCTTTGAAGGACTGTGGAAAGCTCAATGTTAAAGCTAGAGACTTGATATTATACACAGACCTTCTTATGTATGCTTCGTATGTTGTATTAAAAAAACTGTCCTTATGTGATGAAGGGGCTGGAAGATATTAAAGCTTGAAAATGGATGAAAACCCATTTTGTGCCATTTTTGGCATGCTATAGCAAAACAATGACAGCATTTACCAACATGAAACTATTTTTTTTGGAAAGATTAGATATTTGTTCTTAACATTTCAAACATTTGTGATGGTGTTCTGCCTCATTTTCTCAAAATATTTTTTTGAAAATATGGGATTTTTGTACACGCCCAGCATTCAATGGCCTATGGAAGCATATTCAAATGGTAGCAAAAGGTAAGTTTATGACACAGAGCTTAAACTGCACAAAATGCTTTATTTGATTAATGTTAAATTGTAAATTGTCACACATTTGACTTGTAAATCATTCCATGTAAAGTGTGACAATGGCTCCCACTCAACTGTCTCAGATTTGGCTGAAAAAATTCAAAGTTGTTCATACACTTCTTAATAGGTATAGCCCCAAATATTAGCTCTCTACTTCAATAGTTTTGTCACAAAATTATGTTTTAGGGGTGATGGGGTGCCTGTACTGTTTTAGCAGCGTTTTCTGAATAACTTGAATAATATGGATTTCCAAGGGTGTGGCTTGGGTGATCGTAGTATTTGGGGTGCTTGAATTTGCTGGGAATTTTTACTCTACGCTCTGTTGCAGCATCTTTGAAGGCCTGTGGAAAGCTCAATGTTAAAGCTAGAGATTTGATATGATACACAGATTTTATACACAAACGCAGTTTAAGCTCTGTGTCATAAACTTACCTTTTGCTACCATTTCAATGTGCTTCCATATGCCATTGAATGCTGGGCGTGTACAAAAAACCCATATTTTCCAAAAAATATTTTGAGAAAACGAGGCAGAACACCATCACAAATTTTTGATATTTTAAGAACAAATATCTAATCTTTCCCAAAACAATTGTTTCATGTTGGTAAATGCTGTCATTTTTTTGCTATAGCATGCCAAAAATTGCACAAAATGGGTTTTCATCCATTTTCAAGCTTTAATATCTTCCAGCCCATTCATCACATAAGGACAGTTTTTTAATACAACATACGAAGCATATAATATCAAGTCTCCAGCTTTAACATTGAGCTTTCCACAGGTATTCAAAGATGCTGCAACAAAGGGTAAAGTTAAATTTTCGCGCAAATTCAAGCACCCCGAATACTATGATATACCCAAGATACACCCTTGGGAGTCCATAATCTTCAAGTAATGGTATCATATTTTAAGCCTAGAAAGTTTGAAGGAGCTAGCTTAAATACTTTTCTAGTAATAGCAATTTGAAAATGGCTCTTCAGAAAACGCTGCTAAAAAAGCGTCTTAAGTACAGGCACCCCCTCCCCCCTAAAACATCTTTTTGTGACAAACCTATTGGGAGTAGAGAGCTAATATTTTGGACTATACCTATTAAGAAGTGTATGAACAACCTTGATTTTTTTCAGCCAAATCTGAGACGGTCGAGTGGGAGCCATTGTCCCGTTTGGTGTGGATGACCTCCTCTTAAAAAGCAAAGAAAGCTAAAATTATCATTCTAGAGTCTTCCGTTACGTGGGAA
>NC_045153.1:6019938-6152438 GCF_900700415.2 Clupea harengus
GTGAGTGCCATTCTATTTCTTACACAGGCCTGGCTTTGTGTACACTCCATCTAGACCACATGACCAGGGATCTGATCTCTCCCTCTAGACCACATGACCAGGGATCTGATCTCTCCATCTAGACCACATGGCCAGGGATCTGATCTCTCCATCTAGACCACATGGATCTGATCTCTCCATCTAGACCACATGACCAGGGATCTGGTCTCTCCCTCTAGACCACATGGATCTGATCTCTCCCTCTAGACCACATGACCAGGGATCTGATCTCTCCATCTGGACCACATGGATCTGATCTCTCCCTCTAGACCACATGGATCTGATCTCTCCATCTAGACCACATGGCCAGGGATCTGATCTCTCCCTCTAGACCACATGGATCTGATCTCTCCCTCTAGACCACATAACCAGGGATCTGATCTCTCCCTCTAGACCACATGGATCTGATCTCTCCCTCTAGACCACATGGCCAGGGATCTGATCTCTCCCTCTAGACCACATGGATCTGATCTCTCCCTCTAGACCACATGGATCTGATCTCTCCCTCTAGACCACAGGGATCTGGTCTCTCCATCTGGACCACATGGCCAGGGATCTGATCTCTCTTATCAGAGGAGAGCAGTGAAGAGTACTGGCTGCCAGTGTTGCATTTTGTGTATTACTATTGGATGTGTTATAAAACAGCCTAGACTTTGAACTGTTTTATTAATACAATGAACATTCAGTGACTATGACAAAATTCTATGATATTTCAGTATAATTCAGTTTGACAAATGAACTTAATTAACAACAGTTGATATGACTTGTATGATAAGTAGGCTATCTTTTCATTTCATCAGGGCATTCCTTTCATTGAAAGGGCATTGTGCATATTACTTCACCTCATGTAGTACACACTTACAACATGAATAGAAGGACTCGTCTATTATAACAAAGGTTTCTTAGACTGAGGAACCCTTTCAGTTGGAAGGGTTCTGTTGGGCAGGGGTGGATGAAGGGTTCTGTTGGGCAGGGGTGGATGAAGGGTTCTGTTGGGCAGGGGGGTATGAAGGGTTCTGTTGGGCAGAGGCGGATGAAGGGTTCTTTGTAGGGTTCCTTTGGGACTCCTTTGGAGCGTTTGGATTTATGAAGAACATTTGGAGAGAGCCCTTTGTCTAGCAAAAGGAACGTCAGATAAGATGCTGCCTGTTCTACTGTACACATTTAGTTTGCACACGAAAACTCCTCTTCTAGCTGAATGGGGTCGATAGACCTACAGTAGAACTACGATTGGTTCTTCATAACCAGAAAGAGATGTAGAACTCACATTTACTCACATTACAAGTTCACTGGCTCAAGCTGAAAGCAAGCTGTGTAGCTCTGTGTGTGTGTGTGTGTGTGTGTGTGTGTGTGTGTGTGTGTGTGTGTGTGTGTGTGTGTGTGTGTGTATGTGTGCGTGCGCATGTGAGTGTGCGCGTGAGTAAATGTACTCTGTTGGATTTATTGGAATACTGTTGAAGATTTGGATCTGTCGCAAGACCACATGCACAGAGAGAAGAAAGAAAGAAAGAAAGAAAGTGAGAGCAAAGGAGGTGAAGAGTGGAAGCGAGAGAAGCAGAGAGAGTGGGACAGGGAGGTAGAGAATGGGGACAGAAGGAGGTGGAAGAGGCAGAGGTTGCGTGCGGTGCATGGTCGACGCATTTCCCCAGGAATGTGATCCAGAGTGCAGGCCGGCTCTCCTGAGACTCCGGTCACTGCAGCGCTAACGCTACGGCTAATATGAGCCCTGTCTCCTCTAATCCCCCTCACCTCAGCCTGCCCAGACCCACAGCAAACTCTGGGATGGACTCGGACCAGATCTGGCTCTATATACACCGCTGAGACTCAGGTCACTGCAGCGCTAACACTAAAGCTAACGCTAAAGCTGTCTCTTCCAATCCCCCTTACCTCACTTTTGGCCAACACTGGCACGGACCACCTCCCGATCCGGCGCGGACCTGGCCCCGTTCGCTCTCCTCTCCTGAGACGTGGCTCACTCTGGCCAAGTGAGAGCACTGTGGGATGCAGACAGATTTGGCCCCTCTAGTCTACCGTCCTGAGGCGGGACTCACAGCTGACACCCACATCATCTCATCCACACTCTGACAAAATGAGGGCCTCTGGCTTGGCAAAAGAATTCTACCATCAGTTTAGCTACATTCGGTTATGACTTAGAAGTTCTGTGTGGAACTTCCTTGTGACAGGCTGCTTGTAGAATGCTTTTGAAGATTCGGTGACAGTTGGTCTCCGGGGGAAAGAGGCCTTTTTGCCATCAGTGTTATTTGGGTGTGTTCATAAACTGCCACTCCGACTGCTCCAAGCATACCCTGGCACTTTGAAACCATTCATAAATTCGGAATGCCGTTGGAACTGTAATTTGTTTTTCCTCAGAGCGTTCAGAGCGCACTCTAGCTGAAGAGACAGAGCGGCAGAGGTGTGTGTGTGTGTGTGTGTGTGTGTGTGTGTGTGTGTGTATGTGTGTGTCACACTCTCAGACCATTCAGAGCGCACTCTTGGCACTGCGGCTGAAGAGACAGAGTGGCAGACGTGTGTGTGTGTGTGTGTAAGTTGAACGGTCTTATCTGCGAATTACAGAACATAATTAGTCATTCAACAAAATCACTTACATGGTATTCATCATCCTCACTGTTGTCAAGCTCTTGCATGAAACATGAAACCCAATTTCAACATGGGTGTTTCTGTTACGCACATTTTGATCCGTAAAAAACAATCGTTAGACGGAATGCTCTGTTTTGTTTTTAACTACAGAACATAATTCCATTTCCACATATAATTAACAAACGCAACCCTGTCGCGAGGGTTCTAGATTCTATGGGCAGTCCTCAGGGTTCTAGATTCTATGGGCAGTCATCAGGCTTCTAGATTCTATGGGCAGTCCTCAGGGTTCTAGATTCTATGGGCAGTCCTCAGGGTTCTAGATTCTATGGGAAGTCCTCAGGGTTCTAGATTCTATGGGCAGTCCTCAGGGTTTTAGATTGTAACCTATACAAACATTGGAGAACCGTTGAGGTTTCTACATTGTACTCCAACCTCCTCATTTGCCCTTATGCTTTCTTCTTGACCCTCATTCATTTCCTTATTCAATATGTCCTTTGCTCTCCCTCCCTCTCTCTCTCTCTGTCTCTCTCTCTCTGTCTCTCCCTCTCTGCCTCTCCCTCTATGTCTCTCCCTTTCTCTCTCCCTCTCCCGCTCTCTCTCTCTCTATGTCTCTGTCTCTCTGTCTCTCTGCCTCTCCCTCTCTCCCCCTCTCTCTCCCTCTCTCTCTCTATGTCGCTCCCTCTCTGCCTCTCCCCCTCTCTCTCTCCCTCTATGTCTCTCTCCCTTTCTCTCTCCCCCTCTCTCTCCCTCTCCCTCTCTACCTCTCTCTCTCTCTCTCCCTCTATGTCTCTGTCTCTCTCCCTCTCTCTCTCCCTCTCCCTCTCTCTCTCCCTCTCTCTGTTCTATTCTCCCCCAACTTTGGACTTCAAAGTGCTGGAATCCATTACGCTAGGCAGACGTGCCAAAAAATAAACCAGCCTTCAGTCTGAGTAGGAACACACACACATACGCGCAAACACACACACACAACTACTACTTCTCTTCAAATTGAAGAGAAGCACACACACACATTTGTCTCCATTCTGAGTGGGAAAAGAAAAACATGCACACACACGCACACCTATCTAGTATGATCTGCATAAAGAAGGCTAAATGCTGCAGACCTACCTGTCTGATGCAAGAAAATAGACACACATGAAAAATGTAATTCACCTACAAAAAGGCACACACTCTCTCTCTCTCTCTGACACACACACACACCCCAGCAATGATTATCACAATTGCTGATATAACCTTGAGAGTTTGCTAGAATATAGAATGGACCTTCATGTGAGTCGTGTAGTTGTGTCATATGAGTGAATAGTCTGTGTGTGTGTGTGTGCATATGTATGTGTGCGTATGTGTGTGTGTGTGTGTGTGTGTGTGTGTGTGTGTGTGTGCGTGTGCATGTGTGTGCGCGTATGTGTGTGTGTGTTTGTACTTGTATTGTACACTTGTCAATGGGCTGCCCACAGATAACTGCAGTGTCAGTAAACAAGTGTCAGTTACGGCACAGAAACCCCTGCAGCCTCTCACAGCTCTTGAAGGAGGACAGTTTACTGTTTCACCCCTCGCAGTCCCACCACATCCCACAGCCCACATCCCACAGCACGGCACAGCCAGCGGCTTCACTCCAGCGTCTCACTCCACACTGAACCCCCAGCTCGGAGGACGCGTGTGTTTCTCTCGGCACCTCAGCTGAATAAAAGGTTGTAGATTGAAAGTTTCTAAGGGCTGGGAGCTCTTGAGGAAAAAGAAATGGATCTCCTTGAGTGACCTTTCAAAAATAAATGTTTTTATGTTGACTGTGTGTAAATGAAATAAGAGTAAACTTCAGCCTCTGGGGTAGTAGTCCACGTCACCACACAGCCACACTCAGAGGCATGGCCATCACTGACCGTACTGGACAGTAGCGGTGGCCTCCGTCACTTTACCATTTAATGAGGATTTCACGCTACATTTCATCTGGCAGTGTTGACATCTCCATTTCAACCATGCTTCAGTGTTTACGTCCACTGAGACTTCTCTCTTCCCAAGTCACATTTCAGTCCAGTGACCTTCCTCAGAACAGTTTGAACCCAGTTGAATCCGAGGGGAAGCAGAAGTTTGGCAGCACAATAGACTCGTGTGGTATGTTTGCCCCCTAGTGGCCATCTTCATATTACAACTGTCTGAATGTCATCCACTCTGCTTTTTCCTCAAATAGTAAGCTAAATGTAATGTGAATTGAGGTGACCATCTGGAGAGGATCAAATAATATAATTGAGTTTTATTAGGCGATAAGATAAGAGAACTGATTCCTCCAAAACAACCCATCGCCTTGGGGATGATATAGTGCTGTGTTTTTTAAACAGCACATTTTTCACATGACTTCTCAGTGAGGTCTTCAGCACTCTCTCAGAGAGAACAATGTCACCGTGTCCTGAGAGAATACCGCCTGAATCCCAGATGGAAAACAAGTTCCGAGCCGGACATGAACCGTGCCCAGACCGGAATGCAGATAGGTCTGTGTCTGAGACAGCTGTCCTTTCACGTGAGTCTCAGTCGCACACAGCCACTAGAGCCAGTCACTGATCATGAGGTCGTTTGGTTAATTAGGCAACATTAGGGCGGCTTAACGCCCCTGGCTGATCAGAGAGAGGTCAAAGGTGACATGGGCACAGGGAAGGGTGTGTGTGCGGAGGAACTCTGTGGAGTGGATAGTCACACTGGAGGGACATGGTGTGTGTGTGTGTGTGTGTGTGTGTGTGTGTGTGTGTGTGTGTGTGTGCAAGTGCATGTGTGTGTGTGTCTGTGTGTGTGTGTGTGTGTGTGTGTGTGTGTGTGTGTGTGTGTGTGTGTGTGTGTGTGTGTGTGCGCGCGCGAGAGAGAGAGAGAGAAAAGGGAGGTGATAGCCACTTGTTCCCTTTTTTGTGTTTGTCTGTCCCTCACAAAAGAAGATCAAACCTGACCTTACTCCTCACAGCCTACCCTAACCCTACCCTACCCTACCCTACCCCACCCCAGCCTACCCTAACCCAGCCTGCCCGTACCCCATGTTATCCAAGTGAACATGCTCACTGATGAAGTGTGTTACAGCTGCAGAGGAAGATTTGTCTGGCAAAGCTGAAGTTACCTCAGGAACTAGAGAGACATCTCACGTCAGAATGAGGGTGAGTATTGTACCCACCTCTGACATACTCACTCTCTCTCTCTCTCTCTCACACACACACACACACACACACACACACACACACACACACACACACACACACACACACACACACACACACACACACACACACACACACATAATCAAAGCCAATGCAGTGACTTAATGTTCAGCTTACAGACAAGGTATATCCTCAATATTCTTTCTATGACTCTTCTCTTCATTTGACCTCTGCGTGACCTCCAGAGAGTTGCCAGGGTGGGTGTCCATGGTGATGACATAAATGCTGAAGGCAGGTGTGGATCTGGAACTGACGACGGTGCACCTGCAGATGGACAGGTTAACCTCTCCGACACCCACAGCGCACACACACACACACACACACACACACACAAACAGACACACACACACACACACACACACTCACCTGTTGCTCACAGGTGCTTCCCCTTCAGATCCAGTCACCTGAGAGAAGTCCAGGTGTGAGGGGAGCAGTGTCAGGTGACCAGCCCGTCAGCACAGGTAAGACGCACCTGAGACACACACACACACACACCTGAGACACACACACCTGAGGTCACTCACACACACACCTGAGACGCACACACCTGAGACACACACACCTGAGGTCACTCACAGGCCTCGTCAGCAAAGCATGGGCAACAGCAGAGCCCCCTCCAAAAAAATAACCTGCATACTCCCCCACTGACCCTGTTCACAGGCCTACAGACACATATCTATAAGCCCAAGCTAAACCTCTACCTACAGACACACATCTATAAGCCCAAGCTAAACCTCTACCTACAGACACACATCTATAAGCCCAAGCTAAACCTCTACCTACAGACACACATCTATAAGCCCAAGCTATAGCTCAACCTGTAGACACACATCTATAAGCCCAAGCTATAGCTCAACCTGCAGACACTGGACAATCACATCGCTTCAAAGTTGAGATTAGTTTGAACTCTGAACCCTCCCACTTCCTGTCACCAATCTTCATTCTGCTGCAAGTTGCAGAACTTCATGAACATTCCATGGTCTCCAGCGGCTACATCGCTGCTGGTCTCTTTCTGGGTCTGCAGGGCCTAATGTTACAGATCTCCCACTATGGGGGTCTCAGTCAGTTAGCTTAGCATTTCCCCCTTTTTATTTCTCTCTTCGTTCATTTAAAGGTAAAGGACGGGTATTTAGCAGCTGTTTTTATCCAAAGCGATGTACAGAAAACCTGCAGTGATCGGGAATCGAACACGGGTCAACCCCTCTGCCTGTCTCTCTTCCTGTCTCTCTGCCTTTCCCTCTTCCTGTCTCTCTTCCTGTCTCTCTTCCTGTCTCTCTGCCTGTCCCTCTTCCTGTCATTTGCCTGTCTCTCTGCCTGTCCCTCTGCCTGTCTCTCTTCCTGTCTCTCTGCCTCTCTCTGCCTGTCTCTCTTCCTGTCTCTCTGCCTCTCTCTGCTTGTTCCTGTGCCTGTCTCTCTGCCTGTCTCTCTTCCTGTCTCTCTGCCTGTCTCTCTGCCTGTCTCTCTGCCTGTCTCTCTGCCTGTCCCTCTCTAGCTCATTCTATCACTCTTCCAGCAGGAGGCGATGCAGAGAGGAAAGAGGGCTCAGAGAGAAGAAGAGAAATGGACAGAGCAGAGAGGAAAGAGGATGCACCCCCTGGTGCTGGAGGAGACTCTGAGGCCCCCCCACAGCTGACAGAAGACCATCGCAGCCATCGCAGAAGCCCCCGAGCAGCCCACTCTGCTGCAGAGACGCCCTTGGACACATCAATCCCACAATGCCCCTCAGGAGTCCGTCCGGAGCCTGTGTGAGTGTCCTCAAACTCCCCTCTCACCTCTCTGGTATCCCCCTCTCCCCTCTCCTCTCTCCCCTCTCCCCTCTCCTCTCTCCCCTCTCTCCTCTATCCCCTCTCCTCTCTCCTCTATCCCCTCTCCTCTCTCCCCTCTCTCCTCTCTCCCCTCTCCCCTCTCCTCTCTCCCCTCTCCTCTCTCCTCTCTCCACTTCCCCCTGTCCTCTCTCCCCTCTCTCCCCTCTCCCCTCTCCTCTCTCCCCTCTCCTCTCTCCTCTCTCCACTTCCCCCTGTCCTCTCTCCCCTCTCTCCTCTATCCCCTCTCCTCTCTCCCCTCTCACCTCTCCTCTCTCCCCTCTCCTCTCTCCTCTCTCCACTTCCCCCTGTCCTCTCTCCCCTCTCTCCTCTATCCCCTCTCCTCTTTCCTCTATCCCCTCTCCCCTCTCCCCTCTCCCCTGGCTCCCCGGCCGGGGATCATCTGTGTGTCTGGGGGTGGAATCCGTGGTATCTGCCCTGATGAGGCCCCAGGATTAGGGCTGGAAAAGTGATACACCAGGGTCAGGGCTGGGATCAGGAGAGCTGGATCATCCCAGAATAATGGTGCTTGTCTTGGACTCCTGTCAACTCATCCCCTTTCTCTGGGGGAACATTTCTTGGGGGCTTTCAGTCACTCTCTCACTCTCTTTCTCTTTCTCACCCCATCCCTCCCTCGCCCTCTCTCTCTCCATCCCTCCCTCATTCCCTCTCTCTCTCCATCCCTCCCTCATTCCCTCTCTCTCTCTCTCCATCCCTCCCTCATTCCCTCTCTCTCTCTCTCCATCCCTCCCTCATCCCCTCTCTCTCTCTCCTTCTCTCTCCATCCCTCCCTTCCATCCCTCCCTTCCCCCTCTCTCTCTCCATCCCTCCCTCATTCCCTCTCTCTCTCTCCATCCCTCCCTCATCCCCTCTCTCTCTCTCTCCATCCCTCCCTCATTCCCTCTCTCTCTCTCTCCATCCCTCCCTCATTCCCTCTCTCTCTCTCTCCATCCCTCCCTCATTCCCTCTCTCTCTCTCTCCATCCCTCCCTCATCCCCTCTCTCTCTCTCCTTCTCTCTCCATCCCTCCCTCATCCCCTCTCTCTCTCTCCTTCTCTCTCTCTCTATTTTGCCCCTTCTGGCCATTCCTCTTCCTCTCCCATCTATCCATTTTTCTCTCCTTCAATTTCTCTCTGTCTTTCGTTCTCTCGCACCTGAGGTGAAAGGTCATGTTCCGGTGAGCGGATGGCTCTGTGGAAGCTGAGGTCAAAGGTCAGAAAGGGGTCAGTGGGTCAGTGTTAGGCTCATTAATATCCCGTCTGTCTGTTGTTTGCATTCTTCTTCTGTCCATCCCTTCACTTCTCTGTTCTTCCTCAGGCAGCAGCTGTTCTCTGCAGCTCACATTACAGCCGTTTAAGGACTTTATGACCATCTATAACCTCACATTACAGCCGTTTAAGGACTTTAGGACCATCTATAACCTCACATTACAGCCGTTTAAGGACTTTATGACCATCTATAACCTCACATTACAGCCGTTTAAGGACTTTATGACCATCTATAACCTCACATTACAGCCGTTTAAGGACTTTATGACCATCTATAACCTCACATTACAGCCGTTTAAGGATTTTAGGACCATCTATAACCTCACATTACAGCCGTTTAAGGACTTTAGGACCATCTATAACCTCACATTACAGCCGTTTAAGGATTTTAGGACCATCTATAACCTCACATTACAGCCGTTTAAGGACTTTAGGACCATCTATAACCTCACATTACAGCCATTTTAGGACAATACAGCATCTATAACCTCACATTACAGCCGTTTAAGTACTATACAGCATCTATAACCTGCTTGGATTATCCACAAACACACCAAGAAATCATCAATTCCCTTCATTATATTAACATTTCTTTCCTTCTCTGTCTCTCCTTCCACCTCACTCTCTCTCTTTCTCTGTGTCCCTGTCCATTGCAACCCTTTTGCCCCTCTGTCTGTCTATCTGCCTGCCTGTCTGTCTGTCTGTCTGCCTGTCTGTCTGCCTGCCTGTCTGCCTGTCTGTCTGCCTGTCTGCCTGCCTGCCAGTCGGTTTGTCTGCCTGTCTGCCTGTCTGCCTGCCTGTCTGCCTGTCTGCCTGCCTGTCTGTTTGTATGTCTTTCTGTCTCTTTCTTTTTTTTCTCATCTTTTCTACTCTCCTCAATATTTTTTTCTCTCTTTCTGTCTCTCTAGGGAGAGCCACGCCAAAGCAGCCGGCATCAGTCAAACCGTGAGAGACGTGGAGCGAGAGGGAAGAGGAAGAGGAGAGAAAGGAGGGAAAGGAGGAAGGAAAGAGAGAAAGAGAGGAGAGGTGGAGCACAGCGGAAGACAGCAGACAGGGGAGGAGGGGATATGGAAAGAGGGAGGCCTCCAAGAGGAAGAGGAGCAAGAGGAAGAGGAGGAGGAGCGCAGAAGAACGACTGAGGAGGAGAAAGGAGCTCCTACTGCCTCAGCATTGGTGCGTCTTCTCTGCCCTGTCTAAAACAACAACATCTAGTTCACACATGCTACAACATCTAGTTCAGACATGCTACAACATCTAGTTCACACATGCTACAACATGCTATAACGTGTACAACATGCAGTGGTGGAGGAAGTACTGAAGTTTAGTACTTAAGTAAAAGTACAAGTACCCAGGAAGATAAAAGTAAAAGTAAAAGTAAAAGTACTACATCAACAATCCTACTTAAGTAAAAGTAAAAAGTACTTACTTTTAAATTTACTTTAAGTATTAAAAGTAAAAGTACTCACGCAATGAGTTGTCTCTCAATGTCTAGGCTGTGCCATTTTGATAAAGAAATAGCTACTGGTAATAAATGCCTCTACAGATGTCACTACTAGCAATAATTATAAGCAACAACATTTGTTAATTGGAAAGGTTGGTGTACTTATTGTGCCTACCATCTGTAATACTGTTCACACTATATCTTAAAATTCTGCGGATGACAAGTTATCTACCAGGGATTATTTGCAGTTAATACCATTAAGCCAAACGAATAAAGACACCATGTGATATCTTTAAATCTTTTATTTAATTGTAAACGTGTAAAAAAGGGAAACATGGAACATGAAAAACAAATGTGATTGTAAAACTGGACAGAACAAGGCACGCTAGCTTGACATAGCTAACCTACCAGCTTTATCTTACCACTACGTTAAATATATAATGAAGGTCCAATCATGTTTTTTTTATGCTATTGCTGTATGTCAACATGCATTTCGCTAGATAACATTATAATATCATGTCAGTAAACAAATTGAATACATATATCAATATTCAAAAGTCAGGGACATTAACTTAGCATAGCCATCACCCTGCTTACCTCGATATGCTACTTTAAATTTGAGGGCGAATTATTGAAGGCTAGCAACTCCTTTTTTTGAGGGAGACAGGAAACGCATTGAAACCTCCAGGAGTCATTCTTGGGGCCTTTGAACTCGAACATATCTTTTAAATAGGGCCAAGGGTGGCTCATATCAGAGGGCTCAGTTCAGGCCGACTTTGGATCCATGTTGAATAGGCAGTAGTCAGGCTGAATGTTCAACTATAACAGGCAAAGCTACCGCTAGTGCTGCTGCCAAATGCGCACTCTGATATCATTGGAGTTGATAGAGCCACCTGATTGGTTTAAACTTCCAAAACAGCAACGCAATCCATAGTTTTGTGTAGGCAACATTTTGGCGAAACTATGTTCATAAAATGTAACGAGTAACAGCACATATTGTAGAAATGTAGCGGAGTAAAAGTATAGATAATAGCAAAAAAATGTAACGGAGTAAAAGTAAAAAGTATGCACTATTATTTTTACTTAAGTAAAGTACAGATACGTAAAAATGTACTTAAGTAAAGTAACGAAGTAAAAATACTTCGTTACATTCCACCACTGACAACATGCTACAACATCTAGTTCACACATGCTACAACATCTAGTTCACACATGCTACAACATCTAGTTTACACATGCTACAACATCTAGTTCAGACATGCTACAACATCTAGTTCACACATGCTATATCATCTAGTTCAGACATGCTACAACATCTAGTTCACACATGCTATATCATCTAGTTCACACATGCTACAGCATCTAGTTCACACATGCTACAACATCTAGTTCAGACATGCTACAATATGCTATAACGTGTGGTTAAGACATGCTATAACGTGTAGTTCACACATGCTATAACATCTAGTTCCGACATGCTATATCATCTAGTTCACACATGCTACAACATCAAGTTCACACATGCTACAACATCTAGTTCAGACATGCTACAACATGCTATAACGTGTACAACATGCTACAACATGTAGTTCAGACATGCTACAACATGTTGTTCAGACATGCTACAACATCTTGTTCAGACATGCTACAACGTGTAGTTCAGCATGCTATAATAGGATTGATTGTTCTTTCCTCCTTTGTCCTCTGTGTGCATGACTTGTAAGGCAACATTCAAATTAAGTGTATAGTGCCTTCATCTATTCATTACTAAACACCACAGAAATTACATCAGGCCTGACTAACGCGATTAGACGCCAATACTGAATGAGGTGATGTAATTACTGTGACATTGTCATGACGATGACTTAATTTTGAAGTAAGTGTAGAAGGTTAGTTTTGATAGTGGTCCAGGAGACCCCTGTGTCATACTCCAATATTGGGTAATCGGATTGGGAAGGAACCTAATAACTTAAGCTTCCATTCCATTCTGACGGATTTGGCAGCTAAAGTCTGTTGAAGTGAATGATGAATGACAACAAAGTCAGGAAACTATAATTGTATTTAAAATATTTCATAACATGTAATGTAAAACTATGCTTGTTGCTTCATTCAAAATAACCACATTGAAACATGCAAGATATTCTGCTGTTCAACAACATAAACATAATTGGTTCCTTAATGTAATCGTTTGGGCCTGGTGCGGATTCTCCCCCAACCCTTTCCTTTATCTGATGTTGGCCATCCCTCGATCTCCCAGAGAAACAGAGAGGGAAAAACAAAGGAGGAGAAGAAGAAAGGAACGAAAGAGAGGGACGGCGCCTCAAAGGCCCAGAAAGCTGCAGGAAAGAGAGGCAGGAAAGCAAGGGTCAAAGGTCAAAACGAATTTGTGGTTGGTGAGTCACTGGGGCGTTCACCCTCAACTTGTGTATTTCTCTACCCCTGTGTGTGTGTGTGTCTGTGAGAGAGAAAGTGTGTCTGTGAGAGAGCAAGTGTGTGTGTGTGTGTGCGTGTGTCTGTGGGAGAGAAAGTGTGTCTGTGAGAGAGCAAGTGTGTGTGTGTGTGTGCGTGTGTGTGTGTGTATATTTCTGGACTGCATGTACATTTTGAAGCGTTAAGTATGGGCAGTCCTGGCTTCTTCTAAAACTAAGTGATTCACCTACTTAAAATGCTGCACAATAGCGGTACTCACTGGGAGCTGTGTTGTTGGAATGCTTCTAGAATGCATGAGGGGTGGGTTCTACTCCGGGGAAACTACGACTCCTGAGTGCAGCCTTTGAAGGATGCACAGCAGTCTGAGTGCAGCCTTTGAAGGATGGACAGCAGCTTTGATGTAGTGAGATGTGATTAATGAGAGAGGTCCTTCGCATTCTTCTCAGGGAAACCCCGCCCAAAACAGGAAGAGGACAGGTCTGAGAGGAAGAGCCCTGAGGAACATGAGCAGGTGGAGGAGCGGCATGAGGAAGAGGAGCAGCATGAGGAAGAGGAGGAACAGCATGAGGAAGAGGAGCATCCACAAGGTGGCGCTATGACTGGGGACATGGACGACACTATGGAACACCCCCTCAGCGAACAGCAGGGGTCGCCATCTTCATCCCTGTCCCGGCGCTCGGACTGCAGAGGTACCCCTGTTTCACAAGGTCAAAGTTCATGGCAGGCAAACTCACCCGAAGCCGCCCCCCCCTGGAGCCCCCCGCCCATGTCTCTGCACCCGCTGACCTCACGGTCTGCTTCGACAGTCACAGACAGCCATGTGACCAAGCCCAGCCAATCAGAGGAGAGCGCTCATGTGAATAATGTGAGTTTCTGACTGAGCTGTCACAACACAAGTTTTTAAATGTCTGTCTCATGTCACTAGTTTCCATGGGAACTAAACGAAACCCAAGCCTTTATTTTAACGTAGCCTACTTCTAATCCTAACCATAGCATTCATTCTAAGCCTATTGATCATGATTATGCCATAAACCATATTCCTTCACCAAACGTCAACTAAAATACCTCTTGCTAAGTGCACTTATCAAACTGTGGTCTCAATGGCCCTCAACACTGACATGTGTTTCCTTCAGCAAATGTAAAGTGCACACTAGTCATGGTGTCCTACACGGTACACAGAGGCCTTTACAGTGGTACAATGGACCACCCTGTTTTATCTCCTAAGAATCGGAATGCTGAGGAGGTTGCCAGGCAACGGGAGCGGCAGGCAGCGGCCCGAGCAGAGAAGGCGGAGCACCGGAGACAGGAAGTGGAGAGGAAGAGGAGGGAGAGAGAGGAAGAGAAGAAGAGGCAGATGGAGAGAGAGGAGAGGGAGGAGAGGATGAAACTCGAACTGGAGGAGGAGCAGAGACGCAGAACAGAGGATGCCAGGTACCTCTCTGTGTGTGTGTGTGTGTGTGAGAGTGTGTGTCTGTGTGTGTGTGTGTGTGTGTGTGAGTGTGTGTGTGTGAGTGTGTGTGTGTGAGTGTGTGTCTGTCTGTGTGTGCACGTGTGTGTGTCTGTCTGTGTGTGTGTCTGTCTGTCTGTGTGTGTGTGCACGTCTGTCTGTCTGTCTGTCTGTCTGTCTGTCTGTCTGTGTGTGTGTGTGTGTATGTGTGTGTGTGTGTGTGTGTGCACGTGTGTGTGTGTGTGTGTGTGTATGAAGCAGAGACAGAGAACTGAAACGTAAATGTAATGTCCACTTTGACACAGACTGAGGAGGCAGCGAGAGGAGGAGGAGCGACAGAAGAGGGAGGGCGAGGAGCTGGAGAGGAGGAGGAGAGAGGAGGCGGAGAGAGAGAGGGAGAGGAGGCGACAGGAGGAGAAGAGGAGGCAGATGGAACGCCTGCAGCGTCTAAGACAAGAAGAGGAAAACTGCAGGGCAGGTAAACAGCTCCTCGTCACACACACATCACACACACACACACACACACACACACATTTGCACGCACATGCACACGGACACGCACATGCACATTCTGCCCAGACAGCAAGACTGACACTGGCCTGGCTCAGTTTTTCACCAGAGCAGTACTAGAGAGTTAACACACAGGCCATTACATGCTCTGGTCAAGGCAAAGCCGCATGAATGAGCAAACAGATGAACTTGGAAAAGTAGATGAGATTTAGACATAGAAGGAGATTTATTAACAGTCATGAGCTAGTGGCATATGATACTGGCATAAATGGTTATGAACAGTCATAAGCTAGTGGCATCTGATACTGGCATAAATGGTTATTAACAGTCGTAAGCTAGTGGCATATGGTACTGGCATAAATGGTTATTAACAGTCGGAAGCTAGTGGCATATGATACTGGCATAAATGGTTATTAACAGTCGTAAGCTAGTGGCATATGGTACTGGCATAAATGGTTATGCCTTCTCGTCTTCTTCCACCGAACGCGCTTCGGGGCTTCGGGAGAGACACTAGCTCTCCTTTACAGGCTTAAGGAAGGTGACTGCGCCCAGGGGACTAGAAAATTAGTTAGGGAAATATCTGTGACTCCTCCGTACGGTTTAGGTCCTGATGATTAGCTCAGCGTGGAGAGTCGATGAGGTTGTTGGAATCCCGGTCACGAGCCCCCAAATATGTTAGGTGAAAATTCACCCTAGTTACCTCAGGACTCCGGAGCTGCATATAAGTATATTTATTAGACAAACAACAATTGCAATCGGGCTCACTCCCAGCACAAGGCTGAAAGTGAAGCAATGATAAACACATCGCACAAGGTTTATATAGACAGAAGTTTAGCGTTCAGCAGAGATAACCACGTGGTGGATTTCTGACGTCCGAGGAAAGGATGGAAGTTTTGCAAGGTCGGAGGAAGCGGAGTTCGACCCTTCTTATCACCTCTGGTCTAAACATGCTCTTGTACATATGCAGACTAAGTGGCACCTAATATTCTAAGTTACACACACACACGCAGAAAAGCCATTTTATAAGCACATGATTCATACATTCTTAAGTAATTAACAGTGTTTGCAAATTATCTCCATCAGTTATTAACAGTCATAAGCTAGTGGCATATGATACTGGCATAAATGGTTATGAACAGTCATAAGCTAGTGGCATATGGTACTGGCATAAATGGTTATTAACAGTCGTAAGCTAGTGGCATATGATACTGGCATAAATGGTTATTACCAGTCGTAAGCTAGTGGCATATGGTACTGGCATAAATGGTTATGAACTGTCATAAGTGACCTATCCCCATCCCTGTGCGCCCGCAGAGGAGCAGGAGAGATTGCGCTTGGAGGAGGAGGAGCGGCAGGAGGAGGAGAGGAGGAGACTGCAGGAGATGGAGGAGAGTGAGAGGAGAGAGTACCTGCAGCGGCTGCAGGAGGAGGAGGAGGAGAGGGGGAGAGTGGAGACCGAGAGGAAGAGGAGGGAAGAGGAGGCCCGGCTCTGGGCAGAGGAACAAGCCAGACTACAGGCTGAACTGCTGGCCAGGTACACCAGCACACACCCACACAAACACACACACACAGACACACACAAACACACACACACACACACACACACACACACACACACACAGACACAGACACACACACACACAGGGCCCTAGTTTCATTAATGGGCAACAAGCATGTGTGTTGTGCATGAACTAAAGGCACCATGTGGTGTGTATGAGCATTGTGCTGACCTGGCCTGGAGTACCGCATGGGCCTATCGAGCATAAACCCAGGGTCAAAGGTCACAGGGGCCCTAAAAAACAGCTGCAAGTAGGCCCCACTGCTCCAGGGTTGACCCTTGAGAGACCCTAAAGGCCCCTAGCTAACACTAAGGGATACATGGGCCCCCAGCCTGAAGGCAAGTGGTCTAGAGCTGGTCTGATCCAGTGGCGTCGTTAGGTCCCATCACACACCCATCGCTAGCCTGGAATATTATAACCCTGAAAACTGAAGTGTTTACAGCTAAACAACAGACATACTGTGAAACAGAGTGATCCTTGACTTGCAGCATCCAAAGGAGGGGCGCTGCAAACAGAGTTCGAAGACGCGCACACCCAGATGAAAATACATTAGTATATTCGTATAGCTTATTGCATCATGTGTTGATGTGGTGTGACTCCTGTAGGCAATCTACAGGTATTACATGTCACGAGAGCGCAGGATGGTCAGGCCCTGGGCTCTGTAAAGCGCCTTGAGACAATTATATTGTTTTGGTGCTATATAATTCAAATAGAATTGGATTGGATTGAATTGGTGTATGTGGGGCGCCTGTGATCTCTCCCCCAGACAGAGGGCCCTGCTGGAGCAGAGGCTGCGGTTCCGGCGCGGCCTGCTGCAGGAGGCTGGGGGGCTGGAGCAGTCTCAGGACATCTCCCGGCCCTGGGTCTTCTCCTACTTCACCCTGCTGCAGCTCCTGGGCATCAGCGACCACACGCCCTGCCCCGAGGGACCAGGGAAGGGCACTGGGCTAGACTCTCCAGGACTGACATCTCCCTAACACTTATTTAGTCGTCTAGATGCCTTAACCCTAAGTCACTTACAGTGCGGTACAAATACAGCCTACTTTTGATCTGTAGGTGAACCCATGAATGACCTTGGTGCTGTTAGCACTTTGCTTAACTTCTAGCACAGCTCAAGTATGTCTTTTCATGTGTGTGTGTCTCTGAATTGCCGTATTATTAGAAGCTTTCTGTACCAGCTGATCCGCAAGATCACATTATGTATTAGTTATATTGAGAGCCATTATATATATACACATATATAAACCATACAACACAAGTCACAAGTAACACAAGTCACATTATGGGTCTATGTACTTTTCTTCATGAATAAACTAACTTTGAGACTGTAGGCTTAGGAAGCGCAAGCTGAAGGAGCACTACTAAAAGTGAACACTAGGTGGAGCTCCTGACAACCAATCTGATAAAGACACATCCAAGCACCCTATTTTTAAGGTCCTTACAGATGGTCCGTCCAGATACAGCGAGGTTGTAAACATCCTTCCCTGCCAATCCGTCCTTCTGGCTGTCTCTATAACATTGTTGTTGTGAAACACAAACTTCAATTAAAATGTATCACACTAGACCACAGCCTTCTCAGACACGCCATCCAAACAATACATATTTTCAAATACACACACATCTGTTAAGCATTTTTATTTTCTTTAAAAAGTGTTTTCTAGCCTAATGTACATCACGGCCATTCCAATGTCTAGTTTTACTGAAGCCATAGCTGTGTGCTTGGGTTGCCGGGGAAACCCAGAAATTTGACAATTATGGGCTACCATGGTGGAGCGCGTTTCATCGCAGCCAGACAACTTGCCTTTTTTTTTTTTAAATCAACTCAATATTGATTCCTGAGATGAAAAACCTAGAAACACAACAGACCAACTTACTCTCTTACTTTTCCTAAAACTTAAACTACTTAACAAAATGTAGTAATGATCCAGTAGAAAATAACAAAACAGTGAATGAATATACAAAATATACAAGCTGGGTAACAACTGTTTGATTTTTGTTCTTATAAAATACTTTCTTGTATACAATATTACACGTGGTTGACTGATGAGAGCTGATTGTAAGGACATTACAGCAGAGATGGTGACGAGCCGTCAGTATGTCTACGCCAACTGATCTATCTTAAAGAGAGACAAAGCCTGTGAGTTCAAAGTTCAACACTCTCCGAGGTCTGCAGCACAACCACCGCTGGGAATGTACATCAACAGATGTCAGAGGCAGACAGAGACTAACGTGTTCTTTATGAAACTTTAAATAATGCGCGTCTCTAAGTTAATTCGTTTAAAACTAATATGACAGGGACCACAATGCAAACATATTACATATTTTTTATGTACATAAATATAGACAGATCATGGCTCAAGGGACCTAGGAGATTAACTGGTTTTATGCTGGTTCAGATGAATGTCTAGCCAACAGTCCCTGATAAGTGTGCTACTTTTAGCGTTAATCTATGCTAACCAGCTATGAGGAGAAATAAAAAGGTAAACAAAACCAGCAACACAAAAAAAACAACAATAATAAAAATAATACAATGACAATACTAATTCACAGAATCAGCACGGCAGGATGATTTGCACTCAACAGGAGAGAGGGGGCTTCACCTAGCCAGCTTCCCATAACACAGACTGGAAGGAAACACACTACACAGCCTTGAAAAGATGTCAGTGAGGGACACTGTATACATACAGCGTGCTCAAGTTGAAATAGAAAATTCTACACATTGTCACTGTTCTGAGACAAAGTTCGGGGACTAACTGAAGAAATCCCTAAGGAGGTAGCCTAAGTATACACCCTCCGAAGGCCAGAGCAGGACAAGGACCTCTGCCTCTCTAACCGGTCTCAAGACCTCCTTGGTCTTACACTTGCATCCTTGTACCCTTCAAGAAGCACTTTTTGGATGGATTTAAGTGGTGAAGGACAGTACAAACCATTCAAGGAAGGAACTAAAGAATGGATGAAATAATGAGAGCAGAATTGCAGGATCCAGTGACCACCCTAAATGCTAGGCTGTATGGTAAAAACACACCTCAGGGTTGGGAGGGTGCAAGGGCAAGTAATGGAATGAGGCCCTACTGACTGTTTGATCTAAACCACCCCTCTCCATAACCATCCAGACAAGCCAAACTAAAGAGTTGTGTAATATCACTTATCAAAATATATATAAAAATAACAACCAATAAAGCAGGAAACGTGTTTCAAAGTAGAGAGCAAGATTAGTTAATCCGTAGTCCCCCGGTCTGTTCCTGGTAGACTTCGATTACATCTTCATCTTCCATTCCCAGCTATGTGGAGGAAAGTTAGAAAAGAAAAACAAAGAAAGACATTTTGAAATGTCAAGAACTTTTGAGAAATGTCCTTGGGTGCGTGGGTGCCTGTGGGTGGGTGTGTGTTTGTGACTGGGTGGGTGTCTGTGGTTGGGTGTATATCTGTGTCTGGGTGGGTGTGTGTCTGTGACTGGGTGGGTATGTGTCTGCGACTGGGTGGGTGCATGTGTGTATATATATGCGTCACAGTGGTTGGGTGGGTCTCACTACATCAAGAACATCAAGCTCAAATGACGCGCACGTAATGTTTGTGTATAAAACACCACATGGTTTTACCTCTTTGGGTGTTTGGTGGTCTGCAATTCTCTGGCCCTCGAAGAGAAACCTCAGCATGTCAGGCTGCACACCCTAAAAACACAGAAAGAATATTAACATCAAGTCAGCGAAGGATACAAGTGCATAGTCCTTTAGAACAGCTTGAACTGCACGACATCTCAGACTATCAAGACTTTAACTTCAGGAGCACAGAAGGGAGGGGTGGAATTTCACTGGCTGTTGAGCACAATTATCAACAACCTTTGGCCCGAATCACAGACCCTGCCTTTTTGGCATTTAGGGTCATTGCCAAACAGGTGTACAGTGAAGAGAAGATGTGTGTTTAGTGCCCTGGCCCCACGGGGCTACCTGGAGTTACTCTATACTAAGCCATACCATAGACATACCCCCTGCTGTGTGTCCATACCTGTCTTTTACTGTAGGACTCTTTCAACTTCTTCAGCGATGTAGTCATCTTCACTTTGAAGTGTATCTCACTGTTGTCCTACGAGCAAAGGGAGAAGTTACTTCTATGTTTTCCCTGCTTCAGTCAACTTAATTGGTCAAATACATGGTGTTAAACCACCTACCTGCCCAATTACTTTCAGCTTGATATACTCTCCACCTTCCTTCTTGTCCCCTCCGTCAGTTGTAGATGGTTTCGTTTCCTGGAGAAAATGTCAAGGTAACGTTGAAACTCAAATAAGACGAAATACATAATTTCCTGGATCTTTAACTCAGTTAACGTTGTATTAGCAAGCAAAATAATGTTGTGATATATAACCCGATGGTGGTTTGATAAATATAGAATTACTGCAGAAATCGCGTTTCAAGTCAAATAACTGTCGTTTCAATACGTTTATGTTATAACTGATGAGATGGCTATAGCGTGAGACTGCGTTTAAAATGTGTTAGCATTTCAAAAACAACACAACTGCATGCATACGATAGGACGCTGTGTAATGTTAGGTTAGCTAACATTACCAATACAACCTTAGTAGCAAACCACTAAAGAGACGAACAAAGAGTTGTGGTAACCTCCAGTTATATCCAATTATTTTACCAGATGTCAACAAATATAAATAAACAAGTTGCACATTAAACAACAGGACACCATCCACTGTTAAAATTGGGAATGAAAAAGAGAAAAGCGTTAAAGTTAGGAGGCAGGTTGGCCACAATAACGCTAGCTAGCTATCCTAAATGAGTTAGCATAGTGGCTAGTAGCGTAATCCTTCATCTAATGTAAATAAATTCAGTCTCATAGCCTACGCTACACATATGATTACAGAACACACTCGCTGAACTAATAGAGACGTCAACTCACCGTATCAGACATGGCCCTGGTAGCACAATCTCACCAATTCGTTTACAACTAAATTACCCTTTGCATCAACTAATTCTAGAATGCCTGTTTTTTCTTCGTCTGCTGTGTTTCCGACTGCTGCGCACTACCGCCATCTATGGTTTCGGAGTATGACTTGTGAATGGACAGTAAATTCGTGAAACCACAAACTTCTCGTTCTTGTCCTTTTTTTAACACAGAGCGAGAGAGAGAGAGAGAGAGAGAGAGAAAGAGAGAGAGAGAGAGAACAATTTCACATGATGACTATGCCGTATATTAGCCAACACGATATGGAAATAAAAATCAATCAGCTCATGCTGTGGGTCAAACGTGGGTCAAATAAGTAAAATATTACAAGGTATTCGGGCTCCACTTAGAGGTGAACACGAAATAAGGCATGCAAACTGTTTACATTTAAAATGGCATATTTAAGACCAAATCAGGAGAAAATTAACTTTTCCCTTTCTCAGCAACACACTCTCACGAGATCTGGCAACACAGACACATGGGTGTTTCTCAAGATAGCATCCTTGGTAGGATGCTTCCTTGGTAGGACGGATGTTTCCTTGGTAGGACGGATGTTTCCTTGGTAGGACTGCTCCTTCCGAGTCCTTCCAGGCCGGGTCCTTCAGAGGCTAGGCAAGACTCCTTCCTAGCATTAGGATTTGTGATTCACAAATACATTTCTGGCCATTCACAAAAGTAAACCCTGTTACATCTATTTACATTTCTTGAGACTTATGACATAGGACATATCATATGTATGCATACAACTGCGATTACACAAAGTTGGGGTGAGGTCCAAAAATCTGAGACCTTAGCCTACAGCAGCTGCGTGACTGTGCTTTAACTCATTTAGTTAATTATGTGTAACTAGTTTTTAGAAGACCTATGTAACACGTTTTTTAGGTCAACTTGTTATCCCTCCATATGTCCTGTCCAGCAGTTTTCAACATGCTGTGGAAAACCAAATATTTGGGAATTTTGTATCTACTGTTTTAATCCAGCACAAATATGCCCTTAGTAAAATGATTGAATTATTATTGATACAACTGCAGTTTGCCAGTTAATTTAGTTGGCAACTAGCATTAGCTAATGTTTGATATTGCTAAGCCTTGAACACAGCTAACGTTAAACTAAATTTAGTTAAACGCCATATAGTGATATCCTGATGTAAAGCCTATTTTCAAAGTGTCATGTTTGTCCAAATCAATCCCTGAGATTCTCAAAGACGGACATGACATTCTCTCTGGAAATGAAGAGCTTCTCTAGTCATTTCTGGCTAACGTAAATAGTGACTGATGCCTGTCTATTTTGTGTTTGATTTACAGGTGCTCTAGTTACACCAAAAACAGATGGCTGGCCGATAAATATGAGCAGCAAAAGAAGCGCAAGCATTCCACTTGTACTGTAGCTGTTATCTTTAGTTTAAAATGGCCAAGCTTTGTGCAGCAATAGGTTGTAATAACAAGAGCCTATCAGTCCTTTCTTCTCCAAAGGATGCAGACAGTAAGTCATAAATTAGCTGTTGATATTAGCTACCGTCTCATTTCATAGCAGGTGCATAGGCCTGAATGGTCTAAGTGGTGTCGTTTTGCAATGCCCTTCTACACTTTCATCCATGCAGGGGACAGGTGCCTTAGAAGACTGGAAGTGTGTACCATTTCATACCATTGATGCAGCTAAATTTGTCTGTTCTAGATCTTCTGATCTAGAACATCTTTGCTAGGACTGTCTATAATATGTTAAAGCTAGAATAGGTGATTCTGGAGAAACCATCAAGTATAAGAAGAGCATTTTTGCTAGGCAATATTTCTGATTATGTATTTTAATTATAAAATAGTATTTTCTAATTTGTTTTTTTATGAGCCTAACATGACTATGTAATTTGTATCCAAGTAGTAAAGTGTTCAGTATCTTGCATTTGCATTTTAAAAAACACAAAAAATCCTTTTGAACATGGCCACCAGTTAAACCGGAACACCAGTGTGAAATCTTTTGCTTTGGACTTTGGCATTTTAGAGAAATCAGTGTTTAAGGCCGTGGAATGAATGATCAGGTAGTCTGAGTTCTTTAGAGAAATGTATTACATTTATTGGAACAAAAAATATTAACCAAAATATTTGATCCTTATAACATAAAGGAAAACTAAAATCAAAATAACCTTGTAAAATAAAGTGACTCAAAACGTGGTCAGAAAAAATAATGCAACCATCATAACTCAATCCCCCATTTACCAAACAAACAAATAAGTATAAAGCACGATTTATAGCGTTATTTTAGTACTTAATGGCATAAAAAAATATCAATATAAAAATAGGCATAAAAATATCAACATTCAGAAATGTTTTAAGAAAATAAGAAAATTACTTTTCGACGACAAAACTGTACACTGCATCAGTTGCAGCCATTACATTAATTAATTAATTAATTAATTAATTAATTAATTAATTAAAGATGCATCTATAAAAGAGATGTGAGATATGGTATATTAATATAGGCAGCTTCCATGCGTTTATATAGACAATTTTCTTCATTTAGGCAGGTATGACAAAAAAAACGACTTATGTCATTGTCACTGCAAAGTGTTATGTCCTTTGTGATATTCAGAGTAAAAGATATCGTTGGGGCTGGGTGGAATAGCTAAACGGAATATCAGCGTATTCCGACAACACTGAGCACACACACACTACGATGGAGAGAGAGGAGGAGAGATTAGGAGATATGGTTTATAGTGTAGTTTTCTCCTCTTTGTTGGCCTTGCCTTCAAAGGCTGCGATGTCTCCTTAATGCTCCTTGCTCAGTTCTCTCACCAAACATAGCGGTTGGTGTCTCTACGATGTTTTTTCTACAAGACAACACACTCAGCATACAAGTTACATTTTAGTTATAGTAAGGTAGAATACACAATTTAGCATAAGGGGTGTGTCTGTGGTCTGGTTCAAGGTGTAAATTGGGGGCATGATAGGCATGGGGTTTACCTATATATGAAAAGGTGTGAATGTCAGCAGACAGAGAGGGTCTTGCTGACCATTTTTGTGTTAATGAAGGTGGCGTGAATGTGATACATTCTTGTGGAGGAGGAATTCATATTTCTTAGGAGTGTCTAAAAATGTACCTAAGAGAGCATCACTGTAGACCTGTGGTGCGTTTTGTAGGTACTTTGGGATAGTAATGTGTGTACTAGTGTTATAGTCGAGTCACTAAACCTCGAGTTCGAGTCAAGTCTCGAGTCCCCAGAGTCCCAGTCGAGTCTCCATTACCCGAGTCTAGTGGTGGGCGGTATGGCAAAAATCTTCTATCACGGTATTTGTAATTTTATATCACGGTTACGGTATATATCACGGTTTATTATACGTAGGGTGACCAGATTTGAGTTTGTGAAAAAGAAGACACTTCAGCGGTGGCGAAATGTGTCCAAGGACATAGGCCTACTTTGTACTGAACGTTTCCATTGAATCTTTAAATAGTAAGATTAAAAGAAAGTACATGTAGTGGCATTTAGTCCAGTGCTTATGTGGCTTTCAGTGGTTCTTTAATGTACTTTCAGACGATAAATCAAGTGTTAAAACTTTCTTTTCAATGTTTATTCATACGCAATAATGATTAGAAAAACATTGTTTTATATGGCCACATTTTAAATAAGAAAATTAAGAAGTTGGCCATTACACATACGCCCCATTGACCGCTTCAGCCCGTTGCTGTAACGTGCCAACGTCACCGCCATATAGGTGAGGTGAAGACTAGCCTGTAAACAAACGCAAGTAAACGATGGAGCAGCGGTTTTTCTGGATAAAAAGCACTTTAGCGTTTACGTTTCTCAACCGATTTCACTGAGTCGTTTTTATATTCAAGGGTTTACGATCTACGTGTAGTACCAACAAAAGTTTTGTCTCCATGTTACTTAGAATCTCGATAGTAAGGCTATAATTGCCATAGACATATATGTCTATGATAATCGCTGCTAGACGCTCACTGTTCTTGTGCTCCCACAGCTCCTTCACTTTGAAATACTGAAAATAAATCTAAACTATCGAAATAGTGCATCTTTAACTACTAATATTTGACCATCATTGAGAAAAATGCAACAGAATCTGCGTATAAATGGCTACACTAGACACTTTTCAGTCCATATTTTTCAGTAGATGGAATCTTTCACAACTGTCGAGGATTACTCAACAAGTAGGCATGACAATCCTTGCAGGTCATGTGCTTAAAAATTGTACTGGGTATCGTATTATACGGCCCTTCAAAATGTTCAAAAAAGTTCAGTTGATTTGAATGGCCCCCCCAATGTTTGCAGGTCTGTAATTTCTTTATATTCACTGCTGTAAACATTGCCAACATTGTGCTTCTAATTCCGTCTTTCATATCATTCCGCAAGTAGTCTGGTCATTTAACTTAACGGAAAGTCATTGAAGTCAGCAAGTAATGGGTTGCTACGCAAAACCTGAAACCTCAAAGTTCTATTTGCCTGAAGAAGTATTTTTTCAAAGCGGAAATCAGGAAACGGCCACAAAATCGTTAAAGAGGTATTTTGGAGGAATGTCTTCTATTGTTTTGGCGAGTAACTGTATAATAAGCCGGATGATGTATAGTTTGGAGGTCATTATCTAAAAAATAAATCGAGTGGATTTCAAAATAAGAGTATACCGTGGTTGAAACGGTATAGGCAAATCTCTCCCGGTAGACACATTTCTACCGTTGCACGGTATATACCGTCATACGGCCCAGCCCTACTTGAGTCCCAGTCAAATCTCGAGTCACCAGTTTTCGAGTCAAGTCTCGAGTCCCCATTACCTGAGTTCCAGTCCCTGTCATCAATAAACTATTAGATGGATTAATCCGGAATAAAGAAAAAGTGCTGTACATTGAATAAAGCTAATTTAAGTATCTTTTGTTTGTCATTAATGTGTGGTGAACATTTTCTTTAAAAAAAATTATGGACTGCCACTGATAACAGCTTGCAAAAACGCTAACTGGCGTCTCCTGGCAACACAGTAGAAAATGTCTTGCCGTGAAAGCTTTTCCTTAATTTCCACGGGGTATTACAGTACTACATAGTGCAAATCCTGGGTTGCTGGTGGAATGTGTTGAACTGTCGTCATGTGACCATATACCATCACAAAGTGGCAAATGGTTGCATGGTGTTGCTCTAAACGCACTCTGTGTTCAATTAATTAGCACCTTTCTGGTCCTCGAAACACTCTTCCATGTTCAAACTAGAAATAGTCCTCTTTGCAATCTACCCCACTGATTGTAATATTCACAGGTCGGCCCTGGTAAACTCCCTGGGGTGCTGGGGTTTTGATCCTTCAGAATGAAAAGAACAAATTAGATTTCCTTTCTGCTGACAGCACACAACAACAACACACCCTCACACAAATACAATCAAATACACCATCAACACACACACCAACAACAACAACAGCACACACCAACACACAAGTACACTCAGACATGCAAATAACCACCACCACCCTCGACAACAACACACACCTACACATAAGCACACTCTCACACACACAAAGTACACAAACACACACTGAGAGTAAAAGAGTTAACACCTACCCTCTCAGTTTGATAATGCAGTTTTTGTGTGCGTTCTTCAGGATGCCAATTCCCCTTGTCTCTAATGGGCCACACTCAATCCAGCCACTCCTATTATAATCCACAACATTGCGACCAGCAGACAGCCTGCAGGAATAAAGGAATTACATCATCACATCATCAGATTCCTTTCTCATAGACAGATGTCCACTCAACACAGATAACAGACAGAATAAGAAGAGACCAAAGGAATACAGAACAACCTCAGGCATGACTAACAGGACCCAGAAAATCACAACAGAACTTGCAGAGAATGGAAATGTAGCAAGAGGAACACAGGCTTAATTAAAAGACACAGCAACCAGAACTGACAAACAGGAAAATGTGTAGAATGACTAAAACAAGAGCAATGCAGTCAGAGATGACAAACCTCAGAGAGCCCACACAGGAAAACAGACAGAAGAGAGAGGACATACCTCAGGACACCGAGGAAAACAGACAGAAGAGAGAGGACACACCTCAGGACACCGAGGAAAACAGACAGAAGAGAGAGGACATACCTCAGGACACAGAGGAAAACAGACAGAAGAGAGAGGACATACCTCAGGACACCGAGGAAAACAGACAGAAGAGAGAGGACATAGCGGATGTTCTTACATGATTTTCTCCAGACTGGGGCAGGCCTCTTTGAGATCCAGGGTCCACCGAGCCCACGTCTCATTGAGGCAGTTTATGTGCAGCTTCACCTGCTGGAGGTCAACCAGAAGACACAGGGAGGAGCCGAGAGCATCCATATGACCATCCACCCCGTCACCGCTGAAGGAAAAACACACACAACAGAGGTACACAGTGAATAACACACACACAACAGAGGTACACAGTGAAAAGACAACTGTCGTGTCATTCAGTAACCATGTGACTGAGCGAGGTAGGTGTGTATCAGTCTTGCGTAAGACCAGGTAACACATTACTGAAACACAGTCGTGGTCTCTGAGGTAAAATACCAAAAATGTTTCAGTATTTCAGTGTCACTGCTGAAAAATACACACACACACACACACACACACACACACACAAAAACACAGCATGTACAATTATTTAATTTAAACTGACTACATTACCTGTCTGTGGGCTGACTGAGATTGTGAAATGTCCCCAGAAAGGACACCCAGTTCTCCACTTTGAGATTCTCTGAGTGTGCCATGACAGACAAGTGTGAGAGAGGGGTAGAGCTGGGCAGCTCACTGGAGCACACCGCGTTTTCATCAACAGTCACCCTATAATTCAGACACAGAATCAGTTTAGACATAACTATCCAGTCTGTATGATAGCCAACTTACATAATCAAAGTGACAATAGCTGTGAATATGTGACTACGTAGAGCATGATGTTAGTGTTGGGAAGGCAAGGCTGTCAGATTTTAGCTAGTTAGCTTGCTAGTTTTAGACAAGCACTCTGTAATGCCTTAAGTGTTAACTGAACTGCTTGTGGTCTGTGTTTTTCTACAGTCTTACCTTAAACTGCTGTTATGTTTTTCCATAAAGAGCACTGAACACAAGTTGTCCACACGTGAAGTAATTTCCACACAAACGCTGCAAAAAAAACAGCACAAGGTCATCTGAAGGCCCTGAAAAAATTCTCAGGGGGGGCAATATTTTTTATAATGATTAAGGCGACCCATTCAGTAGGTACATTAAGTTAGCTGATTAACTCATACAGCAATACCTTTTTGTCCACTATTGGCAGCACACAACAGTAATATGTCTGCTCTTGCTACATAGCTAGAGTAGCAAGTTACAGGTGGAAAGCTATAGAAGAAAGTTGCATCCAGGAGCCTTCATAAGCAAACATGATGTGGCTCCACATTAAATTATCCCACTTTTTCATTATCCACGTGTCTCAAATGTTGTATGATGTAACATAGCTTAACAGGACACATGATATGTCCAGTAACATCATAAAGAAGGGGTAACATAAGTCAAAACCAACAATATTTATTGACTGATCTTGAAAGTATTGGCTTACAAAAGCAAAATAAGCCATCACATAAAAAAAATATTCAGTGTTAGTGCAAGAAGCGAACTGTGAAACACTGTGAAACCTATGAAAAGTGACAGTGGTATATGAAATACAGACCGCGTTAGCCACTTCATGACCGCGATTTTATTTTGTTCCAATTCTTGGATGTAGGATTTCCCTCCCTTTGTAGAAACCTGTTGAATGGATACATTTGGTCTAGGAAGTCCTAATTGTTTTGTTGTCAATGTATCTTCATTAGTACGTCGACTAAAAAGGAGTTTCTGTCAAAGAGCGAATCGAGTTATTGCACTGAACAGGGCAGCCATCTTGACAGAATATGCCTCCGTCGAAGCTGTATTACGTTCGTATAGGCTTTTACGTCCATTAATTATGACACGACATGGAGGGGCGAGCCCTCCTGGAAGCCATAGAGAATGCATTGAGAGCTCTGTTTTGTGAAAAAAATGGATTTAACATGGGAGTCAATGGGAGAGGTCTGGGGCGATTTTCATTTCGCCCCAAATCGCCCCAGAAGGGCCATTTGAAGCACGACTTTAGGCTGACTGAACGACTGATTCGACAATGACGTACAGAGGCAGATCAGACGGTCTAGTGGTAGAATCCGACAGAAAAAAAATTATTACATTTAAATTTACATGTCATTTACGCGACTTACAAGGATATTGCGTTTATACATCAGGAGGTTTTTTTCTATTTTTTCTTTTTTTTTCTTTTCCCCTAGGCAGTGCGTCGCCCCAATCGCCCTTATGGACAAGCTGCCCCTGTCTGAAGGGCAAGTCAGGTTAAACACCCAAAAGCACAACTAGCCTGAATACACTGCAAAAAATGCCACTCTAGATTTAAGACAAATTATTACATATTTAAGCATAATTTTGCTTAAAACAAGCAAATTTGGCTGCCAGTGCGTTAAGCAAATTTGACTTGTTAAGATGTCTTAAAATAAGACAGCCTTCACAATTACTCCAAAAGCACAGAATGTCCTGAAATAAGACTAATTCCACTCATTTCAAACCATGTAGTTACTTAAAATAAGCCTGATGTCACTTAAATCTAGTGAACTTCTGAGGCATTAGTACTTGAAATAAGACAATTCAAGCACAGAATGTCCTGAAATAAGACTAATTCCACTCATTTCAAACCATGTAGTTACCTCAAAATAAGCCTGATGTCACTCAAATCTAGTGAACTTCTGAGGCATTAGTACTTGAAATAAGACAATTCAAGCACAGAATGTCCTGAAATAAGACTAATTCCACTCATTTCAAACCATGTAGTTACCTCAAAATAAGCCTGATGTCACTCAAATCTAGTGAACTTCTGAGGCATTAGTACTTGAAATAAGACAATTCAAGCACAGAATGTCCTGAAATAAGACTAATTCCACTCATTTCAAACCATGTAGTTACCTCAAAATAAGCCTGATGTCACTCAAATCTAGTGTACTTCTGAGGCATTAGTACTTGAAATAAGACAATTCAAGCACAGAATGTCCTGAAATAAGACTAATTCCACTCATTTCAAACCATGTAGTTACCTCAAAATAAGCCTGATGTCACTCAAATCTAGTGAACTTCTGAGGCATTAGTACTTGAAATAAGAGACAATTAAAGCTGCACAATTACTCCAAAAGCACAGAATGAAATAAGAGACAATTCAGGCTTTTACATAAGACCACAAAATCTTAAAATAAGAGTGAAATTTAGACTGACAACACTGATTTACTTCTAGAGTACTTCTTAAGCATTAAGTTACTTCAAATCAGACCACAAGCTCTTAAAATCAGGAAACGTGACACAAGATATTATTTATTACTGTTTTATTAACCTGTAAATGAAAAGGGAGAGAGACATAGAGAAGAGTGACATACAGAGAGAGGTTGACAAAGACAAAGGGGGAGACAGACTAGGTTTTGAAAAATTCTTGCCAATCAGTAAGCACCTTCTTATATGATGTGGTCATGTCACTCTCGTGAATTGCATCCTTGAGTACCTCTGTCTGTATGATTGACAATAGTGTTGCAATACATTTTGGATATGTGAACTGGAACACATAATAGCAACCCATCATGATTATTAGGGATTGCGGAAGCATGTCCCTTGGTAAGGTCATCACCGGAGTATTGCTAACTGCCAGAAGCACATTTTTTGTGTCGATGAGGATGACAGGAGTCCTAAGCGGCCTTTTTTGCAAAAAGACATTGGGGTCCTCAGATGGCTGAAAGCAACAAAGGGGGGGGGGGGGGGGGGGGGCAGAATGAAGTCAAACCAGACACATAGACACATGACATTCACAAATGAAAGCATTATGTACTGACACTAAAACCCACCTCAAGGACATGGTAGAGAGCCTCACTTGCTGACTTTAGTTTTCTCGGGGGGGCGGTTGGGGAAGGGAACATTTGTGGGAGTGCCTCCATAAAGGCAATGGCCTGTGCAGCTGCAAACAAAGTGGTAAGAGTTAATCTGCAATATTTATGATGTCCCTGAAACTATGAATACATAAGAGCACTAAGTAAGCTGCAAGTCAATGTAATGGGTCACTTGTACAAATGACAAATGTAGTGGTGTTAGAACCCTCCAGTGACAACCACTAGTTTGCTGAGATTCAGGGAAAAGGGCATGCTCTAAAAAGGTCCTGTTCAGTCAAAACAATTGAAAGAAAACTACAACTCATACACCTAGAAAGATCATGCCCAACCTCAAAGATGAGATGTACTGTACATATTTGAATTTGTTTTGTGCTTACATTCATCCAGACCCATAGGTGGTTTCAATGCCTTCTTCCACGCTCCAAAGAACAGTGCATTTTGGTAAAACTTTCCCCATCGAGCTTTCAGTTGGTCTGAGTACCTCTTGTTGTCAGCCTCAATGATTCGCCCCAATTCATCCATAATCTGATGGAATCAAATATTTGATAGAAATCAACTTTAACTAGGAGGCAAGAAATCCTATGAGTATCAGACAAAGTCTATGTTGTCGTAATACAACCTATGAAATGCAATGGTGGGCTTTAGGCAACAATTGACAGCCAACAAAATAAGTCACTTACATGTTGACACTCTGAAAAGCAAGGATAAGCCTCCAAGACTGCCTTGGCCCGCTCCGCTTTGTCTGAACAACACTCTATGAAAGACCTCCTAGACTCAAATTCCAGGTCCAATAGATGAGCGATGTCCTCTTTGTTTGGTTTTGTTTTCTTGAAGAGCTCCTGAAGAGCCTTATAATGTCTGGCCTGCATTTTTCTTGACTGAGGATCGTGCACTGAATCAACAACAAAAGCACTTAAATTCAGACAATTCACATCATAACATACACATATACACTGGCTCTGTGAACTGGAAACAATATGGGAGCAGTCTTCCCAACAATAACAAAACCCTGCATAGATTTTTGTGTCAGTCATAGTCTACCACTCATGTGTTTTGTTTGGTCCTTGTTTCAAATAGAAAGTAAACTATTTTGGACGAAAACATCTATTAAGAAATAAGTATAAACGTAAAGCAACATCATGCACACACACTTTGCCAAAATAATCTTATAGAATTTAATTCAAAAGAAAAAGCAAATTGCCCGGCCCTCGATGAAATTCACCTCGTCACCTGAGCGTGTAAAAGTTTAAACATTATTGATAATGGTTGCATTGCATTAGTTAACGTTTTAATCCAAAGTGACTTGCAGAACATGTTAATGATTGATGAACAAGGTTAATCCCAAACATTAGGCAGAGGTGGAATACCACTGTGACAATTTGACAATTCCAGTCAGATTTTATGGGCTTTACATGACAGGCTATGTTTGCTGACAAGTTGGCACCATGTAGTATACAACTAAACACTGTCTTGATAGGGTTAGCATTAAACAACAGGTATGCCTTTAATGTATGACTCAGGTTTAACTGTAAATTTATTAACATGTTCTGCAAGTCACTTTGGATTAAAACGTTAACTAATGCAATGCAATGGATACACTTACAGTACATTTACCTGTGTTATTATTGTCCAGGTCTGTACAAGTGCTCTCTGGGGGATCAGTCATCTGAGTTGTTTCAATTGAACCAGTAGCAGACTCAGCCTCTTTGTCGGTTTGCTGGAACTGAAGTCGTCTTTTCTTGACAACAGAAGCTTGACTGTGCATGGGTGTTGATAGTTTCAACGTCAGGGTGGATTTCACATTCTGCAATCTTTTTAGCATTTGTCGCAGGATAGGCTCCTGTAATGTAAAACAGACATGGCAACACATTGAGACATTTGAAATAACCATAAACAACACAATTGCTATTTATCATGTGAGTTCCAAAATGGTTTTGTATATGATGGCAACGTATCCAACAACAAGATGCTGACATGAATTACAAAAAACTATATATTTATGACATGCCAAAGGTGGGGCAAGTGACTATTGTCACGACATGACTACTTTTGAAATGGAAGGTATGAAACTTACCCATGGCTTAGTCCCATTTGCATCTTGCAGCATGGGGTAATATTGAATTACCCTCATGGCCATGGCAGTCAATTCTTCACGGGAGGGATACTCTCCCCAATCTCTTCTTTCCTTCATGTCATAGCCTCGTACAATTGAAATCATTGAAGTAATAGTATTTCTGACCAAGCGACATCGCAGCTCTTTGGACATAACACACTCATGTGCTTGCCCATTGCGATGAAGTTCAAAGTAGTATTTGCGCACATGCTCAAGCTCTGCATCTGTGTACACAACATACTCTGGACTACATATCTTTATTACTTTTTCTGGCGTTACTTCTTGTGTCTTGGGTATGTTGTTATCCGTGACTGGTTCAGAGGATGAGCTTTCCTGTATAACCACATCATTTTGAAGAAAAATAACAATATTTCAATTAAAATAAGTTTCTCATTTATGATAACCATGACCAACACAGGTATCGGCACACCTTATATCACATACATAAGATTTACACAGCAATTGGGTTTTCTGCTTTTCATCTTGACGACACATTCATTCATTCATTCATTCACAATAGGGACTAAATAGTACCTCTGAATGGACAGCTTCCCAAATGTGTTTTCTCCTCAGAAAATTCTCCGGCCCTGGCATAAGGTCTCTTAGGTCTTCCCGTGTCAATGAGGGTAATAGCTCATTGGTAATACTTGCAGCTGTAAGAGTTTATCAATATACTGTTTGTATGCTTCGAAAACCAAAAGCACATAATAAGCAAACATTAAATGCAATGAGGTTAAAAGATTTACAAGGTGTACACCTACCATCTTTATCACCGCTTTCAACGAAAATTGGCCGTGTTCAGACTTGACTTCTTTTTTTAGAAAAAAAACCCGCTGCCTTCAGCGCCTTTCGTGCACCTTTTGAGCACTTCAGCGCGAGCATTCTGTAACCTTAACAACGGTAATCATACATTCTAGCAATACATCATTGTCCGTTGGTCCACTACTTATTGTTAACTAGCTACTTTGGCGAATACAATTTAATTACTTGCTTTTGCTTTGGTGTTTGAGGAGGAGGAGGGTATTCGTGGAGAGCCAAGGCATACTGGCCTTCTCCATCTTGGTCTATTTTAGGGGCACCGGTAACTAAGGTAGTAGGTTACTAGGGAAGGTACACGCTGTCAGAAAGGCGCTTGATGTCACCCAGCGCTTTTTAGTTGAGAAAATTGAACTAAAAAAGGCTTCGAGCGCTGCGCTTTTTAAAACGTTTTTAAAAGGCGTCCGCTTTTTTCCTTTTCCCATAGGGTTGCATGTCAAAAAAAGGCGCTGGCAGTTGAAAAAAAGGAGTCAAGTGTGAACACGGCCTTAAAGTCTCTGATTCATGTATAGTAGCATATCGGCTATGCCGTGGTAACGACCACCTCACTGTACATTATCCCTTACATAGCTTTACGTTTTAATTACTATTATTGTTATTACATTTCTTACTGCCACTCTATGCCAGCCAGCTAACTAACTATTCACTTCTAAGGAAACCATGGATAGACAGTCTAGCCACAATCTTTGGCTTTATCTATACAACAATCTTCTATCATATCTATTATCATAGACTTACCTTCCAGAAGTGACAGTGTTTCTTGGTCAAATTGCTCCATCTATAATTTAAAGAAAAGGTTTCTTACTCTTTCAGAAATAACTTCAACCAGAGGTCTTGGTCTTTTACATACATTTTCGTTTTCAAAATTGCTGACAAATTACCAAAGTAGGCCGAGGTTAAATTATGTTAACTTACCTTTATCATTTGAAGTCGAAAGGCGTTACTTCAGCTCTTATACTGGCTTCACTTCACATCGATGTCATGCAGCTCGAGCGACATTTGAGATGCATTGGGATGCGTTCGGGTGAATTCGGTCCTGCCACCAAGTTTGAGAAACTTGTGGTTTATGACAACACTTCTGACTTAGCATCTTGTGATCAGTGGTAATCCACAATTATCGCAAGTGTATTTGACTGTGTTTCTTAACTGATTTAGGTCACTTTTATTACATGGTGCAATTAAAAGAAAAAGGGGAAAAACTGACGCAATGGACACACCATCCATCACGAACATACCCAATGTTCCGTCGCGCGCCGTTAAAAGGAGATGGCTTTTGACCACAGGTAGCCTAGTTCGTGCTGCTAAATTCGCGTTTACCTCAGAGATCTTGTCAACAAACTTAGTGGTGTTTAACAATGAGTTGGCGTTGCGTTATATGTTTCGTATTTGTGGCTTTGACGTTGAGAACACTGCTTGGCCATATCAGTAGAAGACATGGTCGTAGTCCTTATTTCCATATAACCTGTGGGCTAGATGGTTGTGATGCAGAATACAGGGTGTTCAACTCTTTTTCTACCACCTGAAACGCAAACACTTCGACTTTTTGGACAATGGACGGCCACCGACACAGCCACTCAATTTTGTTTCAACTAGGTTTGGTCAAGAAAATTACGATACTCCTATTTTCCGCGGCTGTGTTAGCTTTGATCGTGTTGAGGCAGCACCATCACAGGATGGACTGGATGTTGAGGCAGCACCCTCACAGGAGGATCGATCGGATGGGCCGGATAGTCCTACCCAAGTGGATAACGAGAACAGTAGTTCTACCTGCACCAACAATCAAGACCAAGCCTCTGAACATACAGACATACATTTGGAAATGATACAGACAGATCTACAGAGCACGGTGAGCTTCTTTATGTCAAAAGAGCCTTGTGCTCTTCCAATAGTTTGGATGCCTATTGAACTGGCTGTTAAATAGGTCTTTATGATTATATTTATTATTCTTATTATTATTTCCTTCCCCCCTCAATTATATAGCCTAGGCTTACTATTGGTCAATACTGTTGTGCTTTATAAAAATGACTTGATCATAGTGGTCTAGTATAACAGAGTATATTGCATAGGCTAATGTAAGCAGAGTTTATCAATGTATGTTTGTTTATTTGTTTAAGCAAATCCTGTACTCAATTATGTTGTAGGGGGAGGCATCCTCTGGTGGAAGGGACCACAGCCTAAACAAGCATGCAGCAGCATTTGCTCTGAAGATCCGCGAGAGATGCTGCTTATCTCAGGTATTGCACCATTGGCTTATTAGATATTGTGTACACAACAAGTTACAATACTTCAAGAATAACCCTAAGTAAGAAACTAATTAAATAATTAGGCTATTATAAAAACAAACTGGTTTGCATTGGTCTGGTCGGACAATCCTACAGAGTATGGCTAGACTAATTCAAGCCAGGTGAGTAGGCTTACTCAGTGGTGGAGGAAGTACTGAAGTTTAGTACTTAAGTAAAAGTACAAGTACCCAGCAAAATATATACTTAGGTAAAAGTAGAAGTACTACATCAACAATCATACTTAAGTAAAAGTAAAAAAGTACTTACTTTGAAATGTACTTTAAGTATTAAAAGTAAAAGTACTCACGCAATGGGTTGTCTCTCAATGTCTAGGCTGTGCCATTTTGATAAAGAATGCAGATATAGCTACTGGTAATACTTATGCCTCTACAGATGTCACTACTAGTAATAATTATAAGCAACAACATTTGTTTATTGGAAAGGCTGGTGTACTTATTGTGCTTACCCTCTGTAATACTGTTCACACTCGAATTTACAATTCTGCGGATGACAGTTATCTACCAGGGATTATCTGCAAAGTTAATACTGTTAAAAAAGTATAGATAATAGCTGCAAAATGTAACAAAGTAAAAGTAAAAAGTATGCACTATTATTTTTACTGAAGTAAAGTACAGATACGTAAAAATGTACTTAAGTACAGTAACGAAGTACAAATACTTCGTTACATTCCACCCCTGGGCTTACTGTATTTTCTTCTTTGTAGGACAATGTCAACAGTGTTATTGCTGATGTCCAACAGTACCAAGCCTCCCTTCTAGACCGCCTGAGAGACCAGACCAAGAATGCTTTTGAAACCCATGTTGAAAGGGAGGAGCTCCAAACAGCGATCCTAGCAGTATTTGATGATTACAAAGACCCCTTTTCAGAGGTTTCATCTACACATCTACAGGACAGAAGCATCAGGCATTTCTTTAACCCAGTTGAGCCAGAAGAGGTAGTCATATCTCGAACTGTATGCAGACTCAGGGGGAAAAACCAAGGAGCTCTTACCATTAAAGCAAACTCCTTTTTCTATGTACCCTTATTGAAGAGCCTTGAAGACTTGTTTTCTGATCTGCAGATATTTACAATGATAAGCTCCATGCCCGAGAGGTGTAAAGAGGGGTTCTTATATGACTTAGTTGATGGTGATATTTTTAGGAACCACCCACTCTTTTCCATCAGACCCTCTGCATTGCAGTTTATTTTATACACAGATGAGATTGAACTGTGCAACCCACTAGGATCACATGCAGGAAAGAACAAACTACTGATGGTTTATTACACCTTAGGCAATATAGATCCTAAATATAGGTCAAAACTATCAGCAATTAGATTGCTGGCCATTGCAAAATCCAGTGACCTGTCTAGGTATACTGTGGATGTGATTTTAGATAGAATTAAAAAAGATTTAGATGTGTTATACCAGGGTGTTAAAATTCAAACTGCAGTTGGTGAAAGGACCATCTATGGTGCTGTGATTTCACTTTGTGGGGATACACTGGCTCAACATGAGTTTGCAGGTTTCAAAGAGGGTGTGGGTTTTGCCCTTTGCAAATGCCGGCATTGTGACTGTACAGCTGAAGACATGCAAACAAATTTTGATGAGAAATATTTCAACAAAAGAACAGTCGAGGGACATTTGAGGCAGTGTAGTGATATTGAGAAGGCCAGTACAGATTTAGTAAGGAACCATTTAAAAACAACCTATGGGATCAATAGAAGAAGTTCATTAGTTGATTTCCCCGCTTCAATCTCATCGAGCAGACACCACAAGATATTATGCACATTATTCTTGAAGGATTGCCCCGATGGAGATCAAATGTGTGCTAAACCATCTCATTCTTAGTGGGGCAGATAGATCTGGATACATTCAATTCTGCTATGTATTGTTTCCCATACTCACCTCTTGATTTAAGAGGACAGGCCATGTCCCATCCACAGCATCTACATTGTCCTCAAATGACAACAGACCTAAAACAATCATCAGGACAAATGCTTGTCCTTTTGAAAATATTTGCCATTTTTGTTAAATAATGTCAAAGACAGTGAGTTTGGTGCAGTTCATCATTGAATTGGTAGAGATTACACAGATTCTCCTTGCCCCAGTCATTTCGCTTCATACAATTGCACAGCTCAAAGAACTGATTGAGCAGCACTTGAAAACATTTAAACAGCTCTTCCCAGAAAAGAAACATCATACCAAAGCAGCATTATCTGCTTCATATGCCCTCACAAATCGCTGCTTTGGGGCCTATGGTAAGGCATATGTGCATGCGCTTCGAATCCAAACATCGTTTTTTAAACGATGGGCTGCTAAATTAAACTTTAAAAACATCTGTAAAACATTAATTCAGCACAACCAAAGATTTGAATGCTCTCAAAATGTCAGTGGAAACCAGCATCCTATATTCACAAAAGACAGAGAACTTGGCCCGGTGTCAGAGGCTTCCACATAGAGTACATCCGCTCAAAACTGAGGGATTCTTTTGGGATAGATGTACAGACTGCTGTGTCATTAAAATGGCTCACTCTAAACAGCAATAAGTATATGTCTCATAAATCACTCATCATTTCTGGCTTTGATGGCCAATACCAAGATTTAGCCTCATTAGAGACATATGGAAAATTAAGAAGAAAATTCTTTTTGAAATTCAGCCATATGAAAACAGTGGCCTTCAGGAAGGATTTGCGCTGTTATGAGGTGGTAATACCTAATCTTGCACAGGCAAATGAGGTCATTGATGAAGACATGGTTGATTTCACAGCATACCATATAGTTCCATTTCAAGGTCACAAATATGTACCCCTCAAATACAACATAAATGATGTTTTGTTGTGCCGTCAGACTGTGAATATTCAGAGATAATCACAGATTTACCGGGTTATTTTGTGTGAATTATTTTCACAACAGGTTTTGTATAAAATCACATGTGGTTATTAAAAAATGTAATCATATTGTTGACTGTTGTGTTGCTTTAAATGCATGTTTGTATCTCATGAACTGTTTAATAAATACAAATGAAAGATTGCAGTTTGAATAGTGACTTAATGTGAATAATGAATTAGTGATTAAAATTGATATAAAAGTGCTTAGAATGAGACACTAATGCCTTTAAGTGGTTGTTAAAACTCATATCTAGTTGAAAAGAACTTGAATTACGACCTTTAATGCAATACGAAAATAACAAGTGAATTTATGCTTGAAATGAGACGTTTTCAACTTGACACTATTGCTTAAAATAAGACTACCACACTTGAAATGGATTCTTTTAAGATAAAGTGCTCATATCTAGTGTTAAAGAACTCAAATTAAGTTCAAATGTGCTTATCAAGGCAGCGCAAGTAATATTTGCTTGAAATAGGTCAAAATAACCTTATCAAGACAACACTAGGTAAGTCCAATTTTGCTAAAAACAAGACCAACTAGATTTTTTCATCTTAATATAAGAATAATAACCCTAGGTTAGAAAAGCAGTTTTTGCAGTGTACTGATCAGTCCACTACACAGCACAGTCTATAGGTGTACTTCATGTTTGACAATTGCTATACAAGTATAATTATTTTCATTGTTACTATTATTCTAATTAAAAGCAGTTATTACTCTTACCTGAATTTCTCTTCACTGCAGTGACCCCTGACAAGGGAGAAGATCCTGTGGGCCCAGCTCTTAGTCAGACGGCCAACCTTCAAATTCAGCTCCCTCAGATTCGGGACGAGAGACAGTAAACCAAGCACATGCTCATCCAGCTGGGTCCTGGTGCAGTGTGGGACACACACACACACACACACACACACACACACACACACAGAGAGAGAGAGAGAAAGAGAAGCTCTTAACTAATTACTATGTTAAAAGGTTGATGTTAATGCTAATAACATATAGAAAATTACAATTCTGAAATGATTTCACTTTTCAACACAGAATTCTTACTCTTCAGTTAGCCTCTTGAGCAAATGGAACTTCTTCAGGAATGCTGTAAGCGTAGTGTCTGTCATGTTGGGCAGGGCGACTGTGATCGCTGATAGGCCAGGTCCCACTGCTGGTCCGTTATGTATGACTCTTAGTCTAATCCCCGGAGAAAAACCATATTCAGTAGTCGTCATGAGCAACATCAGAGGTATTAATGTAGTATCTATAATGGACACTTCCTGCCACTGATAACATTTATACACATGTACCTGTAGTTGCCGTCAGCTTTTGTCAAAGACAGAGTTGAACACAGACTGCCTCTTTCTTCAGAAGTCCAAACTCTTGAAAACAAAAAGTGCAATCAGATAGAACACAGTCAACATGCAGCAATCAGATAGAGCACAGTCAACATGCAGCATACAGATCAGAATTGAAATTCTCGAAACTACTTGTTGAACCTCCACACCATCTAGTCATTTCATACATGATAACAGCCAAGTCATTTCTAATTCTTTTGAACAAATGCAAATGCAAATGCTTTAGTACATTTGTGTAAATGAGTTTATCTTATTGTCTGCAGTCACCAACATTATCAACTGCATACTGTATGTCATGTTGATCAAAATGTGTTATGCTGCTTCTCTGTTGAATAGTCATATCCCTTAAACATCTAGGCATCACGTCATTTACATTACATTTAGTCATTTAGCAGACGCTTTTATCCAAAGCGACTTACAAGGATGTATACACATTTTTTTTACATTTACACTGATGGCACACTGCACATCAGGAGCAATTAGGGGTTCAGTGTCTTGCTCAAGGACACTTCGACAGGGAATCGAACTAGCAACCTTCTGATCACTAAACGACTTCTCTACCTCCTGTACCACTATCGCCACGCAACGTCCTTGTGCCATGACATGTGAAATGGTTAAACCGTTTATCATTGTTTGTCAAGCATATATTTCATCAGTTTCAGTGACACTGCATTTTGTATTTGCTAATTTTATAAATGAACTGTCTTTAGAACCTTGATCGACCAATGCTAATGTTATGTCCATGTCAAATAAACAAACAAACAAAAATAGATATATAAATACAACTCTTATAAACCAGAGGTAAATACAGTGGTAGTGAAACTAAATAAGATAGAATGCATTGACTCAAACTAGTGCTCTCAGTTCAACGCGTTATTAACGGCGTTAACGCAAACCCATTTTAGCGCCGTTAATTAACAGATTAACGCGATTTTTTCTTTTTTAGATTAACATTCTTTTTGGCCTCGCAAACTGTGTAGTAGGCTAACGTTACAGTTTGAGTGAATGGTGAGCGCGATACGGCGAAATGGATGATAAAAAGCTTCTGAATGGAAAGTTTACTTTTAAAAGTTGTGTTGTGCAAAAGAAGCAAGCTTCACTGTTGTCTGAAAATGTCAACAGGCAGCTGGCTGAAAGCAAAGAAGTAGTAGGCTTACCTTTTATTGGTAACCTAACTGTTACGGTTCATTGTTTCTGAAATAAGAGGCTTGACTGCTATGTTCCCAGCAAACTTGAAAAAAAGAAAATATTAAGCCATGGTTTAACTGCACTAAGGGCCTCATTTACTAACATTGCGACCGCAGCTTCATATTAACAAGTTTATGTTCACAAGTTCATATTCACACATATTAGTTAATCACACACAGGCAACGGCAAACTGTTAAGATGGTTCCCTAAGCTAGAGATAGCTAGGATACTTAATAGCCAGGTTAACTGCTCCATAGCATCCCGTTAAATAGTCTTGTAGGAATACACAACACCCCTCACTTTAAAACGGCGTTTTCCAGCACTGAAAACAATGCTTTTCAAAAACGCTGCCCTAGGCGGATACATTTGAAAACTGGAGTTGTAGCCTGGACAGGGGAAACTGAAGTGTTCAGACGTTTGGTTGCCATGGCACTGGGGGTAGCTTGCGCTCGAGAGGCTATAACGTCAAAATAAACATGGAAGGTGAAATGAATATGCTGCTCTGTCTCTACAATTTACTTACCGGTAGTTTAGTTAGTGTACTTCGAGTACAAGTACTTTTCCTGAATAGATACCCGTTACTCCTACGCAGAAGGTGTGCACTGTACTCGGTGTGCTTGAACTATAAGTGAAAATACGGTTTAAACCATACAATGAGCGGTGATTCTGGGTAACAGCTAGCTGGTGGGACAGTTTGTATATGCCTATATTAAATTATATATCAAAAATAAACATTAAAAAAAAATAACATTTCTGATGTTCGTTTTTTTTTTCAAATTTCTCACAGGCACATAGTTTTTATTTAGCAGCTGATATGTCATGCTGAAACACCTCTTGTTTCGTTACTAATACACAATTAGGCGCACTTTACGCATCTCCTCCCATTCTCTTTGCGACGAACACCCACTTTCCCTTATACCCTCCCAGCAGCGGTAATCTGCGCTTTTACTCAGGTGCGCCTCCTTTGGAAATACGGTTTTATGTCTTTACCCGCTATTTTACGCCTGAAATGGGCGCAATCCTGTTAGTAAATGAGGCCCTAAGAGTCCTTGTTTACCTGAAATGTGCACTTTATAATTTTATTTTGTACCGCCCTGTTTGGCAATGTTGGTTTTCAATCAAATAAAACATTTGCATAAAGCAAGCCAATCCACTTTTCCATGTTGATAAGGGCGTTAAAATAAAAATAAAATGATGGAAAAAATAAATAAACGAAGGGACATTTAGAATAGATAAAAATTTGCGATTAATCGTGATTAATTTTGAGTTAACTATGACATAAATGCGATTAATCGCGATTAAATATTTTAATCGTTTGACAGCACTAACTCAAACACATGATCTCGCCACTCAGAACAGTTCTGCCCAGTGAGAATAGATACTGACTGAGTACCGACTGGCCGTATGTTACCTGATGTCCAACAGCTCAGGATGGTCTTGGAAGAGGGTGAGGATCCTTTTACCCCAGACCTCAGTCAGACAGCTTACTTGCAGCTCAACCTTCCTGAGACCGAGCATGGAGCGCAAGAACGACAGTAGATCCTCTTTCTCCTCCTTCAGTAGATCCTCTTTCTCCTCCATCGGTGTGTTTGCATGCTGCTCTCTGTGAAATGTTTGTGTGAGGTCGTGAATATATTATTAATAATAATAATTATTATTATTAATTATAATTATTATTATAATATATATTTATATTAATATATTTATTTATTAATATATGATATATGTATTTATTATTTATAATGTTTGTGTGAGGTGATGAATATATTTTTTTGAATGACACAAGGTCACATGTGTCAAACTCTAGGCCCGCAGGCCAGATGCAGCCGCCAAGCTATTTCATCAGGCCTGCCGGCTCCTCGGAATGTTGCAAAAAGTGCCATTTATTCTAATGGGCCACCGTGTACTTTTATTTGGCCCGCTAGATAATATGTAATATCCATCAGAGCTGGCCTGTCGCAGGAACGACTTCAGTGGATCGACTTTCTCCTCATTTAGTGTGTTTGCATGCTGCTCTCTGTGAAATGTTTGTGTGAGGTCATGAATATATCAATAATTATTATTATTATTATAATATATATATATATATATATATATGAGATGTATTTGTTTATATATATATATATATATATACACACTGTATATAATATTTATTAATATATGATATATGTACAGTACCAGTCAAAAGTTTGGACACACCTTTCATTTTTTCATAAGTGTTTTTTTTACTTTTATTATTTTCTACATTGTAGATTTATACTGAAGACATTTAAACTATGAAAGAACACATATGGAATGATGTACTAAACAAAAAAAGTTTTATCTACCATGTAGAAAATAATAAAATCAAAGAAAAATCTTCTCAAAAAATGAGAAGGTGTGTCCAAACTTTTGACTGGTACTGTATTTATTATTAATAATGTGTGTGTGAGGTCATGAATATATTAAGGGGAGGGCAGATGGTCTTGTCTGCATGAGTCTACCTCAATCTGCCCTATCATCCACCCCATCTCATTATACCAACCCACTGTCCATCCCTTGGCTGGCTATATTAGCCCCTTGCACAGACTTAATCTCTTATATCTCTTTGCACTATCCACACAAGCACAAGAACACTTTCCTCCTGGGCATCTACACTGTCACTCATAATCATGCATATTGTACCATAGGGTCAGACCCATTCTTGTATCTGTTACCACCCCACTCCTTTTGAACATGATTTGTGTAGGTGTGTCTGTGAGTTGTATAAGGTGTATAAGCTACTGGATGTCCTAAAATTTCCCACGGGATAAAGAAAGTATACATCTATCATTCTATCTATCTCATAATTATAATATATATTTATACAATATACAAAACAATATTCCACCACCAGTTGTCATGGTGACTCCCAGTATCGGAGCTCCATTGATGCTGGCTTTTTACAGTCATCGGACACGCGCTTAACTCAATGAACCAATCAGATCAGCTGATCTGTTCCCATCTCAGAGTTTATCAGCTCAGAGTTCAGAGTCAGGATCAGAGTTCAGGGTTCATCAACTCAAGAGTTCAGTAGTTTAAAGTTGAGTCCACTTCCACTTCCACTTTGATCCCACCTACCTTTCACAGGCCCCTGTGCTTGAGACATTCTTGTTGTTGAAGAATTTTAGGAACTTTTCCCAGTCAACGCGGAGACCGTCAGATGGCAGCAGGGTGAGGGTGACGGCCGCTGGGACTGCCGCAGGACTGGAGTTCTCGTACTGCTCCACAGTCAGCCTAACAACACAACCATGTTGTTGTCATACTAGCAAACCGCCTTTTTGTAGTTTTCAGCACCAAAAGTGTCTCACACCTATGTTGTCTGAAAGTTATTTTTTTACCACAAGGGCTCCCTAATGTTACAGATAAATCTACACACTTTGTTTCTCATTTTAAGTCCAGAAATGTTGTATTCGTCAGAACAAAAAACACTGAATGCACCTTTAAAGAGAGACTTACATAAAGCTGTCCTTGTCCCTCTTTACTGTAAAGTTTGAGAAGTCGGTCGTCTCGTTACTGCACTTCTGCTCATCGACTTCAGCACTGCAGCGGAGAGGAGAGAAGGGGCTCAACTCTACACACAGAGTATTACAAATACATACTGTGGACATGGCTTAGAATGAAGAGTATTCACATACATACATACATACTGTGGACATGACTTAGAATGAAGAGTATTCAAAATAAATGCAAACCTATACCACTACTGTACACATTTATAAAATTCAAACAAATACTCTACACATAGGCTACATGCAGTGTAGCCTAGACCAAACAAAACCAACACAAGGGCTCTAACTACCACACCAACTGATAATAAAGGAACATGTTTAGAGTTGAGCAGCTGAAGTTGATGCACCAACACCATATTGGTTCTTATAGTCACATGACAATGCAGTTGCATATTATTGGCTGTCACTGTCACATGACAATATAACCACACATTACTGGCTCTTACCTCATTTCCAAATCCAATTCAACCCCGCTTGCTCTGAATACGTCTAGTATCCCAGAGACAGTTCTGACACTAATGCTCTCCATGCAGGATAAATGCATCGACACTGACTTTCTCCGGATCTTCTCTGGGACTCTGCCATCACGTTCATCATGCTGCGGCAGCTGGCTGCTCCCATCCGGCCTGTGTGAGACAAGAATAATGATGGCCACAGCATACAGTAGTGATGGCGAAATGAAGCTTCATGAACCTTTGAAGCTTTTCAGTGTTGAAAAAAGGTTCACTACTCGAAGCGTCGTTCGCTCTCTAGTGACACCTGCTGTTCAATAAAAATACGTTGTAAGAAATATTTTCTCGGGACAGTGAATTTGTTAAATTTGTTGTGGTGCGCAAGGCCTGCTAAAATAACATGCACACAAACGTATGGTGAAAAAAACGTACTAAACGTTCAAATTTCATTGTAGGCGAAAACAAGACGATAAAGGCTTTCTTTTTCTATTCTTTGTTCTAATAATAATAGGGGCGAAAGTGCTTTGTGCAACTGGATCAATGGCTTTCTCTTCCTAACTGGCTCCATAACTCTATCTCAAATAATCTATACTACTAACAACAAACAATCTAAATCTCCAACTTCCGCTAAATCTCCAACAACTGACAACAACAACCACGAATACGAGATGGGAATTTGGACATCGTATAGTCGAAGCGTCCCGCCAAAAGTGAACGAACGAACCACTTGGTGAAGCACTTGACTCAAATGAGGCTTCAGACGTCACAAGTGACGTAATTTCAGCAAAACGATACAAGCCTCGATACGCGCTCCGTCTGGAAGTGCTTCATTTTCGTGACACAAGCTCCGAAGCCTCGGGTTCATTTGTAACATCACTAGCATACAGCACATACAGCTAGTGAAGAATCGGTTATCGCTTTGAGACTGAAGCTGGTAGTTTACTTTTCCATGCCTTTCACTGGCAGTCTGGCAAGCCAGTGCAATCAAACCACACACTAAGACCATGAGCTTTTCTTCTACTGTGAAGAACACAAACACACATAACACACACACTAAGACCATGAGCTCTTCTTCTACTGTGAAGAACACAAACACACATAACGCACACACTAAGACCATGAGCTCTTCTTCTAATGTGGCGAACACAATCACACATATCACTTCCAGTCCTAGCACAGGGGTTTGTCTTCTCTTTATGACTGAATGCACCTGGAGACCCAGTGACTGGCGTCAGGCTACAAAACGGTCCATTTATTTCTGCAGGTTCGGTTCTCTCTGAATTCAGTTCTTTTCACCAGCATAATGAGTTACGTTACATTAAGCTAAACATTTGGCTCATCTTGTTTGTTTGTTTGTTTAATGCCATTCATGGAAACCAAAAAAAAATAGCTTTCATTAAAATATCTAGCTAAATGATTTATTAAAGACTGACTTTTAGATGATTGCATATGGCACCCTATCTGTTGATTATAAGAGTCTGACAATTTGTATTATTTAATTTAATTAACAGTAATTATCTTACCGAGATCTAGTAAGGACCTCAAGGAATTCGCTGGAATCCCCCAGGCCCTCAACATCAAACCTTGAAAAAATACATTTTTAAACATTAAAACATTAATATTACAAATTCATATGACATGCAAACCTATACCAAACAGACACCCATTAACAAAGCTGAAAGAATGCAAATCTTTATATGAAAAGTGATTCACTGAGTTCACCATTACTTAACTGCATAAGCAGTTCTATTTATAGTCACAGCATGAGAAGTGATATGAAACACTTGCACTTGTCTGCGAACACGACTGAAACTCTCTATGTTCTGTACTTAATGGAACTTGACTGAAACTCTCAATGTTCTGTACTTAATGGAACTTGACTGAGACTCTCAATGTTCTGTACTTAATGGAACTTGACTGAGACTCTCAATGTTCTGTACTTAATGGAACTTGACTGAAACTCTCAATGTTCTGTACCTAATGGAACTTGACTGAGACTCTCAATGTTCTGTACCTAATCATTAGGTACAGAACATTGAGAGTCTCAGTCAAGTTCCATTAGGTCCTAATTAGGTCCTAATGGAACTTGACTGAGACTCTCAATGTTCTGTAGTTAATAGAACTTGACTGAGACTCTCAATGTTCTGTACTTAATGGAACTTGCAAACAAGCATACATCCCTGGGACCGCAAGGTTTGTGGGGACGTCAACGACACCCTCAGCCATAAAGTCATTAACATTTTCAAGATTTAAATTCTTCCCAATTGGCTTCAGCCACATTAACATTTCAGAGGGTCCTCTGGGCTGACTCATCCTAACGCCTGTTCTCAGAATGTAAGGGGACCTTAGCTATGCTCTGGCCCAGGGGATAACACACTGGAACAGGGCTGGGTATCACCACCTATCCCATAATAGAATACACATCATGATACCTATCCCATAATAGAATACATATCATGATACATCTGTCACAGTACAATACATCATGATACCTTTGTGATATTGTGATATTGTGATGCATCACGTAAGTATGCTGAAAATTATTTCTTATTTAAATATTTATGAAAACAAGGGACTTGCCTCAGGTCCTCGCAGTTGAGCTGAGACAGCACAGGCTTCAGCAGCCTAAACCCGTCTGCAGTGAGTTTACAGCGCCTGAGGTTGAGCCGAGCGATGCTGATGCGGCAGTGCAGACAGTACTGCAGCACCCAGCAGTCCCTCCTTTTCAGGGGACTGTTTTGCAGGTTGATGTATCGGACGCCCTCCATGGTTCTCTTCAGAAACTCCTCCTCGTGGAGCTCGTAGAGACAGTGCAGGAGAAACAGGGTTATTTCTGACGGGTTGGGTTTCTTCACCTTCTCACGAAGCCAGTCTTTCAGAGGCTGAGCTGAAAACATTGTAGCACCTTCTGATGCAATGAGTTTCTCACGTCCACTCACTTCATGGTTTGAGAGGCCAAGCAGAAAGCGGATGACTGACAGGTGCTGTGGTTTAGGGTTTTCTCCCTCTACAGACTTTGTCAGCTCCATAACTGCTTCAGTGCTATTCATCATGGTGTACTTGAGAGCAGTGAAGAACTCCTGAAAGCTCAGATGTATGAAACTGTACTTCTTCCGCTGATGGAGTTTGTGGAGAAAAGGATTTCCGTCAGGATTCAACATAACGTTAGATATTTCACCCTTCTCAAACAGGACCTTACTGTTTTTAGTCCCCATCTCAGCTAGCTTGCACAAGCTCTGAAGCTGCTCCCGAAAGTCGCGAGTGTGATTCTCAAGCAGAGTGGATACAACATGTACAAATATGGAGGTAGTTGTTTTCATTGTGTCGACATCCCCTTTGACTTTGGAGATCTTCAGCACAGTGCAGACTATCCAGCAGATGACAGGGATGCAGCAGGAGGTAAAGAGCATCTCGTTGCCACGGACAAAATGGAACGTGTCCTCAGAGTTCTGCTCATTCTTGAAGAACTTCTGGAAGTACCACTTCACTCCATTCTCCGAGAAGCCCAGGATCTCAGTGAAGCGTGTCTGCCGTTCTTTGATCAGCTGGTCCAGACTACCTGGAGAGCGGCACCTAGTGGTGATCAACAGACTGCAGCTCTGGTGTCTACGCAGCAGGTCACAAAGCCCATTTTCAGACTGGCCAGTCCGACCTGAAGTTTCTTCCAATAGGTTGATGTCATCAAAGCCGTCTATGATGAGGAGGACTTTCTCAGGTGATCTCTTCAGCATCTCCTCCACCATTGGTCTGAATCTCTGATCACTGCTGGCAAGCTCCACCAAACTCTTCCCTGATCTCCTCTGATGATCTCTTTTCTTCTCACTGGTCTCTTGGTTCAGCACATCACACTTCAGGAGAAGAACCAGATCAAACAGGTCTGAGTAGAACCATCCGGATGCCCATCTGTGTAAGATCTTCTTCGAGGTGACAGATTTTCCGTATCCGGATTCGCCCAGGAGAACTACCGCATTAGGAACTGATCCGTCCTTATTGGGCCTAAAAAGGTCCCGCATATGGAGGAAAATCTCTTGACTTTTGACTTTGGTTCTTTTGACTGGATCTAAACTGTCAAATTTGGGTCGTGACTTGTTTTCTCTCTTGTGCTGCTCTACAGATGTCTCCGCAATCAGCAGGTCAGCGTATTGTTCATCCAAGACCATGTCATTAAGAGAGTTGTATTCCTGCACCTTCTTAAAGTTTAACTTGATCCACTTCTTATAATCTTGAACATCTGCTTTGTACAATCTGATACCTGTAGAATGAAATTATTATGTGCTAGTCCGTCAGATTAATGTACAGGATATGCATAACTTGGCAAATACAACCATATTTTAGCATAAAAAAGTATCAAACTGAATTAATTAATCCTGTTTATAGCTTTCTGTTCAGTTATTATGCATGAAACTGGAGAACATTCATTTAGCTTTGCTGAAAACATTACAAGCCTTAGTAAACTAAATGCATGCAACCTTAAAGAGTTGATTCCTTGGTTACCTGTGAGTAAAAGTGCAACAGCAGCAATGGCAGCAACAGCAGCACCAATGGCCCATCGGTGACGTGAAAAAATGAACCGGATCTCTGCAACACAGACATCAGATCAGAAGTGGTTCCCCTCCCCTGAACTGATATTTATATGCAGGTGAGCCGATGTGGTTCCCTCCCCTGAACTGATATTTATATATGCAGGTGAGCCGATGTGGTTCCCTCCCCTGAACTGATATTTATATATGCAGGTGAGCCGATGTGGTCCCTCTGTACTTTAACTGCCCTTACTATAGTGTTAGTAATAATTTATATGAATTAATTATTACATATTTTAATAATATATCTTTCATACCGTTGAACATTACTAACCCTAATCTCAGACCTATACATCCTCTAACATGTAATAACATGAGAGGCATACAGGGATTATCAAGTACATCAAGTAGCCTACATGTCCCAGAACACACTGCACTTTGAGCAAGTAGCCTACATGTCCCACAACACACTGCACTTTGAGGTGGTGATATGGCCACAGAGTGAAATGGCAAGTGGCAAATGGCAATACTGGAATTTAATGTGTCATGGTTTTACTTTTCATCCTGGAATGGCTGATACTCACGTGGGGCATCAGCCTCCTTAGTCTGATTTGGAGAAGAGACTCTGCATTTTACTCTTCCATCGCTCTCCTGTATTACGACTCGCCGACTAACCGCGAAGCCGTCTCTGGTGCGGCTGGACTCTACAGGTCCTGACGGGAGAACCTCTCCTGCGCTGGTCAGCCACTCGATGCTGGGCTCAGGGTACCAGCCTTCAGACTGGCACACCAGACTGGCACTCCCGTTTAAGTGAATCTCAGTGGAGATGTTTGGCTGAGAGCCGACAGCTGAAACAACAAAGATGCACTTGACGTTTCACTCCCTTTAAGGAGTACGATCACAAACGCGTGACTAGAATGTTGCTAAATGAAAGTTCCATTTGATGATGTACTAATAAACCAAGTGACCGTTTAAATGGCGGTATGTGTAAATTCTATATCTGCATGGCATAATTCTGGCTGACTCAACCCTCCAGGACTTAAACTGTAAAATCACACAACATGTGAGTTGTTTTTATTTTACACAGGATTCAAAACCATTTTTAAAAACTACCGTTCACTATGACTTTGAGCTTGGCATCGTCCGCCCTTCCATCAGCCTTGACCCCACACCAATATGTGTTTGCGTCTGAGAGTCTGACTGGGCTGAGCTTCAGTGAGACGTTGCCTGTGCGTAGTTCCTCCCTGAACAGCCCTGTTCTTCCCCGGTAGCTTTCGTCCTGTTCGTCCAGGCTGTCTGTCTTGTTTTTGTACACGTGCACTCCACCTCCATCTTCAGTCACCCATTCCACATCCATGCCCTCTGCACTGAGTCTGGGCTCCAGGACACAGGGCAACAGCATGTCTTCACCAGCCAGGCCATAGACAAGGCCAGAGGGAGCTACAACATTAAACTTCACTGGAGAAACAAAGCAACAAATGAATCAGCTCACTTTATTGAAGATAAGCTGAGTAAGTCTTCACACACACACACACACACACACACACACACACACACACACACAACCCTAAACATAAACATACACACAGTAAGACATAACCATTGGCACAACCTCATACACATATAGCCTGTGTACACACACACACACACACACATAAATCCGCTCTACCTGATATGCCCACACCGATGCTGGACAGGAGCAGGAGAGTGAGAGCACACACATGCTTCATCCTGGACAGCGGCACCTCCCTGAAACAAACACACACACACAGAGATGAACACACAGTGATGAACACACAGCCATGGTCAGTGCCAATCCCTTACACACACAGTGATGAACACACAACCATGGGTAGTGCCAATCCCTTACACACACAGTGATGAACACACAACCATGGGTAGTGCCAATCCCTTACACACACAGTGATGAACACACAACCATGGTCAGTGCCAATCCCTTAGACACACACAGTGATGAACACACAGTGATGAACACACAACCATGGTCAGTGCCAATCCCTTAGACACACACTGATGAACACACAGTGATGAACACACAACCATGGTCAGTGCCAATCCCTTACACACACAGTGATGAACACACAGCCATGGTCAGTGCCAATGTATCATATAACAAACACAGGGTTTGGCTGTTTGTTGGCGGTCACACTGTTTTAAAGGCACAGTCTGCAATTCTAATCCAATACACTTTTGTTCAAATTCAGCCCGTCTGCCTGTCCATTCAGTATTTGCAAAATGCGGAAACACACCGTGCGCTATATGCGGTTTGGCAAAGGCGCTGATTACGCTGCGCTCGCAAATGTTAGTAAATGAGGCCCCTAGTGTCATCATTTCTTTAACTAATAAATGTATTTTCACAGTTTCTGTTTGTCTGACTAGTGTTCCATAATGAGGCTTCTAAAGATTGAAAATAGGGAGTTGAAGAACAGGGGCGGTTTTCCAGAAAGCGGGTGTTGTTAAAACTCTGAGTTTGTTAACCCTGAGACGAGGGAAACTCTGTGTTGTCCATTCCAGAAAGAGAGGTAACTCAACCTTTGGGACCATTACCACGGTTACCATGGTAACTGACTCTGTGAACCTAACCTGGTGACTGACAGGTTATTTAACAAACCCAGAGTTTCTCCCCCTCTCCTCCCTCCTGCTGAGCAGCTATTGGACACGAGGCGTCCTTTCCTCATTTACCCGCAGATGTTGATGCCACATTCATTTGCATGGTCTTACATTTTGATGGTCCTGGGCAGTTAAACTGCACCCGGGCAGATGGAGCTATTCAGAATTCAATCAGCCTTGGCGAAGCCTTACATTCTGAGGGGATCTTGAGACCCCTGAGAGATGTGCCATCATTCCTTGATGAAAATGTATTTAAATATTTTTTAATAAAAAAATATTAAGGTAAGAGTATTTGGTGTTGTGATGTAGTGTAAACAGTGTTTGTTTAAAAATATGTATTACATTAAACATGTATATATATATATATATATATATATGGGCCATTCTACCGAATTGGTGCAAAGTCAGGTTGGAAATATTTTGAAAATTTGTATGTTTTATTCCCAAAACTTTGTCCGTTTGTATATTGAACCACATCTAAAGCACACATTTCTAGTAAAAGAACCGTCAATTTTTATGTTGTATTTTCAGAATGTGTTGAAATGTTTTTTCTCTCCCAAAAATTGTCACTACCGAAACATAGTAATACACTATTGTAAAAGAGTATTATTATTAACCTGTTCAGATTGTGTTTCCTTCCCTTCTCTGAAGAGTATTTTTACAAATATTTCTTGAAGGTTTTCACAATGAAATCAATAAAAATGAAATTTTTACCAAATTTCAAAGTTCAATTTATACAATTCATCTTACCATTCCATTTTGTCACTACCGAAACTTTACCATATGTTTTGGTAGTGTGACTCTTTCGGTAGTGACTGTTTCGCTAGTGACAATTCTAGCTAACTTTGAGCATAAATAAATAATTCTAGCAAGTACATGGCTAGCAAACAAATATTTGAAGAGGTGTACACACAAACAAACATAATACTTTGCATAAAACCCCAAAAAGTGTACTTAATTGAAGAAAAATATGTGTTCGGTAGTGACCATTCTTAAGGTTACACACTGATTTTCAGACTTTGGAACACAGTTATATCAAAAGTATGGGATCTAGCTACTTACCATTCAGCCATGAGGGACAGGGATGCAGTATCACTGCCTGGTTATGAATGCAGGGGTGTGGCTAAAAACCAGGCTCAGCCAATGGACTAAAACTCCTGTGTTTCGGTAGTGACATGAAAACTATGGACATGATTTTTTGAGGCATAGTTTTTTTTTTTTTTTAATTAAACCCACAATAAATCTAAATCTTCCAAGTTCTGTTTGAACTTAATCATAAAGATCTTTGAAATTAGATCATTGAAAAAAATCAAAAAAATGTAAAAAGTGTTATTTACAGAAATTGAAATTTAGATGTCAGGGTTGGGGACAGCTACTTCACAATAGAAAGTACCCTATAAATGATGATTTTGTATATATTTAGCTTATCCCTATCTCATTTAATGTCTTGGGTTTAAATAGACTATAACATATTCTTAGTAAATATTTATGTCTGAATACTTAATTGTTTTGTAAAAAGTTTTTCTTGTTGTGGGACCACACTTTGCACCAATTCGGTAGAATGGCCCATATATTAAAATGTGTATTCATCCCAGGGTAAGCTGAAGATTAAACTAAAGCCCATAGAAAAGAAGCTGAAAGCCTTTGAAGAAGCAAAGATGATATGTAACAAAACAGCTGAGAAGATTAAGGTGAGCAGACTACGCTTAAATATTACATGAAAATGCAGATTTTGAGGGCTTCATGTTAAAGTAAGAGATGTCTTGATGTGTTACTCAGAGTCAGGTCCAACACACAGAGAAGCAGATCAAGGAGGAGTTTGAGGAGCTTCACCAGTTTCTACGAGATGAAGAGGCAGCCAGGTTAGCTGCACTGAGGGAGGAAGAGGAGCTGAAGAGTCAGATGATGAAGGAGAAGATTGAGAAGATGAACAGAGAAATCTCATCTCTTTCAGACATAATCAGAGCCATAGAAAAGGAGATGGAAGCTGATGATCTTTCATTCATACGTGTAAGAACATTTCATTCTTGGCAGTAAAATACCAAACGAAAACGGAATTAGCTTCAAGGGACAGGTATACTCCCACAGACACCGTCTACAGACAGTGGGCCTTAATTATAGTCCTTTAGAAAATAATTCCTTTTCAGCACTTAATTTGACAGCACTGATGGATCCAATGCAAACACCTTTTAAGCTCACCATACTATTTCTGTTCAAAGGGTTTTATTATCACCATTGAGTCTGAGTTAAACACTTTGATAAAAAGGCTGATAGAAGCTTTCTTCAGAAGATTTCTGAAGTGCTCCACATGAAATCTGTACTGTGTTTCCTGAAAGCATCATTGAGCAACCACCCTAGTAACTAAGAGAGGAAGTGCTTTCTATTATTTAACAATGGTAGTTAAGCAACCACCCTAGTAACTAAGAGAGAAAGGGCTTTCTATTATTTAACAATGGTTGTTCAGTGACTCTTTCTCTTATAAATTCAACATTTAAACACCCTCTATGAATATGACCAGCGACATCATAGGGACTTTGGTGTGAAGTAAAGGAATGTACTCATTATAGCCACACCTAAACCATGTCTAACTGTGTTATTCTACAGAACTACAAGAGCACAGAGGAAAGGTGAGTGATCTGCCTCCTGTCTCTCTCTTCTCTGTGGTTCTGAACCCAAACCCACAGCAGCACTGACTCCTGAATGTTATTCCAGAGCCCAGTGCACACTGCAGGATCCAGAGAGGGTTTCAGGTCCACTGATGCATCTGGCAAAACAGTTCAGAGTCTGGGAGAAGATGCAGGAGATTGTTCAATACAGTGAGTACACAGTCACATGCGTACACACACATTTCTGTGTACACACACACACACATACACACACACACGCACTGTGCATTTTGTCCATTGTTACTGCTATAGTAAATGCAGCACAGAAAAATATGCTTTAGGGAACACACATATCTGCCCACACACACACACACACAGAAAGAGAGAGAGAGAGAGATGGATGGACAGATAAGTGTGTGGAGGAAGAAAGAGAGAGAAATGCATGAGAGTTTCTTTCTTGAGAATTTAATTTACAGCCGCTCACTCCCTGTGATGAAAAAACATACCACTCTCTGTAGACAAATGCCACACACACACACACACACACACACACTCTCAGACCCAACCAAATATGTTTATTTGTATTTGTGAGGTATTCTTTCAGCTATGTATAAAATGATCTGTGAAAAGGTGGATAATAAGATGTGCAGAACAAAGCAAAGGGAAAACTGGAAATCTCTGATTTGTCACACCTCTGGGTTGTCACCTGAAGAGTCCTCCATCTTGGAGAGGAGCAGAGAGAGCAGTTTGTGTCTGGGGTGACTCAAGTCCCTCATCATGTTGGACCTTCTTCGGGCAGCACATGCAGGAGACGTCCTGTAGGACTGGAGGATCAGTCCCTGTTATTTACTGAAAACTCAGCAATCTTCACTCTGTAGGACACAATGAACAAATGGTTGTGTGTATGAAAGTCTCTGGGTTCACGTCCTAGATCTGCTGGGAGAAATCTGGGTGTGGGGAGTGAAAGAGCTGCACTCTCCTCTTCCTCATCCACCATCTTGAGCTCTTAGCCTCCATTGCATCTTTGGGCTTTTAGCAGAATGCTGGGCTTATAATGAGGGTTATATATTGTAGTTATAGAGGGTTATATATTCCTTCCTACTTCCAGAATAGATGGCATCAGGTGCTTGAAATGGGTATTTGTATTCAGGGTGAGATTAGTGTGCAGGTGAAGTGGGACAGGTGTTACCTGAAGAGTCTTTCAGCTAGGACAGGAGCACAGAGAGATGTGTGTCTGTAGAGAAAAACAAACACGTGTCAAAACATTTATTTGTTAATGAATTGAATTATTGAATTGCTTACTATTCAAAAGAGAAAATAATAATGTGTATTATAGTTCCTCCATTTCACAGAACTACAAGAGCACAGTGGAAAGGTGAGTGATCTGCCTCCTGTCTCTCTCTTCTCTGTGGTTCTGAACCCAAACCCACAGCAGCACTGACTCCTGAATGTTATTCCAGAGCCCAGTGCACACTGCAGGATCCAGAGAGGGTTTCAGGAGCTCTGATCAATGTGGCAAAACACCTGGGCAACCTGAAGTTCAGTCTGGGAGAAGATGCAGTTCCTCCATCTTGGGCATCTCTGTTAAATACAATGCAAGTGTCAACAATTCATTCTCCTCCTCTGACACTCACTGGTGTAAATGTAAGATATCCGCAAGCAAATGGGTATTTATAATCAGAGGTGTCAAGTAACGAGATACAAATACTTTGTTACTGTACCTAAGTAGAAATTTTACTCGATTATTTATTTTTCTGCCAACTTTTTACTTCTACTCCTTACACTTTAACACAATTATCTGTACTTTCTACTCTACATTTTTAAAACAGGCTCGTTACACTTGGTTCCGGTTTTGTTTCAAAATAATTAGCGACCTCAGACTAAACTCTGATGCAAATAAAGTCTCTATACTGATAGGTGAAAATTCACCCTAGTTACCTCAGGACTCCGGAGCTGCATATAAGTATATTTATTAGACAAACAACAATTGCAATTGGGCTCACTCCCAGCACAAGGCTGAAAGTGAAGCAATGATAAACACATCGCACAAGGTTTATATAGACAGAAGTTGAGCGTTCAGCAGGGAAAACCACGTGGTGGATGTCTCACGTCCGAGGCAAGGATGGAAGTTTTGCAAGGTCGGAAGAAGCACAGTTCGAACCTTCTTATCACCTCTGGTCTAAACATGCTCTTGTACATATGCAGACTAAGTGGCACCTAATATTCTAAGTTACACACACGCAGAAACACAGAAAAGCCATGTTCCTGCTTACATAAGTACATGATTCATATAAGGTAATCAATAATACAAGGCACTTGATTATTATATTCCTAAATCATTAACAGTGTTTGGAAATTATCTCCATCATATACTTATCCTGTTAGATCTTAGTGCGGCATTTGATACCATTGATCACGACATCCTAATCAAAAGACTTTGAAAAGCTTATTGGGTTATCTGACTGTGTATTGAACTGGATCAAAACATATATCAGAGGATGGAAGTTTTATGTTAGTCTAGGACAGAGGTCTTCAACCGGGGGTCCGCGACCCCCAGGGGGTCCGCGGAGGTACTGCAGGGGGTCCGCCAAATTATTTCATCTGAAGCATTTTTACCCTCTTCCAAAACTGAAAAACGTCCAAAAGACTACATAAACATAAACAGAACGTAAAAATTGCTTTCTATTCCTTAAAAAGAATACATAGGCTACCCATGAGTCTTCACGTGATCATTTGATCATAATGGCAACATATGCACTTTTAGCTACATTTAGCTATCTGGTGCCAAAAGACGTTACCTGCCATAACCATACAATTTGAAATAATTGATCGTTTTGTAGTTTCTCGGAACAAAAGCTCCTCGTCAGACACCACTGATGGCGGTTCAGATGATCTACCTTCAGAGGATACCAACACCCCTTCCATGAACAGCGAAAAGCGCAAACGGGAGATGACACGTAAATATTCGGAGAATTATCTGAAGTTTGCCTTTACCTACAAAGAGACCGATGGTGAAGAATTATGCGTGGTTTGCTCTTCCGTGCTATCAAACGAAACTATGAAACCATCAAAGCTGCAACGACATTCAAAGACAACCCATGCTCACTTGAAAGAAAAAAAAACATTTAATATTTCCTGTTTAAAATCTTTTGAGGGCCAGCAGACCTTGACGAGACAATCAGCCAAAGCCTGCGAGCTAGCTTTAAAAGCCTCTTATCAAGTTGCATTACGTGTCGCTCAGACCAAACAGCCATACATAATTGCGGAAAGTTTAATATTGCCAACAGCTAGTGATATGTGCAAAACAATGTTTGGGAAGGACGAGTACGTAAAAAACTGAAAAGCATCCCAATGCCTGCCCTATTGATGAATTGCCAGCTGATGTGAGGGCACTACTAGTCGCAAACTCCCGAAGACAGTACACTACACTACAATTAGATGCATCTACCGATGTGTCAAACGACACTCAGCTTTTAGCTTTTTTGTGATTTGTCGACCAAAATGAGATGCAGGAGGAATTTCTATTCTGTAAGCAGCTGCCTGGAGGTAAAAAAAGTTCCGAGATTTTCAAAGTGATCGACAATTTTTTCCGTGAACATGATATACCCTGGCCAAAATGTGTCGCGATGTGCACAGACGGTGCAAGAGCCATGTATGACGCACTGCATGCTTCATAGGGAGAATATTGTTGCCAAAGACGTGAATGATGAATTCTCAAACGTCAGATCTCTCACTAGGTAGGAGATATTTCATCCATACTTAAGCTTCTCAAGCTACTCAATTCTTTGTCCCTCCCTAATTTAATACAGAGTGATGGCTAACTGTAAGGGAGAAAAAATGTCAATAATAAACAGAATAAATTGAAACGAGTTTTGTGTCACAGATGATTTGTAATTCTGTTCAAACATGTGTAGGGGAGTGTGTGTGTGTGACTGACACTTAGTTCCAAATAAATTATATGAATATCAAGCCCAAATTTGGGGAGGCGGGGGTGGGGGTCCCTGCTCAGTCTCTCTCAGCCAAGGGGTCCTTGGGCTGAAAAAGGTTGAAGACCCCTGGTCTAGGACAAAGCTCATACAAAGTTCTAAATGGACAAGGACCTAGCTACATTGCTAACTCTCTTACTAACTACACACTAGCTAGAACACTGCGGTCATCAGATGCAGGTCTATTAGAGGTCACCAGAAGCAGTCATAAGAAGATTGGTGATGCGGCCTTTGTCAACTACGCCCCAAAATTATGGAACACATTACCCATTAATATTAGGGAAGCAAACACGCTAGACACTTTCACTTTTCATCTTTTTACCAAAGCATTTTATTAATTTTCTGTGGGGTTGATACTAACTGTAACTTTCACTATTTTTACTATTTCAGAAGGGTTTTATTACTTTTATTCCTTTTATACCTTTTATCATGATTTTAGTAATCCAAGAAGCCTATCGCAACATCAGGTTCTGATACGATGTTGATCATTATTTAACTCCATGTATTGCTCTTGCTGCTTGCTTTTATGTAAAGCACTTTGAACTGCAACTCTTGTACGAAATGTGCTATATAAATAAAGTCTTACTTACTTACTTACTTTCAAAAGTTTCAAATGTGCACCATCCTATACAGATCAGTGGCGCTGTCATGGCAAAAGTCGTCTGGGCGCCAAAAGGTGTCCGGTGACGTAATATTGGCTTTCGAACGACTCTTGAGTGACAGTTGCTATACCAACGCTAGCATTATGTCACCCGGACACTTTTTGGAAGTCACAGACTTGCGCTGCATTAAATACCTCAATAACGCGATTTACCCCAGAGCATCTCGCATCATACTTCGCTACCTGAGACTAGGGTTTGGTTCCCGAGAACCGGTACCAATATGGAACCGGTTCCAATACAACCGGTACCTACCCGGACCGAAATGCAACGCAGATTTCGGTGCTTCATTTCGGTGCCTGAGCCAATTGAACACGGTCGCTAGGCAGATTCTGTGGGGCCCATGTAAAACTGCCCCAGCTCCCAATGTAAACTTTGTCCTGTGTCGCTCACGCTCATTGGTGTTTTCATAGCAACAGTCTTATCTGATAAATGCCGAAATGAAGCACCGAAATCTGCGTTGCATTTCGGTCCGGGTAGGTACCGGTTGTATTGGAACCGGTTCTGATATGACAGTGAAGAGCAGGCAAGCACAAACAAAACTAGCCATCAACCTTTTAACAGAGAAAATACCGAAAGGTAAACGGTCAAAAGTGTGGCTGTATTTCGCACAAAAAGATTCAAATATCGCGACGTGCAGCAAATGCAACAAAATAATTGCGTGAAAAGAGTGGAGAGAAGGCAAGAGTCAACCAGATCAGCAACCGAAGACTGAAAAATATACGGATATGACAGCTAAACTACCAACGGTAGTCTCTTAAAGGGGCAGTACACATTTTCTAGTACTCAGTGTGTTCAAGTAACAAGAGTAACTATAAACAAGATAGAAAAGATAGGTATAAACAAATCATAAAATGGTGAAATTTCATGAAATAAATGCAAACAAAATAATACATTTTTGACTCCAATGGCCAATATGCTCATATTTTTGCAAAAGAAGTTTGAAGCTGTTTTTTGTATTTATTTATATTTATTTAAGTATACTATAAACTGTTGTTTACAGTTAATATAATGTTCATAGTTTGAAGTTAAAAAGTTTGAAGCTGTAGTTGGAAGCCAAGTGTTTTGTATGTATTTATATTTATAATATACTTTAAACAGTTCATATATTGTTCAATTTGAAGAAATAAAATTGCCTTGGCAATAAAAAAAGCCTTTCTTTAATGTTGTCAATCGTCGCTTTGTGCTTTAAAAAAAAAAAGTAGCGGTTCAGGCACCGGTATCGTTTTAAAAGTATCGGTTTAGCACCAGTATCGGAAAAACCCCAAACGATACCCATCCCTAATTGTGTACTTTCAGATACATATCTGTGTGTACAGGCCTCATCGACAGCATCGGAGAGGGTTTTCTCCTGTGCAGGTCATGCGATTAGTCAGGAAAGGTGTCACATTTTGCCGGAGAAGGCAATTATGCTGATATTTCTACAAAAGAATTGCTGAAGTATTGAAGCTGTAGTGTGTGTACAGAGTGTGTGTGTGTGTGTGTTTTGTATTTATTTGTATTTATTTAAGTATAGTCTAAACTTTTGTTAACAGTTCATATATTATTTAAGTTTTAAGTTAAAAAGTGTTTTGTATTTATTTATATATATAATCTACTTTAAACAGTTCATATATTTGGCAATAAAAAAAGCCTTTCTTAAATGTCGTCAATCGTAATTTTTTTTATTTATTTTTTATAAAAGTATCGGTTCCGGCACCGTTTAGGCACCGGTATCGTTTTAAAAGTATCGGTTATGTACCGGTATCGGATAAAAACCAAACGATACCCATCCCTACCTGAGACCAGCTTGCCTGTATTTTACCTGCAATAAACCAAGCAAAACAACCATGTGCTTGATGTTTGACTGTGTTAGGAAAGTTGTTGACTCACTAGTTTGTTATAGTGTCAAAGTAAGCAAAAAGTTTCGCTAGGTTTAGCCGCTAGCCTCTCGTTAGCGATTAGCAGTTCCTCCATTTGCTGATTTAAGATAGTCGTTAATGTGTTGTGATTATTAGACCTATCTGACGGCACCCACAATTACATTTTCACAAAACAGGGAATTGTTTGCACCACCTTTAACTATAGAGCACAACTGGTAGGACACCAGAACAAATGAAAAGACATTGAGGGTGGATCTGACAAAAAAGGGTAGGATGTAGCTAAGGACTTTCTTAATGGAGGAATTGCTAATCGTTAACGAGATGCTAGCGGCTAAACCTAGCGAAACCTGTTGAAATTTGCTTACTTACAGGATACCGGCAGGTGTAGCTAAAACGAAATACTTCATAGTTTAGGCACAATATTAAGCGACTAAAAAGTAGCTGATGACTTTCGAACGACTCTTGAGACTCTCTTGACTGATAGCCAAAAAGTGTCCGGGTTACGTAGTGTCCGAATTACGTAATGCTAGCGTTGGTGTCGTGGCTGATCATTCCATTTCTTTTTGTGATTAATATATTTTCTGAGACTGATTGTAAAGAAAATCTGATAGTATTTATTGTAATCGTTAATGTCACAATAAGGAGACGTCCATGGTCAAGCTCGATCTCCGCGCATGTACTGGTTTCTTGGTACTATTTAAGCCTCGTTCTTGTGGGGCGTTGTCCCATATTAATTACCCTAATCATCTGTATTAGGTCTTGTATCGACTACCAGCAGGGGGTATATTTACTGAGGCCACCTTTGACCTGACAACTGTCTCTTCAGAGAGCCAGACTTCTTGTCTCCTGTATTACTTCTGGCTATTCTAAGAGTTCTTTACTGTAAGCATGTCCTTATCTGGTACAAGTGTCCTTATCTATTCCTGTACTGTACCTTGCGCTGAGACCCAGTCCATTCCATATTTACCTTAACATAAAAAATATCCCACATTGGTATAGCAACTGTCACTCAAGAGTCGTTTGAAAGCCATTATGACGTTGCCCTGGACACATTTTGGCGCCCGGACACCTTTTGCCATGACAGCACCATCCAGATATACTGATTTCGAGCCTAATAGACCCTTTCCCAGTTGGTAAACAATGTAGTGTGCGCGCACATTCTGGCAGGAAAGAAATGGCAGAAGTAAGATTGTACCTGCAGTTGCTTAATCCGAAAGATTGTGAATGTTACCTTAATAAATTAACTAAGCGATGGAATCCGACTTCCCGAACCGTATTCAATTAAGGAATGGATAGTTGACAAACAAAATGGCCAGCTATCGAGTGGGCTAGGATCTGCTGTCAATGCGGAAGGTGATTTAACAGATTTAACAGATCTCTCAGCTCGCGTTTTTTCCCCCCTTTGAAATCTGTAATATAAGATTAGATTGCACATGATAGAAGTCAAAATATAACGACACTGACTGCCATTTCTCTCAAAGCTTGCAACCTTGAGCAGGTGATGTTACCTTGGCTAGCTAGCTATGATGCTCTAGGTTGCAGGCATTGTTGGCTGCTAACTTATCAAGACACGCCTTACCTCTCCAATTTAGCTTCGGGTCTCTGGCTTGGTTTAGAGCAGTGTTTCTCAAACTTTTTCAGGCCAAGGACCACTTAGCCAATAAAAAAAACTCGCGGACCATCTAACTAAATAGTATATCCCCGGAAGAACAGGCCTCCTACCCAGACCTGGCACCAGACAATTGTTAGCGGCACGTGATTTTCGCGGGTGGGCACTCCTTTTTTATCGGTAGGCTAGTTATAAATATGACAATGCGCTAGGCAAAGCATCTGGAACCCTGCTCCATGCGTGACTTGGTTCAGTTACAAACTATAGTTCGCTCACAGCCTCATACTCCCATCACACACTCAGACATGCCAATGTATTAGGCCTACTAAACACCAATAAACACAACGATGCGCATACCGACCACGCGACCGCAGTAATTCACTACCAACCGTAGGCTAGCCGACTGGCATTAATATAGCCATCCTAGTAGTCAACTTTTCATAATTATGAGTTGTCATTATCCAACGTCACACAACACAGAATAAAGTTATCATCTTGCTGTGTCCGCAGCGGGAGAAAAAAATGCTGTTTGAATGCAGCTCCGCGGCGGGAGTGACCCTTCTCCTTGTCTGTGTCATAGGCAAGCTCATTTAATTTTCTTTTCATTGTCCCTGTCTTAAGCCACCGATCCATGACCTTCTTAATGGATTAGGCTACTCTTTAATAGATTAGGCTTCTACTGACTGTGTTCTCTTCGTTCTGAGTTGTATGTTAGAAATGTCGCAATAATTTACTTGTGGCCGTCGCGGACCACTACGGGGCACTTGCGGACCACCAGTGGACCACACTTTGAGAACGACTGGTTTAGAGTACTCAAACACCGAAGGGAAGATATACAAATCAGAAAAACAAGTTCCAATTTCTCATTCGTGGCATTCACACCGTAATGTTACGCAGTCTAGTCTGATCTGGGCAAGATGACTTTATTGGTTTGGTGCAGAGTTTATTTAACGTTAAGTTGCTCAATCAACTACCCTGTGAACTTTTCTTGGAATTTATAGTAAACTTTTTTACTTTGCAATCCAAATTTTTCCTCCACAAACAAAAATGGCATCAAGGACAGCCATCCTTCCATGTCTTTAAGCTAGAAATGGACTCGCCTCTCAATTCTCTTCGTTTGGTCAAAAATAACCAAAACAATTGTAGACTTTTATGTGTCCTCCACACAGTTGTGAAAGGATATTTCCTCTTTGTTTTGTATTTTTTTTCTTTCTCTCTGTTGTTATCAAAATGGTCTAGCTGGTGTGGTTTTGCAAAGCCCTTCTACACTTTCATCCATGCAGAGGACAGGTGCCTTAGGAGACAGGAAGTGTGTACCAGTTCATACCATTGATGCAGCTAAATGTGTCTGTTCTAGATCTTCTGATCTAGAGCATCTTTGATCTATGATATGTTAAAGCTAGGGTAGGTGATTCTGGAGAAACCACCAAGAGTATCTTTGCTTGGACTGTCTAAGATGGGCAATATTTCTGATACATGTATTTAAAATATGTATTTTAATTATAAAATAGTATTTTGTAATGTGTATTTGATAGGCCTTATAACATGACTAAGTAATTAGTATCAAAATAGTATAGTGTTCAGTATCACACATTTAAAAAGACACAAAAAATCCCCCAAACTGTATGAACATGGCCACCAGTTAAACCGGAACACCGGTGTGAAACTATCCAGCATCTTTTGCTTTGGACTTTGACATTTTAGAGAAATCTCCGTTTAAGGCCGTGGAATGAATGAGCAGGTAGTCTGAGTTCTTTAGTAAAATGTATTACATTTATTGGGACAAAATATATTAACTAAAAGATTTGATCATTCTAATAACATCAAAGAAAACGAAAATCAACATAACTTTGTAAAATAAAGTCAATCAAAATGTGGTCAGAAAAACTTGTAGTTGTAAACTTGTAAAAAGCAAGTTGTAAAAAGCATGATATTGTGTTATTTTAGTACCTAAGAGAGCACCAGTGTAGTTATAGTCCAGTCACTAAACCAAAGCTCTGTCTCAAACCGGACACTTTACAAAGTACACTGCAATACAGCTTACATCTGTAGTGCGTTTTGTCGCTGATTAGTGTTGTCTCAAATGGTACAGTGACTGATGCAAATGTGCAAGCCTTTTACCCATAAATCTGTGCGCCCCCTTCCTCCCGGCCAACTGGAAATTTTAAACAAAGATGGCGGATCAAACTCCGCTGACGGACGTGTTTTGTATGTAAATGTACATCTTTTGGCGTTTTCTCGCTTAGATTTTTTAAAGTTACCGAGAAATCGACATTGTTCTATCAGATAACACAGTTATTGTAACCAGCAATAATAGTTGAAGTGATTTGCGAGGCATCAGTCAGCCAACTTTCCAAACTGAAAAGCTGCCGATGGGCTCCTCCTCTTCCGCTACGTAGCCAAGGTGTCCATCGTTTTTTTCATCATTTTTTGACCGTTTTCAGTGCACAATCCGGGTACTTTCAGTGCCCTGAATTCTGCTGGTTCTGTCAGTGTGAACGCCCTAAGCACTGAAAGTCAGTGTTCGAAGTGCACAAGTGCTCGGTTTGAGACAGAGCTCAAGTCTCGAGTCTCCAGAGTCTAGGTTGAGTCCTCATTACCTGAGTCCGAGTCCCTGTCATCAATAAACTATTAGATGGATTAATCAGGCATAAAGAAAATGTGCTCTACATTTAATACAGTTAATATAAGTATCTGTTGTTTGTCATTAATGTGTGGTGAACATTTTCTTTTTAAAATAATGGACTGCCACTGATAACAGCTTGCAAACACGGTAACTGGTGTCTCCTGGGAACTCTTGCTGTGAAAGCTTTTTCTTAAATTTTTGCGGGGTATTGGGGAGTTTACGTAATTAGGATAGAAAAAAAAGGTAACTGTATTCCGGTACAGTTACAGAAAAAAAAGACGTATTTATGTTACAGATACTTTTGGCAGATTATTAACAGGATTACACATTTAAAACAGATTTAAAAATGCTGAGCATTATATAATCATCCACATGCGCACTTTACAACACTTCACGAGAAGACGACAGAGAAACCTACAAGTCAATATGATGACCTCGAGTTCAAGAAAGGCATTTCCTGGCTGGAAATATCGACACTCTTTTGTCCTCAAAGCTGAAAGTGGGAAGAACATAACAGTGCAGTGCATTTTCCTGTGGAAATGTACCACATCCTGGGTTGCTGGCGGAACGTGTTGAACTGTCGTCATGTGACCATATAAAGTCATGTGACCATATGCCAACAAAAAGTGGCAAATGGTTGCATGGTGTTGCTCTAAACGCACTCTGTGTTCAATTAATTAGCACCTTTCTGGTCCTCGAAAAACACTCTTCCATGTTCAAACTAGAAATTGTTCTCATTATAATCTTTTCCAAAGATTGTAATAATCACAGGTCGGTCCTGGTTAACTCCCTGGGTTGTGGAGGGTTTGATCCTTCAGAATGAAAAGTAGAACAAATCAGATTTCTGTTCTGCTGACAGCACACAACAACAACATCAACACATTCACACACAAGTACACAAATCAACACATACACCAACAACAACAACATCAACACACTCACACACAAGTACACTCAAATACACAAACATCAACACACACACCAACAACAACAACAGCACACAACATCAACACACTCACACACAAGTACACTCAAATACACAAACATCAACACACACACCAACAACAACAACAGCACACAACATCAACACACTCACACACAAGTACACTTAATTACACAAATCAACACACACACCAACAACAACAACAACTACAGCACACACCCACACTCAGACACAAATAACCACCACCCTCAACAACAACACACACCAACACACAAGCACACTCACACACAAATAAAGGACACACACACAGACAGTAAAATAATGAACACCTACCCTCTCAGTTCGATATGGCAGCTTTTTTGTGCGTTTTTCAGAATGCGAATTCCCTTTGGATTTAATCGGCCACGTTCCATCCAGCCACTGCTATTACAAGCCAAAGCATTGAAACCAGCAGACAGCCTGCAGGAATAAAGGAATTATATCATCATCAGATTCCTTTCTCACGGTGATGCGGAGAACAAAGCACTCATAATTATATGAGTGTTATTAGTACACCATAGCATATAATTATTGTAGAAAATGATTAAGGTGGACTCATGATAAGAATAGGGAGAAATACACACAATTTATTTTCACTGCTTCAATGTATTGCATTTGTTATTAACACATTTACATTTAGTCATTTAACAGACGCTTTTATTCAAAGTGACTTAAAAGGAAATGTAAATCTACACTGAGATAGGGGGTGAGGGGAATCGAACTAGCAACCTTGCAGTTACTAACCGACAGCACTACCCACTGTACAAGATCACACTTGCCATCACTTATTCATACATAGATATCAGCGTGGGACGTGTACGCGCAATTGCCCTCATAAGTTTAGCCTGGTTGAAATTAACCACATGATTTGGATGCGGACCAGCCTTTGACGAGCCAATATATCCTGTCCTCAATCAGCTCGCTAATGTTAACGGGCTAATAGGACAATTGATTAACTTAGCTTCAGCCCTTACGATGAACGGGGCCCAGGCACGACTCACAGGACCCAGTAAATCACAACAGAACTTGTAGAGAATGGAAATGTAGCAAGAGGAACACAATCAAAGACACAAAATGACCGAAACAAGAGCAATGCAGTCAGAGCTGACAAACCTCAGAGAGCTCACTCAGGACACCGAGGAAAACAGACATAAGAGAGGATGTTCTTACGTGATTTTCTCCAGACTGGGGCAGTCCTTATTGAGATCCCGGGTCCACGTGGCCCACGTCTCACTGAGGCAGTTTATGTACAGCTTCACCTGCTGCAGGTCACCCAGAAGACGCAGGGAAGACCTCAGAGCTCTCATATGACCCTTCACCCCGTCACCACTGAAGGAAAAACACACAACAGAGGTACACAGTCAAAAGACTACTGTATCTTCCTGTAGAGATTAGTAACCATGTGACTGAGCGAGGTAGGTGTGTATCAGTCTTGCGTAAGACCAGATAACACACGAGAAGTTTCCATTACTGAAGAGTAGGTAACACACGAGAAGTTTCCATTACTGAAGACCAGGTAACACATGAGAAGTCTCCATTACTGAAGACCAGGTAACACATGAGAAGTCTCCATTACTGAAGACCAGGTAACACATGAGAAGTCTCCATTACTGAAGACCAGGTAACACATGAGAAGTCTCTGTTACTGACATGCTGTGTCTGTGGTCTCTGAGGTAAAATACCACAAATGTTTCAGTATTTTAGTGTCACTGCTGAAAAATACAAATACACACACAAACACAGCAGGTACATAAAATGATTTAATTTAAACTGACTAGATTACTCTTACCTGTCTGTGGGCTGACTGAGATTGTGAAATGTCCCCAGAAAGGACACCCAGTTCTCCACTTTGAGATTCTCTGAGTGTGCCATGACAGACAAGTGTGAGAGAGGGGTAGAGCTGGGCAGCTCACTGGAGCACACCGCGTTTTCATCAACAGTCACCCTATAATTCAGACACAGAATCAGTTTAGACATAACTATCCAGTCTGTGTGATAGCCAACTTACATAATCAAGGTGATAAGAGCTGTGAATATGTGACTACGTAGACGTCTGCATGATGTTAGTGTTGGGAAGGCAAGGCTGTCAGAGTTTGGCTAGTTAGCTTGAAGTTTTAGACAAGCACTCTGTAAGGCCTTAAGTCAGGGGTCTCAAACTCAAATTCCCTGGGGGCCGATGAGCGTCCAGTCTGGTCAATAGGGGGCCAGGCAAGTGCACATTTACAGTTTCAGGCAAGCTGTTGTCATGACACCAAAAACAAACTTTTTTCATCTGTTGGCTTGCCTATCATAACACTATACATATGTAGATACAGACGTGGATAAAATTGTTGGTACCCTTCCGCTAAAGGAAGAAAAAGCCACAATGGTCACTGAAATAACTTGAAACTGACAAAAGTAATAATAAATACAAATGTACTGAAAATTAACTAATGAAAATCAGACATTGCTTTTGAATTGTGGTTCAACAGAATAATAATTTAAAAAATAAACTAATCAAACTGGCCTGGACAAAAATGATGGTACCCCTAGAAAAGATTGAAAATAATTTGATCATAGGGACATGTTAAACTAAGGTGTGTCCTTTAATTAGCATTACAAGTGTCTTCAAACTTGTAATCAGTCAGTCTGCCTTTTTAAAGGGTGAAAAGTAGTCACTGTGGTGTTTGGTATCAGGATGTGTACCACACTGAACATGGACCACAGAAAGCTAAGGACAGAGTTGATTCAGGAGATTAGAAAGAAAATTATAGACAAGCATGTTAAAGGTAAAGGCTATAAGACCATCTCCAAGCAACTTGATATTCCTGTGACTACAGTTGCACATATTATTCAGAAGTTTAAGGTCCAGGGGACTGTAGCCAACCTCCCTGGATGTGGCCGCAAGAGGAAAATTGATGACAAATTGAAGAGACGGATAATACGAATGGTAACCAAAGAGCCCAGAACAACTTCCAACGAGATTAGAGGTGAACTCCAAGGTCAAGGTACATCAGTGTCAGATCGCACCATACGTCGCTGTTTGAGCCAAAGTCGACCGAGGAGGACACCACTGTTGGTTGAAAGCAAATCATATAAAAGCGAGACTGGAATTTGCCAAAATGCATATTGACAAGCCACAGGGCTTCTGGGAGAATGTCCTTTGGAAAGATGAGACAAAACTGGAGCTTGTCAGTTTCAAGTTATTTCAGTGACCATTGTGGGTTTTTCTTTCTTTAACGGAAGGGTACCAACAATTTTGTCCACTTCTGTAGATGCATTGTTGGGTCACTTTGTCTCATTGATAGCCCATGACTTACATATATAGCAGTAATAGTGGGATAATGTCTTCATTGACAACTACATCTATATTTTTCCTTCATACAAGCACATTTCAAAGTAAATGCTGTACTGCATCACTTTTGTATAGTTGGTAACGAGGCTGCAAACAAAAAAGAAAAAGCAGAAAACTGAATAAAGTTTCAGCAAAAATCAGAATAATTTGATTTGATGAAATAAATGTATTTAGTAAGGGGGTCCTGTTCGTCCCGCCGGAATTTATTTTTTGATAATGACCGCCGGACTATACATTATCCCGCTTATTATACGGTTACCTGCCAAAACGATAGAAGACATTCCTCCAAAATACAGTTTAATACTAAAGTTTGTGCACCCCTCTGAGATTGCATTGTACATTTTATATATAAGAATACAGTATAGCAATATGTCATACATTTTTCTAGAGACAGCTAGATAATGTAATGTTTTTCAGACAAAAAATCTTAATGTAGCAGTATTGAGTTGTATGATATAAAATCAAATGTGAAAAATAGGCTGTGCAAAAATGTGGACACCCAAACTTAAAAGTGTGTTGATTTGAATCCCTGTAGACCAGTCGTTCTCAAAGTGTGGTCCGCCAGTGCCCCATAATGGTACGCGACGGCCAAAAGTAAATGATTGCGACATTTCTAACATACAACTCACGAAGAGAACACAGTCAGTAGTAGCCTAATCTATTAAAGAGTTGCCTAATCTATTAACAAGGTCATGGATTGGTGGCTTAAGACAGGGACAATGAAAAGAAAATTAAATGAGAAAGCCTCTGACACAGACAAGGAGAAGGTGCAACGGCGAGATGTTTCAGCCGCAGTTGGCATCATCCCGCCGCGGGGCTGTGTTGTGTGACGTTGGATAATGACAACTCTTAATTATGAAAAGTTGACTGCTAGGATGGCTATATTAATGCCAGTCGGCTAGCCTTCTGTTGGTAGTGAATTACTGCGGTGGCGTGGTCGGTATGCGCAATTGTGTTTATTGGTTGTGTTGTGTGATACATTGGCGTGTCTGAGTGTGTGATGAGTAGCCTATGAGGCTGTGAGCGAACTATAGTTTGTAACACAACCAAGTCACGCATGGCACAGGGTTCCAGATGCTTTGTATTGCCTAGCGCTTGTCATATCTATAACTAGCGTACCGGTACCCATAAGGTGTAAATTATGTCCAAATTAAATTGCTGCTTTGAAAGACCAGCAGATTATAATCTGAAATAATGATAATTATCAGGGGTGCCCAAACTTTTGCATAAAGCTGTACCTCTTTTTAATGATTCTGTTGCCGTTTCGTGATTTCCGCTAAGAAAAAATTGTTCTTCACGCAAATAGAACTTTAAAGTTTCAGGTGTTGCGTAGCAACCCATTACTTGCTGACTTCAAGTTACAATGACTTTCCATTACGTTAAATGACCGGACTACTTGCGGAATGATATGAAAGACGTTAATTAGAAGCACAAAACCCATTGCCAATGACAGCGGTAAACGTTGGGGTGGCCCATTCAAATCAATGGAACTTTTTGGAGCCGTATAATAAAACTTGATATCAAGTGGTGGGCCGCAATAAATCAATTGGCGGGCGTGTCTGGCCTGCAGGCCGGGAGTTTGAGACCCCTGAACTGCTTGTGGTCTGTGTTTCTCTACAGTCTTACCTTAAACTGCTTTTATGTTTTTCCATAAAGAGCACTGAACACAAGTTGTCCACATGTGAAGTAATTTCTGCCACCACACAAACACTGCAAAAAACAGCACAAGGTCATCTGAAGGGCATGTCGGGTTAAACACCCAAAAGCACAACTAGCCTGAATAAGTTTCAAATTATTGCTCTGTCTGGAAAGGATTAATCTTCTAAATTGTAGATATTTAAAAAAAAAAATTGCAGGAATCCCATATTTTGATTTGAGCTCTTCAGATGACATGTAAAAGCAGTTATTACTCTTACCTGAATTTCTCTTCGCTGCAGTGAGTCCTTACAAGGGAGAAGATCCTGCGGGCCCAGCACTGAGTCAGATGGCCAACATCCAGCTTCAGCTCCCTCAGATTCGGGAGGAGAGACAGCAAATCAGGCACATCCTCATCCAGCTGGGTCCTGGTGCGGTGTTGGACACACACACACACACACACACACACACACACACACCCACACACACACACACACACACACACACACACAAAGAGAGAGAGAAGCTCTTAACTAATTACCATTTTTAAAAAGTTGATGCTAATGCTAATAATATATAGTAAATTACAATTCTGAAATTATTTCACTTTTCCACACAGAATTCTTACTCTTCAGTTAGCCCCTTGAGCAAATGGAACTTCTTCAGGAATGCTGTAAGCTCAGTGTCTGTCATGTTGGGCAGGGTGACTGTGATCTCTGAAAGGCCAGGTCCCACTGCTGGTCCGTTATGTATGACTCTTAGTCTAATCCCAGAAGAAAAAATCGTATTCAGTAGTCGTCATGAGCAACATCAGAGGTATTTATGTAGTATCTATAATGGACACTTCCTGCCACTGATAAACATTTACCTGTAGTTGCCGTCAGCTTTTTTTAAAGACAGAGTTGAACACAGACTGCCTCTTTCTTCAGAGGACCAAACTCTTGAAAAACAAAAAGCGCAATCAGATAGAGCACAGTCAACATGCAGTGTAAATTAGTGCCCATATTTAAATACAGAGATCAACTAAAGCAGATGTAAATACTGAGTTTAACTAAATAAAAATTACAGTTGTGGAATACTCTGGTATACCAAAGTCGCTTTTGTGCATTTCTCAGATCAGAATTGACATTTTTGAAACTACTTGTTGAACCTCCACCATCTAGTCATTTCACACATGATAAGTCATTTCTAATTCCTTTGAACAAATGCAAATGCTTTAGTACATTGATGTAAATGAGTTTGTCTTATTGTCTGCAGTTACCAACATTATCAACTGCAAACATCATGTTGATAAAAATGTATTATGGACAGTGGTGGACAGTAACGAAATAGATGTAATTCGTTCCTGCACTTAAGTAACATATAGATGTATCTTTCTATTTGGTGAGACTATACTTTGACTCCACTACATTTCAAAGTGAAAATTCATACTTTTTACTCCATTACATTTAGTAAAACCTCTCGTTCCTTTTTACCAAAGCGAATCAAATAATGAGAGGTCAAAGCGAGTGCACAATCACACCAATCAGGGCTCAGAGCGCGATTTGCTCTGAAGTCCTTTCGGTTTTGTAAGTTTTGTTCATTCGTTGAGCGCGAGCTACGTTGAATTCGTTACAACGCCGCTGCAGCATGTTGAGGATGTTTTATTCTCATGCTTACTTAACACTACATAAATGATGGAAATGATGGAAGAAACAGCTGACACTTACTTGCCTGAACACCCGTGGCCTTATTTGGGCGAACTTTTTGAATTGGAAGAAAGGAAGAAGGACTAATTTTATTTTAAGTGTCTTCTCTGCCTGCCTAAGCACAATACAATATCCAGTGAAACGGTACTCCAGAGTCTCCAGCCCTTTAATGTGGTGGAGCAGCCATCATTTCAAGATATCTTGCAAGATCTTCAGCCCAATGCCTCTCTGATGTCAAGGACCACCTTGCGACGCAAGATAGAGTGTTTTGTTTTGACTTTCATCTGGCTACTGGGAGGAAGTGGACCCCACTGGAAGCAACCAAGCAGGCAAAGGCAGCACTCAAGCACAGGGACATCGTGGGCCGAGTGCAGCACGGGAGGAGTGGTCTTGGAGCCGGAGCCAGTACACCGGCCTGGAACAAGGCTACTCCGTTCCAGAGACGCAAGCTGGTGGTCCAGGAGGTACGTCAGCAAGAGGAGGCAGCAAGGTGTGCAAAAGCTGTTTCACAGGCAAAGCAGGGGCAGTGGATGACTTGGGAGGGAGTGGAGAAGAGGAAGATCTCCTGGCAGGAGCTGTGGGAGATGGAGGCATTTAAGGCTAGCTTCACCATCAGGGCCGCTTATGATGTACTGCCGTCTCCCAAGAATCTTAGCCAGTGGTACGGAGAAGACCCGACATGCTCCCTCTGCCCGACTCCAGCTACACTAAAGCACATCCTGGTGGGCTGCAAGACCGGCCTCACTCAAGGCCGGTACACCTGGCGGCACAACCAGGTGCTACAGTGTCTTGCGGCAGTGATGGAGAGTCGACGGATGAGCGTCAATTCCCTTCCTCCACCATCTCGTAGGCCGGCAACAACATTTGTCCGGGAGGGCGGGGGCCAAGCCACTCTCACCACCACAAGACCAGAAACTGGACAGCTAGGTGGGGCACGGGACTGGAAGATGCTGGCAGACCTAGGCCAGAAGCTCCGATTTCCAGCAGAAATAGCAACATCAAATCTGCGACCAGACCTTGTGCTTTGGTCGGCCTCACTCAAGCAGGTCTATATCGTCGAGCTCACGGTGCCCTGGGAGAGTGCGGTGGAAGAGGCTTACGAGCGCAAGAAGCTAAGGTATGCGGACCTTGCAGCAGACGCACAACAACGAGGCTGGAAAGCTAAGGTCTGCCCAGTTGAAGTAGGCTGCAGAGGATTTGTAGCCACCTCAACATCCAGGCTTCTTCGAGAGATGGGAGTGCGGGGGAAGGCCCACAGGCAGGCAGTCAAAGACCTTTCCAGGGCTGCTGAAAAGGGAAGTCAGTGGCTGTGGATAAAGAGGAAGGACTCCGCCTGGGCTGTCGGATGAGTGATGGCATCTAGGGAGTGAGCCCGGGACGCCGGATCTAACTGCTGAACCCTCTGGAGGTGTCGTGGGTCAATCAGCGAAACATCGAAGAAGGAGGGCGCCCACTTGACAACCCATAGGATGCCATCAATCATTCGACCAACCCACAGAGTCTCGAGTATGCAGAAAGGGATATTAACACCTTGTCCTACATAACAGATCTGATCATCTGGAGAACCAGTGACTGCTGTGAAAGAGCAGCTGGCAACTAGGGAAAGACCTTGTGACAGCATGGAAAGACAGCTGGCGGGAGGGAATAGACCCCAACGGGGCTGCCTCGGGCCATCGAGCTGGCAATAAAAAGCAGTAACCCTGTTTTGGTCGCCACATTTATCAGAATAACTACCTAAAACGGGAATAGATCGAGAAATAAAGTGAAGAAACAAAGCATGATTAAAATTGGATTACGTGGGCTTCTGCTATGAGGTTGCGACAAGTACCTAAGCAAGTAGGCTAGGCTACTGTATTTTGTCATCCAACTGGTAATACTACAATGCCAGTAAAAAATATATGGGAAGATAATTTCAGTTGTCATTCACCAGACCAGGTATTCGTACTTGTTTAAACCAGGAAATTGTGTCAAATGATAAAGAACAGGGTTGGGTAGGCTAAAGGCTGCTAGCTAACAGCAGGTAGCTCACTAGCTGGTAGCTAGCTATTAAATGGCAATCATCTTTGCTCTGATAATGTTTTTTGTTTTCACCTTCCAGACAACAGCGTTGTGAACCCATCCACTTCTGAAAATTAAATTACTATCTGTGCTTTTGTAGGCTTTCAGTTTTTGGGATGTGTAGGGGGACAGATTTTCTATTAGATAGATGTAAATATCGTCAACTGGAGCTCAGGCAGGGACTTCGACGACGTTATAGAAATAAAAATATCAGCGGGTTCAGTAAAGGGATCACAAGTTCCCAAAATGTTATTTTTTTTCTAGATATCTCTGTCTGGCTATTGTGGTTTTATCTGTGGTTGATGGCGATCGTAATTGAGTAGGCTGCACTGCTCGAAGATGTCCACTGTTGGTCGACATCTTCGCTGTTTCGCTGTTCTTTTTGCCCGCCAGGTACCCATTGTAGTCACGTGACTGAAAACTATGAATATCAGTTGATTGAGCAGGAGCTTTGCTGTGAAAATGATAAAAGGCCATTAGAACCATAATTCATCAAGGTACTTTTACTTTTAATACTTAAGTATTTATGAAGGCAAATACTTTTATACTTCTACGCAAGTGGACATTCAAAGTGCATACTTCCACTTTTACTGGAGTATTATTTTACACAAGGTATCTATACTTTCACTTACTAAGTTTTACTTACTTAGTACGTATAGTGTACTTCGTCCACCACTCATTATGGAGCTTCTCTGTTGAATAGTCATATCCCTTAAACATCTAGGCATCTCATCCTTGTGCCATGACATGCAAAATGGTTAAACCGTTTATCATTCTTTGTCAAGCAAGTTTCAGTGACACTATTTTCTATTTGCTAATTTTATAAATTACTTGACTTTAGAACCTTGATGGACAAATGCTACTGTAATGTCCATGTCAAATAAATACACAAACAAACAAACAAAAATAGATAAATAAATAAAACTCTTAAAAAATAAATAAATTACAGTGATAATGAAACTAAATAAGATGTAATGCACTGCTACATGATCTCGCTACTCAGAACAGTTCTGCCCAGTGAGAATAGATGAGTACTGACTGGCCGTATGTTACCTGATGTCCAGCGGCTCAGGATAGTCTGTGATGAAGGTAAGGATCCTTTTACCCCAGACTTCAGTCAGACAGCTTACATGCAGCTCAACCTTCTTGAGACCGCGCATAGAGCGCAAGAACATCAGTAGATCCTCTTTCTTCTCCATCAGTAGATCCTCTTTCTCCTCCATCAGTAGATCCTCTTTCTCCTCCATCAGTGTGTTTGCATGCTGCTCTCTGTGAAATGTTTGTGTGAGGTCATGAATATATTCATAATAATAATTATAATATACATTTATATTTTATATATATATATATAAAAATATGTATATATAAATATAATATGTATTAATATATGATATATGTATTTATTATTTATGTTTGTGTTTGTATATGAATATATTAACGCTTAAGAGGCCCTTTCCCACTGGTGGGAAAAACATTCTTGTTGTTAAAGCTCCGCGAGTTTTTGTCCTAGAAACACCCACAGCAACCTTGAACCCTTTACTTTTAAAAATATATACAGTTCGAAAATCAAATATAAATAAGCACTTTGTAAGGAGAATAGAGCTGATCTCTTGCACATTTCAGTCTGTCAGTGAGGTTTCTGCTCCTAAGGACCCACCCATTAGCAAATGACAGCTATTCATATGATAAGTAATGGTGATTCAGTGATCTCTATTGGGCCATGGTGTGGCGAGAAAACCTGTGGGGCTAGTGGGCCACAAAGACATTCCAGGGCCATTATGTAATGGCCATTGTTTTTGTCTGAGGTGTCCCAGGTAACTCATCAATATGCATTTGTAGGGACACACATTTTGGAGAGGCACAGGTCACTCTGCTATTATAAATATGTAGTAGTGAAACCACACACACTTTCTGAATGCTAAACTCACATATGTATAGCCAACACCTATGTTTACAAGGTTCAGAGTTTAAAAGTCTCGGTTCAAAATCTTTACAATGTTTTTTTGTACAAGTTCTGAGCAGCTCTGAATGAAGGTTTTTGTAAGGGTGATTTTACATTTGATTTAAATACAATTTTATTTTACTACATTCCTTTTATCTCTTTGCACTATCCACTAGTGATGTTACAAATGAACCCGAGGCTTCGGAGCTTGTGTCGCGAAAGTGAAGCACTTGCAGACCGGAGCGCGTATCGATTTTTTTTTTTATTGATGCATAGTGACAATACAATAACACAAAGAACATCATACATTACAGCAGTACATTAAAACAAAAACAGACAAATGACAATGAACAATGACAACAGAAAAAAAAAAAAAATACATCACAAAACAAAGAGGAAAGAAATAATTATCCTTTAAGAACTGTGTAGAGGAGACATAAAAGTCTATCATTTTTTTGGTTATTTCTGATCAAACGAAGAGAATTAAGAAGCGAGTCCATTTCTAGCTTAAAGACACGGAAGGATGGCTGTCCTTGTAGCCATTTTTGTTTGTGGAGGAAAAATTTCGATTGCAAAGTAAAAAAGTTTACAACAAATTCCAAAGGGTAGTTCACAGGGTTATCATAATAAAAGAGAAAATCCTTTGCAGTAAGGGAATAAGATAATTCAAAAAGATAATTATTTAAGTCATTAAGAAACATTTTTGTCTTCTCACACTCAAAAAAGAGATGCAACATTGTTTCACCTGTGTCGTCACAAAAAGAACAAGCAGAGCTTATGTCAGTATATTTCGCTATATTGACATTCACTGGGTATATTTTATGTAGAATTTTGAAGTGAACCTCCTTTACCTTATTTGTGATACAGTATTTACTGGGTAAAAGCCAAGCTTTTTGCCAGTTAATGTCCTGAATCAAAGATCCCCAGCAGAATTTCCCTCTAGGTGTTATCCTTTTTCTGAATTGAAAGATCTGGCGAATATGTTTATTATCACACTTTCTGTCCATCACATCAGAAGTAATTTATGTTGTGTTGCATTGTCCATACCAAAAGAAAGGTGACTTTTGATAAATTGGGTTAATCCCTTAGGGATAGCTTTAGTGAGTTAAATTCCCTAAATGGGACTGGGAGGCCATGACGTGACAGAAATTCTTCATACGTCAGTATAGTGCCAGATCTATCAAACAAAGAAATAATATTATGAATGCCATTCTCAAACCATCTAGAGAGAAACAGGGATTTATTTTTAACTTTAATATCGGCATTGTTCCAAATGAGTGTTTTATGAGGTGAGAAGTGGTGAATGAAACACAGTTTCCATGCAAGAAGACATTGTTGGTGAAATTTAGACAACATGACAGGTAATTTGGTAGGGGAATAGTTACATTTTAAAACAAAAGAAAGACCACCAATCTTGTTAAATATATGATTGGGGATAAAAAACCATAAGGAAATGGGATGTATAAGACATCTCCTGATCCAGCCGACTCTAAATGAATTAACTGTGTCCAATTAACTAAGTCCAAGAAATCTAAACCTCCCTTGGCTTTGCAATCAGAGAGCACCTCCTTCTTAAGTTTGTGAGGTTTATTTTTCCAGATAAAGTCCAGAAAAATTAATCTCCTTTAGTGATTTATTATTAATAAATAAAGAGAGGGAGGGATATACAAAGTGAGAGAGACCGTCTGCCTTGGATAAAAGAGTTCTACCAAACATAGATAAGTCTCTTTGCAACCAAGAGTTAAAAATACTTTTAGTTTCGGCCATTTTTGTTGTATAATTTAACTGCTGTCTATCTGTTACATTCTTAGTTATGTGAATTCCAAGGTATTTAACAGTATGTTTTACTGGAATATTTTTCATGACGTTGTCATCACACTCGTGCAAAGGTAGGATCTCACACTTGGAAATGTTTAGCTTAAGACCTGAGGCACTTGAGAATTGCTCAACCAAAGTTAAAGCGCAAGACAACTGATCTTTGTCTTGCATGAACAAAATTGTGTCATCTGCCAGTTGTGCAATTTTTATTTCTCTGTCAAAAATATGTATACCTTTAAAATCAAGATCATGGATTACACTTAATGCTAGCAATTCTGTGACCAGGAGAAATAGGAAGGGAGAAACTGGGCAGCCTTGCCTTATTCCATGGTTGATCTCAAATCTATTAGTCGTATTTTGGTTAATTATCACAGAACTATTTATATCCTTATAAAGCATTTCAATAATATTAATAAAATAATCGCCAAAACCAAATAACTTAAGAGTCTTCAAAATAAATGCATGTTCAATAGTGTCAAAGGCCTTGTAGAAGTCTAGAAAAAGGAGAAGAGCCTGTGACTGCACTGCATCAGCATAGTCTAGAAGATCAAGCACCAGTCTTATATTGTTTGTTATATGACGATTTTTCATAAAGCCAGACTGTGTTTCTGATATGATATCACCAAGGCTCCACACATTCTTTATACATACAAATCAAAGAATCCTGAATATATTCCCAAAAATGCACACAAAATTCCACTGAAAGCCTGTCAATCCCAGGAGCCCTCCCCTTTTTCATGGAATGGAGAGCTTTCCCTATTTCAGCAACTGTTATATTAGAATCACAAACTGCTTTGTAAGTGTCATTGATTATCGGAATATTCTTACTTATTTTTTCAATGAACATGCTGCAGTTACTGGGATGAAACTGAGAAGAGTACAGACCTTTGTAAAAATCTGCAACAAATTTTGTAATAAACATAGGGTCATTAGATTTGGTACCATTTATATTAAGAGAAGTTAGGGCTTTTCTTTGGCCATTCCTCTTCTCCAGTGCAAAAAAATAACTAGAGTTCTTCTCGCCCTCCTCTAACCATTTGGCCCTAGATCTTATAAAGGCCCCTTTAGCTAAATCCAAGTACAACTCGTCAAGTTGCAAGCTGATGTTTTTAATTTCTACCTTTTCTTCATCAGTAATATTCTCCTTAGACAACTAATTTATTCTTTGAAGTAACTTTGTCTCTAATTGATTTCTAGTGGCTTTAATAATTTTACACCTCTTAATGGCAATACATCGTGTTTTGTATTTTAAGAACTCCCATTTTTGTTTACATCCCTCACTTAAGTCAGAGAATAACTCAGTTATCAGGTCTTTAACACTATTGTTAAAGTGTTCATCTTTAGTAAGTTATTATTCATCTTCCAATAGCCTCGTAATAGTGGAGTGTCCTGCTGGCTGCCCAGTTTAATTATTATCAACTTATGATCAGACAGTGGTGCGAATGAATGTAAGACTTCCTTAACAAAATGAATAGCGGATTGGGAAATCAAAAAAAGATCAATTCTTGATTTAAGTGTTGAGTTTTTGTTCGACCAGGTGAAGTCCATTAGATCAGGGTTAAAAAAATGCCATGTGTCTACTAAAGAAAGAACAGAACACAAGGATAAAATCAAATTATTTGCCAAAGGACCCTGACTCAATCTAGGGGGGAATCTATCAACACTTGAATCGACACATTCGTTAAAGTCACCCCCAAAGACCACATAAGAGTCACTATATTTGTCAAGAAGTAATTTGGTATTATTCGATATCTGGACAAATAAAGTTTTGTTGGACAAATGTGAGTTATATCTATAAACATTACATACAATAAAAATGCCATTGTCTTGTTTTATAACAATCATCACCCATCTTCCTTCAGAGGATTTCACTGTTTCTATCACTTCACCTTTGAATTTGTGTAAAAGTATAGCAACCCCTGCTGAGTTATTACTTCCATGACTATAATGTATAGTATTCCCCCATTGTGATCTCCAAAATTTGACATCTAATTCAGTTGAGTGAGTTTCTTGGAGCATTACAATGTCTGCCTCACTTCTTTTACTAAATAAAAATAAAGCTTTCCTTTTCACAGTCTCACGCATTCCTCTTACATTTAAAGACAAAATAGACAAAGACTTGAAAACATAATCCATAACAGTGAAAGATAACAGTTAACACTTAACAAGAACTTTGAAAACTTACAAACTCACCTACAAAGAAGAGGTGGATAACAACTATCATTTTTTGTAACACAGTGTGAGGATGTCATTAGACTTCTAAAATAATTGGATTCTTAACAAGTAAAGATAGAGAATTCCAATGTACCATTGTACAATGAAATAACTGCTTCAAAAATCAGGAATCTCTGGTATAAAAGGCTGTGTTTCCTTTAAATTTCCCTTACACAGTCAGTGGATGTTATATAAAAAAGGGTTAACAAAAAGGTAAAAAAGGAGCTGAGCAAAACCATTATGAATTTAACTTGAGTCCTCGTGAAGAGATCACAGAAGTTGTAAAGAGTTCGTTGTCACAGTAAAAGTAACCTAGGGATTCATTTACAGCATTTGTATTTGTTCCTTATCCGACATCTGAGAAGTCGTATTTCTTCCCGTCAATAAGGGCAAATGAGCTCTTAAAAGACGCTTTCTTACCCTCCTCTCGTGCCTTCTTAACTAATGGCCAGAGCCTTTCCCTCGCGGCTCTGTCCTCGGGAGACAGAGGTTCCGTGATGGTCAGATGTTTAGCCTGAAGATACTTGGACTTCCTAACGGCATGCCAAACCGCGTCTCGAACTCGTCGCACTGCGAAGAGGATGATGATTGATCTGTTCTTCCTTTCTTGTTTAGATCCAAGACGATGAACAATGTCAACTCCTGCATGTAGACTGTCACAGACGTCGGGTGCCACCTGTTGTAGAATGTCGATGACTCTCGTTCTCACGTTCTCCCCATCAGATTCTTCCAAACCGTGAAGTTTCAAAAAACATTTCCAGCTATAGCGGCGGGATTCATTCAAGGTTGTTTTTAGAGTGCTGTTTTCCGCCTTCAAATGTTGAATCTCGCTTTGCATTTGGTGCAGTTCCTTCTTGTTTTCACTCACATCCACCACGAGTTGTTTCACCTTTACAGAAAGACTTTCAATTTCTCTGGAGGTAGCCTGAGTTGTCTTCTCAATTTTGGAGATCTTATGGAAGGTTGCATCATGCTTGGCAGATAGTTCCCGGATAGCAGCCATAACGTCCAAAATACTTTCATTATTACTAGCCATAGCTGTTCCTGTTTCCTCACGTTTCGTTTTCTTACTAAATGGTTTTGTTGGGGTGTCTGGCTCGGTTACTTCAGTTACGTTGTCAAAAGATGGACTCGAATCGAACCAAACTTTAGCGTCATCTTCACCTGAGTCCACAGGAGAATGTACAGCACTGGAGCTAGCACTAGCTGCCAGTGCCATATCTAGGGGATCCTGCAGCATGTTATCCTTCTGCTTTCCTTTCCCTTTTTTCTTAAATTTTCTGCCCATACACTCAAATCAAAGTGTCTTTAATTAAATAAATACAAACACACGTGTGTTTTCTCAAAATTATGATTCAATTATAAGTTGTTATACCCAGTGGCGGCTGGTGAATTTTTTTTGGGGGGGGGGGGGTGCAGTTGGGCGGCGCGGTTAAAATAGCACTCCACAATAAGAAAAGAGTTTGAGTAGAATATTAAAAAAAAACAAAGCTTTATTTCAAGAACACACAGTGCTCAACACTATCCAATAACAACCATCAACAAACTGTAACTTTGGGCATGAGAGGTTCAGAGCAGAATGGTTTCAGAGGTTTACAGAATAAAACAGGTGCCCACACCCTCACATGAGAGGTTTAGAGCACAAGAGATTCAGAAAGAGATATCACATTTTACATTGGGTGTTTGAGAAGAGTAGGCCCCACTACTTGTAAAGAAATGTAGCCCTCCTCTCTTTCAAGTTGACAAATCTCACTAACTTTTCCCTCACAACAGCCAGCATACAGTCAAGAAGTTCATTCTGGACTGTTTTGGATGTTCCCTTAAACACAGTCGCGCTCTCGAGATGCTCTTTCAGTGCACTGTCAAGTGAGGCAACGACGTCCACCAAGCCACGGAATATCCCTGGGTTATCCGAGTTCTCGCTCTCATCATGACCACGCAGGGCCAACTCAAATGCACCACAGAACTTCACACAGTCTATTATTCTTGAGAGAATGTGTCTGTTTTTCCTTACTTCATTGTGTTTTTGAATGCCAATTCGGAGCTGCTCTGCTCTACTCAGTCTTCCAAAGAGGCTTAGCTTCAGGCTGTTAGTTAGATGGCTGCGGCAAGATTCGTGCTTCTTACATTTATCGTTGAAGTGCTTTAGATCCCTCATCCCCGTTGCAGTCCAGATTGTTTCAGTCCCAGGACTTTAGAACAACAGGCAGAGGAAACAAAAAAAACGCATCACTCACTGAACAACCAGCTAACCAGCTCCGGTTAGCATACAGGCTTGAGGAGAAGCTACGGGTGTACGTCCTCCCGCGGTCGATGCTCTGCTGCTGCATTTTTAAATCCGGACGTTCGGGTCCCATGTCTTTCAGTCTCTTCTTATCGACATCTAATCGTCGATTGAAAGGTGTTTCACGAAGAGATACCACAGAGTTTTCAGTCGCCATACTCACAGAATCAAAGTCTCTGCTAGCTATGTTACTCACGTAGATACGTGACATTTCTATGGGATGTGAGGGAATGATAAAGGTCTCTGATTCAACGAATAGTCCAGTCGCGTTGAAATAAGAAACAATGTCATTGGTTAGGGCGCAAAATTTTGCATTTTTTTCCATCTCCAAATTTTAGGAGGGGCGGCGCCCTTGCGCCCTGTATTGACGCACCGCCACTGGTTATACCACTTCAGTGGAAGTTTCTCTACGAGCTCGGGTTTACATATCCACCCGCGACAACGCCATCTTGGCTCCCCCAATCTTAATTCCCGGAGCGCGTATCGAGGCTTGTATCGTTTTGCCGAAATTACGTCACTGGTGACGTCTGAAGCCTCATTTGAATCAAGTGTTTCATGAATTGGTTCGTTCGTTCACTTTTGGTGGGACGCTTCGACTTTACAAGATGTCCCATTTCCCATCTCGTATTCGTGGTTGTTGTCAGTGGTTGGAGACAGAGATAGTTAGAGACAATTTCCCTCGGGATTAATAAAGTATCCATCTATCTATCTATCTATCTAGCGGTAGTTGGAGATTTACCGGTAGTTGGAGATTTAGGTTTGTTTGTAGTAGTATAGATAGTAGTATAGATTATTATTAGTTATGGAGCCAGTTATGAAGAGAAAGTCATCACCCGTGTGGGAACACTTTGATTTGATTTCTCCTAAAATCTAAAGCATCAAATTAAGAACTCGCTTTGAGCGGTACTGGAACCTGAGTGGTATGCACTGGAGGCGATGTCACTAACCGTTGTGCCACCATCCAACCGTATCTTGGTCAAACAGTTATTAGAAGAAAGAAAAGAAAAAGAAAGCCTTTATTGTCATTATATTGGCATACAACGACATTTTAATTAATGGAGGTACGTTTTTTTCACCATACGTTTGTGTGCATGTTATTTTAGCAGGCCTTGCGCACCACAACAAATTGAACAAATTAACTGTCCCGAGAAAATCTTTCCTACAACGTATTTTTATTGACCAGCAGGTGTCACTAGAAAGCGAACGATGCTTTGAGTAGTGAACCTTTTTTCAACACTTCTGGCTGAAAAGCTTCATAGGTTCATGAAGCTTCATTTCGCCATCACTACTATCCACACAAGCAGCACACGAACACTTTCCTCCTGTCACTCACAATAATGCATAATGTACCATAGGGTCAGACCCATTCTTGTATTTGTTACCACCCCACTCCTTTTGAATATGTTCTCCCTACGTGTATGTGATTAGTGTATGTGTGTCTGAGTTGTATAAGGTGTATAAGCTACTCGATGTCCTAAAATTTCCCTTGGGATAAATAAAGCATCCATCTATCTATCTATCTATTTATTTATTTAATAATTACAATATATATTTATATAGAATATATTTATTTGTATATATACTGTATATAGTATATACAGTATATATATATATATATATATATATATATATCATTTTTATTAATATTTTAGTTATTTATTTATTATTTATAATGTTTGTGTGAGGTGATGAATATATTTTTTAGAATGACAGTTTAGGTATTTACTAGTCTTGTGGGGTGTGTCTGCCTCCAAAAAAATGGGGAAATTTCTTTAACTAAATATATTTTCACAAAGGTCAGTTTCTGTTTGTTTGAGTAGTGTTCCATAATGAGGCTCCTAAAGATTGAAAATAGGGAGTTGAAGAACAGGGGCGGTTTTCCAGAAAGTGGGTTTGTTTGTTCACCCTGAGATGAGGGAAACTCCGGGTTTGACCCTTCCAGAAAGAGAGGTAACTCAAACTTTGGGTCCGTTACCACGGTAACAAACTCTGTGAAGCTAACCTCTTCCTATCTCCTCCTCTTGCTGAGCAGCTATTGAACATGAGGCGTCTTTTCCTCATTTACCCCCAGATGTTGAAACCACATTAATATGCATGGTCTTACGTCAGAGAGGAATTTGAGACCCCGAATAGATGTGCCATCATTCCTTGATGACTACCTAATTGAACGTTACTATTTATTAAATTAAAAGCAAACTTTCTTCAATAATATTCCACCACCAGTTGCCATGGTGACTCCCAATATCAGAGCTCCATTAATGCTGACTGTTTACATTCATCGGACACGCGCTTAACTCAATGAACCACCTCAGATCAGCTGTTCTGTTCCCATCTCAGAGTTTATCAACTCAGAGTTCAGAGTAAGGGTCAGAGTTCAGGGTTCATCAACTCAAGAGTTCAGAGTTTGTTAAACCTGCTTTCTGTAATACCACCCAGGAGAACCTTTTTACATTTTATCTAGTAGCTAGTTTAAGTTGAGTACGGTTACACTTTCAATTTGATCCCACCTACCTTTCACAGGCCCCTTTGCTTGAGACATTCATGCTGTTGAAGATTTTTAGGAACTCTTCCCAGTCGACGCGGAGACCCTCCGATGGCAGCAGGGTGAGGGTGATGAGAGACACCGCTGGGGCGGGCGCAGGACTGTTCTCACGCTGCTTGGCTGCGTCCTGGGCTACAGTCAGCCTGAAACAACACAACCATGATGTTGTCATACTAGCAAACAGCCTCTTTGTAGTTTTCAGCACCAAAAGTGTCTCACACCTATGTCGTCTGAAAGGTTTTTTTTTACCACAAGGGCTCCCCAATGTTACAGATACATTTACACACTTTGTTTCTCATTTTAAGTCCAGAAATGTTGTATTTGTCAGAAAAAAAAAAACACAGAATGCACCTTTATAGAGAGACTTACATAAAGCTGTCCTTGTCCCTCTTTACTGTAAAGTTTGAGAAGTTGGTCGTCTTGTTACTGCACTTCTGCTCATCGACTTCAGCACTGCAGCAGAGAGGAGAGAAGGGGCTCAACTCTACATACAGAGTATTACAAATACATACATACTGTGGACATGGCTTAGAATGAAGAGTATTACAAATAAATACATACTGTGGACATGGCTTAGAATGAAGAGAATTACAAATACATACATATTATAGACATGGCTTAGAATGAAGAGAATTCCAAATGCAAAATGCAAACCTATACTCTACCACTACTGTACACATTTAGAGTAGTCTAGACTAAACAAAACCAACACAAGGCCTCTAACTGCCACACCAACTGATAATAAAGGAACATGTTTAGAGTTGAGCAGCTGAAGTTATTGCACCAACATCTTATTGGTTACTTGGCACACCAAAGTTCTTGGCCAGTCCTTTGTGCCAGTAGCCATCAGACTCCACAACCGAACATAACTTTGATGTAATGTATGTCAGCGGATTTGTACTATCTTATATATTTACTATATCTATTTATTTTATTTTATTTATTTGTATTTCTTATTCAAATTTGTATTGATTTATTTTTATGTGTATGTATATAATTGATTCCTACTACCTTGCTGCTATAAGACCTGAATTTCCCTCACAGGATTAGTAAAAGTTTATCTTATCTTATCTTATTATAGTCACATGACACTTAATTTGCACGGTATTGGCTGTAACTGTCACAAGACACTGCAATCGCATATTATTGGCTGTCACTGTCACGTGACAATGTAACCACACATTACTGATCTTACCTCATTTCCAAATCCAAATCAACCCTGCTTGCTCTGAATATGTCCAGTATCCCAGAGAGAGTGCTGACACTAACGCTCTCCATGCAGGATAAATGTATCGACACTGACTTTCTCTGGGGTTCCTCCGGGACTTCACTGCCATCACATTCATCATGCTGCCCCAGCTGGTCTCTCTTAACAGACCTGTGTGAGACAAGAATAATGATGGCCACAGCATCCAGCACATATAGCTAGTGAAGAATTTACTTTCACTGGCAGTCTGACAAGCCAGTGCAATCTAACCACACACTAAGACCATGAGCTCTTCTTCTACTGTGAAGAACACAAACACACATAACACACACACTAAGACCATGAACTCTTCTTCTACTGTGGCGAACACAAACACACATAACACACACACTAAGACCATGAGCTCTTCTTCTTCTGTGGGAACACAAACACACATAACACTTCCAGTCCTGGCACAGGGGTTTGTTATCTTTATGACTGAATGCACGTGGGGAGACCCAGTGACTGGCGTCAGGCTACAAAACTGTCCATTTATTTCTGCAGGTTCAGTTCTCTCTGAATTCAGTTCTTTTCACCAGCATAATGACTTATGTTACTTAAAGCTAAACATTGATCAAAATATCTTTCATCAAAATAGCTAGCTAAATGATTTAATTACCCAGCCTTTATTAAAGACTGACTTTTGCATGATTGCATAGGGCTGTCTGGTGATAAGAGTCCGACAAGTATTATTATGAATGAATGGTAATTAAATTACCAAGATCCAGTAAGGTCCTTTGCTACCTCAAGGAATTTGATGGAATCACCATCCCCCAGGCCCTCAACATCAAACCTTGAAAAAACACATTTTTAAACATTAAAACATTAATATTACCAATTCATATTACATGAAAACATATACCAAACAGACACCCTTTAACAAAGCTGAAAGAATGCAAAACTTGATATGAACAGTGATTCACTGAGTTCACTGTTACTTAACTGCATGAGCAGCTCAATTCATAGTCATAGCATGAGAAGTGATATATATGAAACACTTGCACTTGTCTGCGAACACGACTGAGACTCTCAATGTTCTGTAGTTAATGGAACTTGACTGAGACTCTCAATGTTCTTTACCTAATGGAACTTGACTGAGACTCTCAATGTTCTGTACCTAATGGAACTTGACTGAGACTCTCAATGTTCTTTACCTAATGGAACTTGACTGAGACTCTCAATGTTCTGTACCTAATGGAACTTGACTGAGACTCTCAATGTTCTTTACCTAATGGAACTTGACTGAGACTCTCAATGTTCTGTACCTAATGGAACTTGACTGAGACTCTCAATGTTCTGTACTTAATGGAACTTGACTGAGACTTTCAATGTTCTGTACCTAATGGAACTTCACTGAGACTCTCAATGTTCTGTACTATTGGAACTTGACTGAGATTCTCAATGTTCTGTACTTAATGGAAATTGCAAGCAAGCATACATCCCTGGGACTGCAAGGTTCGTGGGGACGTCAACGACACCCTCAGCCATAAAGTCATTACAATTTTCAAGATTTTAATTCTTCCCAATTGGCTTCTGCCACATTAACATTTCAGAGGGTCCTCTGGGCTGACTCGTCCTAACGCCTGTTCTCAGAATGTAAGGGGACCTTAGCTATGCTCTGGCCCAGGGGATAACACACTGGATTAGGGCTGGGTATCACCACCTATCCCATAATAGAATACATATCATGATACATCTGTCACAGTACAATACATCATGATACCTTTGTGATATGGTGATATTATGATGTATCACGTAAGTATGCTGAAAATAATTTCTTATTGAACCCTCTTATCATGTTTGGGGTCAATTTGACCCCATTCCATATTTAACGTCTCTAAATAAATGATTGACATCATTTTTTTTGCTTCATATTTAATGACTTTTCCTAATTTAATGGGGACAACTGGGTAAACACAAAATTAACATGATGGTATGTTTTCAATGTCCTGTACACATGCTTTACGCATAGGTGTTGTTTGGGGTCAATTTGACCCCAGGCATTTTTAATTGTATAAAATAAGAAATATCAACTTTTTTCATCACATTGTTACTATTCTTGATAACAGAAATAGTTTTTTATTCCAAATGTTATAGATAACAACAATATGTACTTAGAAATAATATATAGCTATAAAAACACCAGAAGGCTATCTCTTTCCAATTGTAGGTCAATCAGTGAGATTTTATGGTGATCTGCATATTTCTCCATAGTCGCGTAACATGTATTCTGGATGTATAAGGGGGATGGGTGAGGGTTATGTTAGTCAACAAACAAACCTAAAGTACCTGACAGATAAACTTGGGTAAAAAAACATTATTATAATAATTTTTTGGAGGTTTAAATTGCTGGGGTCAAATTGATCCCAAGGATAATAGATGTGAGTACAATTTGAACATAATAGGAGGGTTAAATATTTATGAAAAAAAGGGACTTGCCTCAGGTCCTCGCAGTTCAGCTGAGACAGCACAGGCTTCAGCAGCCTAAACCCGTCTGCAGTGAGGTTGCAGCCCCTGAGGTTGAGCTGATCGATGCTGAGGCAGCAGCGCAGACAGTACTGCAGCACCCAGCAGTCCCTCCTCTTCAGGGGACTGTTTTGCAGGTTGATGGATCGGACGCCCTCCATGGTTCTCTGCAGAAACTCCTCCTCGTGGAGCTCGTAGAGACAGTGCAGGAGAAACAGGGTTATTTCTGACAGGTTGGGTTTCTTCACCTTCTCACGAAGCCAGTCTTTCAGAGGCTGAGCTGAAAACACTGTAGCACCTTCTGATGCAATGAGTTTCTCACGTCCACTCACTTCATGGTTTGAGAGGCCACACAGAAAGCGGATGACTGACAGGTGCTGTGGTTTAGGGTTTTCTCCTTCTACAGACTTTGTCAGCTCCTTAACCTTCCCAGTGCAATTCATCATGGTGTATTTGAGAGCAGTGAAGAACTCCTCAAAGCTCAGATGTATGAAACTGTACCTCTCCTGTTCATGGACTTTCTGGAGAAAAGGATTTGTGTCAGGATTCAACCTAACGTTAGATATGTCAACCTTCTCAAACAGGACCTTATTGTTTTCAGTCCCGATCTCAGCTAGCTTGCCCAAGTTCAGAAGCACCTCCCGAAACTCACTATTCTCATACTTGTGATACTCAAGCATAGTGGATACAACATGTACAAATATGGAGGTAGTTGTTTTCATCGTGTCGACACCCCCTTTGACTTTGGAGATCTTCAGCACAGTGCAGACTATCCAGCAGATGACAGGGATGCAGCAGGAAGTAAAGAGCATCTCATTGCCATCGACATAACGGAACGCGTCCTCAAAGTTCTTCTGATCCTTGAAGAACTTCTGGAAGTACCTCTCCACTCCCTCCTCCGAGAAGCCCAGGATCTCCGTGAAGCGTTTCTGCCGTTTTTTGATCAGCTGGTCCAGACTGCCTGAAGAGCGGCACCTAGTGGTGATCAACAGACTGGAGCGCTGGTGTCTATCCAGCAGGTCACAAAGCCAATTTTCAGACTGGCCAGACGGACCTGAGGTTTCTTCCGATAGGTTGAGCTCATCAAAGCCGTCTATGATGAGGAGGACTCGCTCAGGTGAGCTGTTCAGCTTCTCCTCCACCCTTGGCCTGAATTTCTGATCGCTGATGACAAGCTCCACCAAACTCTTCCCTGATGCCCCACTGGTCTCTTGGTTCAGCACATCACACTTCAGGAGAAGAACCAGATCAAACAGGTCTGAGTAGAGCCCTCCGGATGCCCAGTCGTATAAGATCTTCTTTGAGGTGACAGATTTTCCATATCCGGATTCGCCCAGGAGAACTACCGCCTTAGGAACTGATCCGTCCTCAATGGGCCTAAAAAGGTCCCGCACACTGATCATGGTGAAGTCCTTTTGTCTTTTGACTTTGGACTGTAAACTGTCAAATTTGGGTCGTGACTTTTCTCTCTCGTGCTGCTCTACAGATGTCTCCGCAATCAGCAGGTCAACGTATTGTTCATCCAAGAGCATGTCATTAAGGGAGTTGTACTCCTGCACCTTCTTAAAGTTTAACTTGATCCACTCCTTATAATCTTGAACATCTTTTTTCATTCTGCTACCTGTTGATAGAAATGAATAATTGCTAGTCCATCAGATTACAGTTTTTCTCAATTGTTTACACACAAAAACTGGAACTTATGACACAATGACCACAACCTGTAACTCATGTGCCTGTAACTCTCTAAACCAATTCTGCTGAACTATAAAACACATTTCCTGCTTTAGACCCAGATTTCAAATCTAAACCACACTTTCTTCAAAACACTACACACAATCCTCATCTATTTTGCACACTTGATCAATGCCAAATCTCCTTGTGTTCAGACAGAACATTCAAATGGCAGTGTGTAGCCCTTTCTTTTCTTCTTGACACTCATATCACACTGGGTGTGTGTGTGTGTATGTGTGTGTGTATGTGTGTGTGTGTGTGTGTGTGTGTGTGTGTGTGTGTGTGTGTGTGTGTGTGCAGATATGTGTGTTCCCTAAACCTCCAGCCTTCAGAGCCCAGAACACAGACACACTCATCAAATCTCTCTGGGTTATCAGGAAGCTGCTGCGACTCATCACTGCCTTCACCTCCACATTTACCTCCGTCAAGAAGCTGCTGCCTCTCACTACTGTATGTCACACTGGTCGGATCCGCAGACAGGATGAGACCTGGGTCTGCAGTGTTGGGATCCCGAGTCACAGGAGCTGCAGAGAGAAAGAACACACACATGAGCTGAACACTGAGTGATGTGTGAGAAGAGAGAAAGGACACACACATGAGCTGAACACTGAGTGATGTGTGAGAAGAAAGAAAGAACACACACATGAGCTGAACACTAAGTGATGTGTTAAGGATGTGAATGATGGTCAGTGTTACAGTTTTTCTCAAATGTTTACACACAAAAACTGGAACTTTTGACACATTGACCACAACCTGTAACTCATGTGCCAACTCCCTAAACCAATTCTGCTGAACTATAAACACAATGATCTGCTATAGACCCAAATTTAAATTGTAAACACACTTTCTTCAAAACACTAGACACAATCCTCATCTATTTTGCACACTTCGTCAATGCCAAATCTCCTTGTGTTGCAGACAGAACACACTGCAAAACTTCCATTTCCAAGGCTGTTGTGCAATTTGGAATCATAGCTTTAGCAATATAAGGGCCACAGGTGAGCTCCTGGTTTGGAGAACAATGGATGGCAACATTGAAGTAGGAGGTGATCAGAGAGGCAGAGGAGAGAAAGTAAGAGGAGGACGAGGATGAGGATGAGGAGGACGAGGAAGAGCAAGAAGGAGAGCCATTATCTCTGATGAGATTCGGGCCACTGTGGTGATGTGCTGTGATGTAGAGGCTACAGCACTTTTGGAAAAAATATTTTTGTTTTTACTTTATATTTGTGTAAAAACATTATACAGTTATATTTTACAACCAGGAGTAAGCGTACAGTAAGGCCTGGTGTTTTTTCCCATTCATAGTAGTGTTTTCCATTCCAGGAATGTCTACTTATATGATGGTCATTTGAACACAAAATACCATTTTGAGGAGACATAACATTGTTTTGAAGGCAAAGTAGCATTTTGCAGGAGATATGTAGGGTTTTGAGAATGAATTCAAAAATTGAATTGAAAAAAAAAACTGTAATGTACAGGATATGCATAACTTTAGCATTAAAACGTTTCAAATTAAATTAATACATTTTAAACCATATCAGATAAGCCTGTTCAGAGCTTTCTGTTAAGTTATTATGCATGAAACTGGAGAACATTCGTTTAGCTTTGCTGAAAACATTACAAGCCTGAGTAAAACTAAATGCATGCAACTTAAAGAGTTGATTCCTTGGTTACCTTTGCGTGAATATGCAACAGCAGCAGCAATAGCAGCAATAGCAGCAATAGCAGCAATAGCAGCAACAGAAACACCAATGACCCATTGGTGGATAAGTGAAAGAGTGAACGGGATCTCTGCAACACAGACATCAGATCAGATGTGGTTCCCCTCCCCTGAACTGATATTTATATATGCAGGTGAGCCGATGTGATCCCTCTGTACTTTAACTGCCCTTAATAAAGTGTTAGTCATAATTTATGTAAATTAATTATTACATATTTAAATATTATATTTTTCTTACGATAGTGCATACTGTTAAACATTATTAACCCTAATCTCAGACCTATACAACTTCTATCAACATGTAATAACATGAGAAGCATACAGGGATTATCAAGTACATCAAGTAGCCTACATGTCCCAGAACACACTGCACTTTGAGCAAGTAGCCTACATGTCCCAGAACACACTGCACTTTGAGCAAGTAGCCTATATGTCACAGAACACACTTGAGGAGGTGGTATTGCCACAGAGTGAAATGGCAAGTTCCTTCTAGTCCTGTACTGGTCCTAGTCCTGAGTTTTTCATACTTGAATTTAATATGTCATGGTTTTACTTTTCTTCCTGGAATGGCTGATACTCACGTGGGGCATCAGCCTCCTTAGTCTGATTTGGAGAAGAGACTCTGCATTTTAGCCCGTTCTTCTGTACTGCAACTCGCCGACTAACAGTGAAGCCGTCTCTGGTGCGGTTGGACTCTACAGGTCCTGACGGGAGAACCTCCCCCGCGCTGGTCAGCCACTCGATGCTGGGCTTAGGGTACCAGCCTTCAGACTGGCACACCAGAGTGGCACTCTCGTATAAGTGACTTTCAATGGTGATGTTTGGCTGAGAGCCGACAGCTGAAAGGAATAAACAACAAAGATGCACTTGAGGTTTCACTCCCTTTAAGGAGTAAGATCACAAACACGTGACTAGAATGTTGCTAAATGAAGGTGCCATTTCATGATGTACTAATAAATCAAGTGACCGTTTAAATGGCGGTCTGTGTAAATTCTATATCTGCATGGCATCATTCTGGCTTACTCAACCCTGACTGTAGAGCAGGGGCGTCCCTCTCTACCTTCAAGAAGCTTTTGAAGACCCAACTCTTCAGAGAGCACCTCCCCTCCTAACTGGCACCTGACTAGCGCTTAACTTGCACTTCAGCAGTTACATTCCTGCACTTCTTTTTCCTCTTTTCTAGGTTGTTGTTTTTCTAATTATCATGTAAAGTAGTATTTATTGTTACACCATGCTTTTTTATTGCTCTTAGCTTGACTGTTCTCTCCCTTGTACGTCACTTTGGACAAAAGCGTCTGCTAAATGACTAAATGTAAATGTAAATGTAATGTAAATGTAAAATCACACAACATGAGAGTGCTTTTTTTTACACAGGATTCAAAACAATTTTAAAAACCTACCGTCCACTTTGACTTCGAGCGAGGCCTCGCCAGGCCCTGTATCAGTCTTGACAAGACACCTATATGTGTTTGCGTCTGAGAGTCTGACTGAGCTGAGCTTCAGTGAGACGTTGCCTGCGCGTAGCTCCTCCTTGAACAGTCCTGTTCTTCCACGGTAGCTTTCGATCTGTTCGTCCAGGCTGTCTGCCTTGTTTTTGTACACATGCACTACACCTCCTTCTTTAGTCACCCACTCCACCGTCATGCCCTCTGCACTGAGGCTGGGCTCCAGGACACAGGGCAACAGCATGTCTTCACCAGCCAGGACATAGACAGTGCCAGGCGGAGCTACAACATCAAACCTCTCTGGAGAAACAAAGCAACAAATGAATCAGCTCCCTTTATTGAGGATAAGCTGAGTAAGTCACACACACACACACACACAGCCCTAAACATAAACACAGAAAGACATAACCACTCGCACAACCTCATACACATATAGCCAGCGTCGGAAATACACGAGGGCAAAGGGCAAAACTGCCCCTAAGAAATATAATTTTGCCCCTGATATCACTAGGAGAGGGGCAAAAAATGCCCCCATAATTTCCTCTAATAATAATTTAATGAACTTGTCAAAAACATCGTAGCCTATATGACCCGGTCCAGTTGCCATAAAATGTTTTTGATGTTCGCCTTGACTGATGTTGCGTGTGCGTGAAGAACCGAACGTTCTAACAAAAAATATAAATGGAGGGCTTCTTAATCAGACCTGTGACTGCGAGTGTGAGGAGAAATGAGGATCAGCAAACACAGTCTCCGTCACCATCTCAGGTTCCAAAAGATCAAATTTTCATTCGAAAAATGGAAGCTAGATTGGCTTGGGGTGGAGGATGACGACGATTTTTTTTCAAGGCATGTCGGATTTGTGGACAACGAGTTGCCAAATCGTTGTCAATCCAGCACAGGCACACTGACTTCATCAAGGGGAGCGAAAACATAAAGAAATACATGGCCTTTTGTCACCAGGCGCTAAGCAACACGCCATCGCCTACGGTGAATGATAACTAGTAATAATATATTTTTTAATTATTTAGTTCGGTTTAGCTAGTTAATAGTCAGCTAGTTAAACGTCAGCTAGTTAAACGTTAGCTAGCTCTGATAGTGCGTTAAGGCTTGCTTGCAAGCTAGCTAACTAGTCCTATCGGTATTTCCTGTACTATGGTAGGGAGATGGTTAAAGGTAACAAAAAAATCAAGAAATATAATAAGTTATTATTATAAAAAGAAAGACAAAACTTATAATTGTTAATAACCACAAAGAAATAAGAATACAATTGAATATGATTGTCTGATTTATGTTTTCTGTTTGTTTTTTGTTCAAAAAATCTAAGAAAACACTTTGAATTTGTAGAGTAGCCTACTGCTTAATAGTCTTATTATTGCCTTTTGATGACAATCCCCATATACTCTAAGCCTAAATAAGTATGTTTATTATTTTGAACATAGTTAAATGTTATTTCACAAGTTTCAAAAAGTGCCCCCAATTTTATTTGAAATGCCCCTGGATTTAAGTCAGTGGGGGCAAAAATTGCCCCCTAAAAAATATGTAAATTTCCTACCCTCCATATAGCCTATGTACACACACACACACACACACAAAAATCCTCTCTACCTGATATGCCCACACTGCTGCTGCACAGGAGCAGGAGAGTGAGAGCACACACATGCTTCATCCTGGACAGCGGCACCTCCCTAAAACACAAACACACACACACACACACACACACAGTGATGAACACACAACCATGGTCAGTGCCAATCCCTTACACACACAGTGATGAACACACAGTGATGAACACACAACCATGGTCAGTGTCAATCCCTTACACACACAGTGATGAACACACAACCATGGTCAGTGCCATTCCCTTACACACACAGTGATGAACACACAACCATGGTCAGTGCCAATCCCTTAGACACACACTGATGAACACACAACCATGGTCAGTGCCAATGTATCATATAATAAAAACAGGGTTTGGCTGTTTGTTGGCGGTCACACTGTTTTAAAAGCACAGTCTGCAATTCTAATCCAATACACTTTTGTTCAAATTCAGCCCGTCTGCCTGTCCATTCAGTATTTGCAAAATGCGGAAACACACCGTGCGCTATATGCGGTTTGGCAAAGGCGCTGATTACGCTGCGCTCGCAAATGTTAGTAAATGAGGCCCCTAGTGTCATCATTTCTTTAACTAATAAATGTATTTTCACAGTTTCTGTTTGTTTAACTAGTGTTTCATAATGAGGCTTCTAAAGATTGAAAATAGGGAGTTGAAGAACAGGGGCGGTTTTCCAGAAAGCGGGTTTTTTTGTTAACCCTGAGATGAGGGAAACTCTGGGTTGTCCATTCCAGAAAGAGAGGTAACTCAACCTTTGGGACCATTACCACGGTTACCATGGTAACTGACTCTGTGAACCTAACCTGGTGACTGACAGGTTCTTTACCCAACCCTGAGTTTCTCCCCCTCTCCTCCCACCTGCTGAGCAGCTATTGGACACGAGGCGTCCTTTCCTCATTTACCTGCAGATGTTGATGCCACATTCATTTGCATGGTCTTATATTTTGATGTGCCATCATTCCCTGATGACTACCTAATCGAATGTTACCATTTCTGAAATTAGTTAAATTAATAAAAAAAATATTGTACCACCTTTTCACCAACTGCCTAATATTAAAAAAAGTGTGGTTAAATGTTAAATTAATAGACTAGCCTACATTCAAACTCATCAACTAATGCAGCAAATTAATAAAAGTACTGCAGTTCGTTTTTGCTGGTTTGTCCTGAAAAAAATCTTTTAAGTCATTTTTAAGTCACTGGTTATAAAATGTAAAGTTGAATTACTTAGCTAAACCTCTTAAAAGCACAACTTATGTGTTTTAACGGCACAAACGAACAACAATACTTTTGTTACTTTTCTGATGACATGGGGGACCAGTTTTAATTTCAGAATCATGTTCTATACCCTCTCATAAAGAGATTTGACCCCTATATTGACGGGGTACAATGTGTAGTTCTCTCAGCCTAACAACTTTTGCAATATCAGTGTATGTCAATTATGCCAATAGGCCACATTCCGCGTTCGCCATGTAGACATATCAAATTTGGAAATAAAATTATAAACAAGTGAACTCACTACTTTTTCTTTGAAAACAACATTTTTAACACTTTAACAAAGCAGATGATAACCAAAATATAATTTAAATAAAAATACCTATTTCACTGTCTTAAATCAGAATCACCATAATACGACAGTCACACATGCAAATTATGATTGTCTTTTTTAATGACGTTATTTTCAACAACAGGTTTGGGCCACTATTGCCATAAACCGATTGTCTTTTTTAGGATTATTTAGGATGGTGTACGCTGTTCTCCATAAGCACGTATCAGAACCTCTAACACATTTGGGGTGAAATAGGTCAACCTTGATGTCCCGTGACTCATAATGTCGGAGCTCCATCGATTTACAGTCGCCAGGCACGCAGTGAACATACTCACATTGAAATAACTCAGATCAGAAACCGGAAACTGACAGAGCGACGCACAAGTGTTGAAATTAACATAACGATTGTTTAACAACATGCAGCATTTCATGAAGGCGATTAGCGTTTAAGCCTAATGCAGCACAAATTCCTCTGTACAGCATACACTATACACGGAAGCAGCGCCCTGTTTTATCCAAAACGCGAACAAGCTCTGGGCTATCTGCTCTCACTTAAGGTCGGACAAGTAGGCCTACCCATAGAGCCAGTTAGATAAGGCAACAACCGGACTCATAATTCCCCCACCACTAGTCTTAAAACTTAATTTGAGTTATCGCGACTGTCAATATTCCAACTGATTACCCTGCTGGTTCAACTCATTCTTAAAGAAATGCTATGGAGTAGCCAACGTTTGCCCGTGTAGCATGTGTCGGCTACCGCAGAACATTTGTTTAAGTTTTTTTCGCAGAGAAAAAGCTTTAAAACACATAGCCCTACACAGAAATACACATAATATTGGAAACCGAGTACAAGCCTTACCAACGTTGCGCTTATTCACATCACCCCAAAAAGGGCGTCGAAGGAACAAGCTGTAAAACATCAGATCCCGGAATGACAACTTTGGTTTCGTTTTTGAAAGGAAGTGAGGGAAGACTCCGGAGCGCCGCCCTGAACGAGCTGCTATCTATTGTAAATACCCATTTGCTTGCAGATACCTTACATTTACACCAGTGTTAGAGGAGGATAATTCATTGTTGACACTTGCATTGTATTTATCAGAGATGCCCAAGATGGAGGAACGTTTGCTATTCTTTATTTAAGACAATGGGTAAGGGCACCCATGTTTTTCACAGTGGTGTTGAAATGAATTGTTTGATTTCACCAACAGATTAATAGACTTCTCTCCTCTTGCCGTATCAGGAGCTGACTTGTGGACGCCCAAAACTCATTCGGTGGTGGTGATGCCTTCGCCAGATGACCTTCTTTTTTTTCTTATTTTCTCTGACAAATACTTACTACATAAAGGCAGTTATTTTGGATGTAGCGTTCAGAGGCCCATTACTGCGTGCAGTGTTCGCTCCTGCAGTGCACGGATGATCCACCAGAGGGCAGAAGACATATAGGGTTGAGTAAAACAAACATGTCACAAATATCTATTCTTGCAAATAGTGTCTGACAACACCTCAACAGAGAATCAACCTGTCACTCAACTTCACTTCCTCCTCTGCTGCCAGTCAGTCAGAGGGCGGGACCATGGTAAAGAAGGATTCTGATTGGTTGGCTGTGTTCTGAGCTCTGAGGGGTTTAACTCATGGACACACAGCTGGGTTGTTGACATTTCTGTGCGGGTGCTGGCAAGATGGCTCCCTCAATTAAACATCAAAGTGGTTATGTAAATAAGTGATGTCTGCGCCCTTCATTCCTATCCTTTGTTGCTAAGACACGTGATGCATGTGACATGTGACCATAGTACTACCTTCCACTTCCTACAGAGGAGCGGCTTCAACTCATGCATTGGTCACCATGGTGATTGGTCACAATAAGTCTTGATATTTTGACTTGCATTTCAATTTAACATCCTCTTTCTGCCTTATACCAGTTCCAAAGGAGGACATTGGTTGTGATGTTGCTGTGATAGACCCACACAATCTCTTACATAACCATGTAAAAAGGGTAATTTTTCTTACAGAGCCTACTATAAAATATTGTGTATGATGTGTTTCCATACTGAACACTTTGAAATGCTGTTTTGGTAATACTGTTACAGGCCTCTGCACCATACATGGCCGAGCATTTATATGTTGTCTACTGAAATATATTTCAGTTTGCTGTAACTAACTTTCTTTCAGGCAAACTTTATTCTGTGCTTTCTGGCACTGAAATGAAAAAAAGCACACTCTGTGTGTGCAACACAGGGTTTTTGTAAAAATTAAATAAATTTGTGAAAGTACTCTATTTGTGTAGTTGTGTTCAGTCTGTTGTAACAAGTTTTACAACTTCAACTTCAATTCTCAATGAAGTGCACTGTAACACTGCAATGGCAAAAGTCTTTAGCCAAATAAAGACATGAGTGTTTTAGAGTCATCACCTGATGTGTACTTTGTGATTGGAAAAGTATTGTTGAGTTTTGGAAAAAAAAAATGACACCTAGTTTTGGGAAAAAATTAACTGATGATGAGGATTAGAATCAGATGGTCTTGGAAAATTCCATTCACCAGTTCTCTTATCACTCGTGGCTCTGACATCACTCTGAATTTGTGCATTCATTAATGTGGATCATACTGTCTAAATCCAGCTTGAACCTGTTTAGGTTTTAGGCTGAAGTATAGCTGTAAACTATTACTACTACTTTTAGGACTGCATTGGACATTTATAGAAGAAGATGGAACTCTGATAATAACCAGTCTAATACGAGATCAGTCTTATAGTAATACGTTTATTAGTCTTCTGCAGAAGGATCAGAAACACACAGAGTGACAAGCAAGCAGTCTGTGAGAATCGGATGAGTTCTCTCACAGGCAGTGTCTATTTAACAGAGTTACTGAGATAAGAAGAACAGGGGGTATCACTCTGTTCCAGCACACTATATTCTCAAGGACAAAAACAATCACCCCAGTTCTTCTTAATATTCCACAACATGCTTTACACAAAAACATTTGCAATTCGCATCATTTTTAATACACTGGTCACTGACTTCAGGCTGTTGGTCTTTCAATGATCCAAGGCAGCTGGTCATTTTTGTGTTTAAATGTGTAACTCTAGTTTGTGCTGTTTTCCTTTCAAATTAACTAAAGAAGGATAGGTGTTTGTTGGGAGAGAAATACAACCAATAATATGAATATCACAAGAAACACGTTTCAATTTGTTAACATTACAAATACTGTAAGTAAAAAAAATCTACAATCAGATAATGTTAAATGTACAATGTAACAAAATCTCATGTATGCTGCTATCATGACATCACATGAGATCATGATAGCAGTTCAGAGAAGAGAATGCTATCTAGTCTTGTCTTTGCGGAACCTTCTGTATATGAGGCCTTATTAAAACACAGAACTGGTTGGACTTAACGGACCAGGTCACTTAGCTGAGCTCCGTTTCAGTCTGTACTTTTCCAAAGCTCCTCCCTTAGACTCACTCTGTCTGAAGGACAAAGGGGAAAGGAGTGGCAGACTGCTGTTGCTCATCACACGTTCACAGTAATTCTGATTCTGATAGTTCAGGTGTTGGTTAAAACTAATAAGATCATAAAACTTCAAAATAAGTAAGAGGCGACGGTCCTGTAGGTCTAAGAGAACAACGCTGGTGGAGATTGTGATTTAAAGACTGACATCATTAGAGGAGAAGAATGGAATCAAAAATGGAGGCAGATTTTCACTGTCCTGTGTGTTTTGACATCTTCAAAGATCCGCTCATTCTGACCTGCACTCACAGCATCTGTAAAGCCTGTCTGCAACAGTTCTGGGCCAGCAAACCATCCAGAGAGTGTCCAGTCTGCAGGACGATATCTTCACAAGACGAACCTCTAACTAATCTGACGTTAAAGAATCTGTGTGAGACTTTACTAAAGGAGAGGAGTCAGACAGCTTTGGCAGGGAGTGAGATACGCTGCAATCTTCACAATAAGAGACTCAAGGTCTTCTGCCTGCAGGACAGACAGCCTGTGTGTCTGCTATGTCGAGACTCAAAACAGCACTTTAACCACAGCTTCTGTCTCCTGGAGGATGTGGCACTTGAACATAAGGTAAGAGTATTTGGTGTTGTGATGTAGTGTAAACAGTGTTTGTTTAAAAATATGTATTACATTAAACATGTATATATATATATATATATATATATATATGGGCCATTCTACCGAATTGGTGCAAAGTCAGGTTGGAAATATTTTGAAAATTTGTATGTTTTATTCCCAAAACTTTGTCCGTTTGTATATTGAACCACATCTAAAGCACACATTTCTAGTAAAAGAACCGTCAATTTTTATGTTGTATTTTCAGAATGTGTTGAAATGTTTTTTCTCTCCCAAAAATTGTCACTACCGAAACATAGTAATACACTATTGTAAAAGAGTATTATTATTAACCTGTTCAGATTGTGTTTCCTTCCCTTCTCTGAAGAGTATTTTTACAAATATTTCTTGAAGGTTTTCACAATGAAATCAATAAAAATGAAATTTTTACCAAATTTCAAAGTTCAATTTATACAATTCATCTTACCATTCCATTTTGTCACTACCGAAACTTTACCATATGTTTTGGTAGTGTGACTCTTTCGGTAGTGACTGTTTCGCTAGTGACAATTCTAGCTAACTTTGAGCATAAATAAATAATTCTAGCAAGTACATGGCTAGCAAACAAATATTTGAAGAGGTGTACACACAAACAAACATAATACTTTGCATAAAACCCCAAAAAGTTTACTTAATTGAAGAAAAATATGTGTTCGGTAGTGACCATTCTTAAGGTTACACACTGATTTTCAGACTTTGGAACACAGTTATATCAAAAGTATGGGATCTAGCTACTTACCATTCAGCCATGAGGGACAGGGATGCAGTATCACTGCCTGGTTATGAATGCAGGGGTGTGGCTAAAAACCAGGCTCAGCCAATGGACTAAAACTCCTGTGTTTCGGTAGTGACATGAAAACTATGGACATGATTTTTTGAGGCATAGTTTTTTTTTTTTTTTTAATTAAACCCACAATAAATCTAAATCTTCCAAGTTCTGTTTGAACTTAATCATAAAGATCTTTGAAATTAGATAATTGAAAAAAATCAAAAAAATGTAAAAAGTGTTATTTGCAGAAATTGAAATTTAGATGTCAGGGTTGGGGACAGCTACTTCACAATAGAAAGTACCCTATAAATGATGATTTTGTATATATTTAGCTTATCCCTATCTCATTTAATGTCTTGGGTTTAAATAGACCATAACATATTCTTAGTAAATATTTATGTCTGAATACTTAATTGTTTTGTAAAAAGTTTTTCTTGTTGTGGGACCACACTTTGCACCAATTCGGTAGAATGGCCCATATATTAAAATGTGTATTCATCCCAGGGTAAGCTGAAGATTAAACTAAAGCCCATAGAAAAGAAGCTGAAAGCCTTTGAAGAAGCAAAGATGATATGTAACAAAACAGCTGAGAAGATTAAGGTGAGCAGACTACGCTTAAATATTACATGAAAATGCAGATTTTGAGGGCTTCATGTTAAAGTAAGAGATGTCTTGATGTGTTACTCAGAGTCAGGTCCAACACACAGAGAAGCAGATCAAGGAGGAGTTTGAGGAGCTTCACCAGTTTCTACGAGATGAAGAGGCAGCCAGGTTAGCTGCACTGAGGGAGGAAGAGGAGCTGAAGAGTCAGATGATGAAGGAGAAGATTGAGAAGATGAACAGAGAAATCTCATCTCTTTCAGACATAATCAGAGCCATAGAAAAGGAGATGGAAGCTGATGATCTTTCATTCATACGTGTAAGAACATTTCATTCTTGGCAGTAAAATACCAAACGAAAACGGAATTAGCTTCAAGGGACAGGTATACTCCCACAGACACCGTCTACAGACAGTGGGCCTTAATTATAGTCCTTTAGAAAATAATTCCTTTTCAGCACTTAATTTGACAGCACTGATGGATCCAATGCAAACACCTTTTAAGCTCACCATACTATTTCTGTTCAAAGGGTTTTATTATCACCATTGAGTCTGAGTTAAACACTTTGATAAAAAGGCTGATAGAAGCTTTCTTCAGAAGATTTCTGAAGTGCTCCACATGAAATCTGTACTGTGTTTCCTGAAAGCATCATTGAGCAACCACCCTAGTAACTAAGAGAGGAAGTGCTTTCTATTATTTAACAATGGTAGTTAAGCAACCACCCTAGTAACTAAGAGAGAAAGGGCTTTCTATTATTTAACAATGGTTGTTCAGTGACTCTTTCTCTTATAAATTCAACATTTAAACACCCTCTATGAATATGACCAGCGACATCATAGGGACTTTGGTGTGAAGTAAAGGAATGTACTCATTATAGCCACACCTAAACCATGTCTAACTGTGTTATTCTACAGAACTACAAGAGCACAGAGGAAAGGTGAGTGATCTGCCTCCTGTCTCTCTCTTCTCTGTGGTTCTGAACTCATACCCACAGCAGCACTGACTCCTGAATGTTATTCCAGAGCCCAGTGCACACTGCAGGATCCAGAGAGGGTTTCAGGTCCACTGATGCATGTGGCAAAACACCTGGAAAACCTGAAGTTCAGAGTCTGGGAGAAGATGCAGGAGATTGTTCAATACAGTGAGTACACAGTCACATGCATACACACACATTTCTGTGTACACACACAGCGTACACACACACATACACACACACGCACTGTGCATTTCGTCCATTGTTACTGCTATAGTAAATGCAGCACAGAAAAATATGCTTTAGGGAACAGACATATCTGCCCACACACACACACACACACACACAGATAAAGAGAGAGAAATGCGTGAGAGTTTGATTGTCCCCCCTATCATTCCACCATCATCCCATTTGTGGCTAAACTCCCTCACATCTCTACCTCCTTTCAGGTAAATGAATGCATACAATTGCCAAGTGTTACCTAGTGTAGGTGCCATTACGCTTGTTAACACCACTATTAACACTGACCATCATTCACATCAGGGGCGGACTGGGGGAAAAAAGTGGCCCGGGAGTTACTGTCAGACCGGCCCACTCAATACACGGCGCGCTGTCCAGTCAGTACACGGCGTGTTGCCCAGTTAGTACACGGCGCGTTGCCCACTCAATGCATCGCACGTATCGACCAGTCAGTGGCCTACTTGGTAAAATACCCATACACTTAACATTATTTTGGATGATTACAAAGAAATTACATCATATATGTTTGTTTTTTAACAACATTTGGATCCACCAATTTGCCTGAATGGACACATGGAATAAAATGATACTGGCTATTGTAACACTCCAAGGTAGGTATAGTTTGCTAGATGAATATGCTTAACTCTGGGCTAGTATCAGATGGTTATACATATAACTACAAAGCCTTAAGGAATGAGGCTGCTATCCCTATCACTGTCATCTTCAGCCTACATGAGTGGCAAATAGGGCTTAATATGTAAGTATGTTAAACCATTGACACAACACTATCAGCAAACTATGGTAGTATTTAGTATTAGTGCCCCAGGTGGAAAAAAAACTACACTTAAGTACATTACATTTAAGTGTACTAAGTATACTTTTTTGTACTTAACTTTCCACTATTGGTTAGTACACTCAAAGTGTATTAGATAAATATACTTTAAATACATGTGCTGAATTGAAATACACTATTTTTGTATATTAAAGTGTAACTTAGGTGTACGTTGTAGCCTACCCTGGGTCTTATCTTGGCTCTGGGGCCCCTGGCTGCTGCTTCTAGCAGCAGAATCATCAATCTAGATAACATATTAACATTGTTTATAATGTAAGTGTTGTGTGTAACATGGTGATTTTAGCATAACAAGCTAGCTGGTTAACTTAAGTGATTAGAAATGATAAGATTGCCCTCTTTACAACTACCACCATGGATAGCTTGCTCATCGATTGTAAGAAAGTAACTACGGCTAACATGTTAAAATAGATCATTTCGATGATGACAACAGCGCCAGCTTGCTTATTTTACCCAGTGGTGTATAAAGTACCCAAAAGCCATACTTGAGTAAAAGTAAAGATACCTTCCTGGAAAATTACTCAAGTAAAAGTAAAAGTAACCTTTTAGAATACTACTTGAGTAAAAGTCTTAAAGTATCTGATCTTTACTGTACTTAAGTATCAAAAGTAATTTTCTGATATTAAATGTACTTAAGTATTGAAAGTAAAAGTACAAGTAAATGCTGTAAAAAAAAAAGCAAAGGGTCAGAATTTTGAGAATTATGAAGTTTATTCCGACTAGAATGAGCATACTTATAAACTGGGCCTTATTTTAACACAATTTTAACACAATAGGCAATACTAAAGCAGCACCGAAAGTAACAACCCAGTCATTACTTGAAACTGAAAAATGCTTTGTTCATCTTCAAACAAAACGTCCCAAAAAGCCATTATGAATTTTTTAAATTTTAATCTTTGTAACATTTTGTGAATGGGCTCCTGAGTATCCCAAGGTATGCATAAGGCACAACCTGAGAGCAATAACCTGGCGATCTGATACAAAGCCATAGCATTACATCAGGATCATCAGTTTTACAAGCAAGTTATCTGTACAGTGACTGTGAAATACTTTCAGCAACATGCACACACATCCCTTGAACAATAACGTTACTAGCAGCTTTTTTGCTCCACACTGCTACGTTACTGTAGATTGACACCATCCTAGCTAACTAGCTAGATAATTCGCCAGAGATGGAATAAAGAATAAGAATAAATAATCTTTGTAGGTTATTAGCTAGCTTGAAATTTTATATACAAATCTTACCCAGCGGTGAAAGAACATGACTAGTCTACAAGGTTGTGCTGGTGGCATTTAATGAAGAGGTCGTGGGGTTTCTAATTTTTTAATTGAGACCTGTGTGCTTTTGCTTCGATTATTGTTGTGTCCCCTTCGTTGTTGATCTTAATGTTTTGGATATATCCTTCCACTGCATATTGCAGTCCATTTTGCCTTGATCTGGAGCAGTGGCGATTTCAGCCTGAAATTTCTGGTGGGGCAATTTTGTATGACTTCATGTCACCGTCAAAAAAACTAGAGGTAGCTGATTATTAGAAGCAGTAGACCAGTAAGATATGTTATGGGCTGCATTTTGAGTGCCAGCAGGGAGCAGAAATCCTATTTCAAATACATTTCACATGCTTCAGCGCTCAGCGCAACACAAAGATGCTGCCTATAATACAGCATTAAAGTAAAATGATTGCAACAAAGTAAAAATATTAGACAGACACATAGCTCAAATAACTTGACTAATTTATTAAGCTTGTGTGGCACACGTGTGGCATACAATATGAAGCGAAAGCCACAACTTAAACAAATAACAACAACAAAACATGCTGCTAAATGAACAAAACTTTGTAAATAGACGATGTCCTTGCAGATTGCATTGATACATCCATCAGCTCCAAAAAAAAAGGTTTGACTCACCAATGCAGATCACTTAAATAGGAAGTTGGCGCGGTGGTTCTTTGCTTGAGCAAATCTCTGGATGACTTTGCTGTTAAAATCCACCAGTCCATGAACAAACGGGTTTTCAATGGAAAGCATGGAGAGGGCGTTCAGTCTCTGCTGTCCCATCGTGTTTCTTGTGAATGGCTTGATCCTTTTGTGTGGACTTCCCAAATACTCGAAAACTAGCGATAGCTAACTAGCAGTAACGTTACTGGCATTGAACTGTCTGATTTTGATCTGACTGTATGTTTTCTCTTAGTCACGGGGTACAGGTCTCGCGGTTTTCGCATTATTCCAGTCTAATTGCCAGGCAGATTTCGTGGGGCACATCTGAAAGTGCCCCACCGCTCAATGTTAACTTTGGCCTGTGTGGTTCACGCGCATTGGTGTTTCCATGGTAACGGTCAATAACGCATTAACGTGCGCTAGGACCACTGATTCGCCAAACCTGCTTGTGTGGGTTTTATACCTGCTAGGGTGCTCATATCTACTAGGGTACGTCATAGAGTCTGTCGCGATTGTGACGTCTCGACTGCTTATTTGTCAACGGAGTATTACATACCGCTACTTCATTGGTCAGAATTTATTTGCTGCCCGATTATTTTGCCGGTAGGACCCCGTAAACAATTAATTACCAGTATCGAGTAATACAGTACCAATCGCGAACTGTACAGTAGCTACTTAGCATGCTAATAGCTAAGTGATTAAGCTATTCAGAAAAGTGGTGATTCCCGTCACGAAACACTTGTTTTTCCTGTAATCAACGACACAAACGAATCATCCGTTGCAATACAAAAATAAAGTTTAGCTTATTCACCTGATGCTAGTTAGCTAGCGACTGTAGCTACGAGACTTACCTGATGCTAGCTAGCTAGCTAGCGGCTGTAGCTACGAGATTTACCTTTTACCAAACCTGATTTTAAATACAGCGGTATAATTCACTCGATAAATACATCGGTGGGTAGATTAAGAAAATGTAACTAACGTGTTTTTACGTGAGTCTGAATATGAGGCTTGACCAACAATTAGCTCTGAAGACGAAACACTTGGTTTATTTACAACACGTATGCCATCAATACTTTCTCCAATATCAATTCATTTTCTTTGATAATTAAACTGTCTCTGATATACAGTACTGTGCAAAAGTTTCAGGCAGGTGTGAAACAAATGCTGTAAACTAAGAATGCTTTCAAAATGGAAGTGTTAACAGTTAATTTTTTCATCAATTAATAAAATGCAGTGAATGAACAGAAGAGAAATCTATATCAAATCAATATTTGGTGTGATTCTTCCAGGTACACTAGCACACAGTTTTTGAAGGAACTTAGCTGGTACGTTGTTCCAAACATCTTGGAGAACTAACCACAGATCTTCTTGGATGTAGGCTTCCTCAAATCCTTCTGTCTCTTCATGTAATCCTAGACAGACTCGATGATTTACAGCATTTTTTCACACCTGCCTAAAACTTTTGCACAGAACCATGTCGCCACCTCTGTTTCAATGCAACTTGGCTTACATTACATTTGAAAAAAATGACACATATAAACATTGCAGAACTATGACAGTATACAGAGTTGTTTTATCTTTTATTTCAATGTAAGACATTTAGTGTCGGGTGATTGCAGGAAGTTAGGTCTTCAGGTGGAGGGTCTCTGTATGCTGAGGTCATGAACCAACAATTACTCAGGATCCCTTGCTTCACTGCACTCCTCCTTACCATGGGTTGATTACAAAAATCTGCTCGCAGCTGTGAGGCCTTGTGCAAACACACAATCGTCTAAAAACATTTTCATGTCCTCCTGAAATTCAAATGTGAAAAGGAAGGGATACTTGGCACTACCGTCATCCTCTTACTGAACTACTCTACTACCACCCCATACCCTTTCTGAACATTGAAATAGCTATCAAATGAAATACAACAGGTCATGTTTCATGGACGAGCATGCAAACATCAATTAATATAAATTAGTATCTTAGTATCTTGGGGGGGGGGGGGGGGGGGGGGACAACACTATCAGGGCCAGCCCTAACCCCAGGATCCATAAAAGCACAGGTTGTCCGAGCGACAATATTAAAACAGTGGACCAGACATAATATTGTAATGAAAATCAGGATCACAGGGACATTTACCTCAGCAGCATAGTCTCCTCCATTTACACTCCTCCGTGTGGGCGATGTCGAGGACACCGTAGAGCAGTGTACCACTGATATTGCAGCCATAACCTCACTATTGCTGAAACAGTAAGCATGGTAGTTCCTGACCAGTGGTCCAGCAAAAAGAAGAGTACCCCAGTTCCAAGGATCCCTTCTTTTACATGTCAGTTTAGGTAGGAACATGTTTGTAGTAAATATGTAAACAAATGGGTATTAAATGTGTTAACAATTGCATGCCTGTTCTAAGGGATACTTCAAGGGAGCCATAGTGAGGGGGAAGAGCGGAGTAAAGTGGGGGGCATGACCTGATCGGCTTTGTGTTGGCTCTTCAGGTGCTTAGTATGCCAGGTGTGGGTGCATGGATGTTGCTTTGGTTCCTAGGTGTGCCTCTCTGTAGGTAAACCTGAGGGGAAAAACAAACACACAATAATTAATTTAACAAACATTAAAAAAAATGCCAATCTGTACCTACCAAAAACACATTGTCACTGAAACTGATGAAGCATATGGTAGACACATAAAGCTGGTTAAAACCATTTGCATGTCAACATTTTCACATCTGGGATTCGTTTTGAATCTAGACCAGAATTTCAGAACGCGAAATAACAGCCGCAAATGGCCCAGAGTTTTCAATCAGGCTAGGGCTGACTGCACACTTCACTACGGTTGCGTGCCCTGGCGGGGCGTGTTGTAAATCCAAATTTAAGAATCCTCATCCTCAATCCACACAGCTGAGAACACTTCGGCTGTGTAAGAACCCATTTTCAGGCGTTCATTAATAACGTGGAGATCTTTTCATACGTTAAAATTCCGAAGTCCGTAAGAACACATTTCAGAAGACACTTCAGAATTTTTTCGAAAATACCACCATGAGTGTGAATACAGATCGCAAAGAGGATTATAAAACTCAGTCAGTGCTGTAAGTGTTGGATAGCTCTTAGAAAAAGCTACGTGTTCTGTGTATTATGTAATTCAGTTAATACGACCGGCGGTGTGAAAGGGTGGGCCGGATGGTGAAAACAATGGGCTGGGATTTTGGACAATCCCAACCCCGTCGGCCCACCGGGCATTTCCCCCGGTATCCCCGATGGCCAGTCCGCCCCTGATTCACATCCTTATCACACATCACTCAGTGTTCAGCTCATGTGTGTGTTCTTTCTCTCTGCAGCTCCTGTGACTCTGGATCCCAACACTGCACACCCAAAACTCATCCTGTCTGAGGATCTGACCAGTGTGAGACGTAGTGATGACAATGACGATGATGAAGTCAGTGATGAAGACGATAATGATGGTGATGAAGACAGAAGTGAAGACAGTAATGAGACACAGCAGCTTCCTGATAACCCAGAGAGGTTTGATGAGTATGTCAGTGTCCTGGGCTCTGAGGGCTTTAATTCAGGGACTCACTGCTGGGATGTGGAGGTTGGGGACAATCCGGACTGGGAAGTGGGTGTGATGGCAGAGTCTGCCCAGAGGAAGGGAAGAAATAAGGATGAGTATAAAACTAAGCGCTGGATTGTGTACCATTCAGAGAATGAGTATATGGCACGTTCTGGAATGGTGTCCATACTGCGTATCCTATTTGACAGGGCAGTCATTCCCCTCACGGTGGAACAGACACCGCAGAGGATCAGAGTGCAGCTGGACTGGGACAGAGGAAGGGTTTCATTCTCTGACCCTGATAATAACACACATCTGCACACATTCACACACACTTTCACTGAGAGAGTGTTTCCATACATAAAAACTAGTTTCCCTGTGAAGATCTTACCGAGAAAGGTAACAGTAACAGTAGAGGAACAAAGTCTGCCAAAATATTTCCGACTCTGGAAAAAAACGAACTTGAAGGTCTACACTAGAGCTGCAACGATTAGTCGACGAAATCGACGACGTCGATTATGAAAAATTGTCGACGATGATTTTTATTGTTGACGCGTCATAAAATATATATTAAAAAAAATATATATAAAAAAATATAATTTTTTTTTTTTTTTGGCAGACGCTAGCAGAGCTACCGGTGATTTTCATTCGGCATTGCAATGCACTATAGGAAGTGCGAAATAGTGCATCTTTAACTAATAATAATTGACCATCATTGAGAAATAGCCTAGCATACAAATCATGCACTGTTTTCTTTTGCCCTCCGTTCTCATACCTTCATGTGCTGCATATCAGAAATGTCCGACTGAAAAGCGAATTATTCTGAGACGGCTCATGTTACCATGGAAACAATAAACAAAGCTAGCTTTAGTAGCTGCTGCATATGAGATATGGCTAACAGAAAAGTTGTCATTTTTCTCAATGATGGTTAATTATTAGTAGTTAAAGAAGCACTATTCCAGTATTTCAAAGAGAATGAGCTGTGGGAGCACAAGAACAGTGAGTGTCTAGCAGCAATTATCATACATATATGATACATCTATAACTTATAGTAAGGTTTAAGTTTACATGTTGGAAAACAGAACGTCTAATGGAGGATGCTTGCTAACGCTATTTCAGTTATGTTAAGTGCAATGTAGTGAATCAGTGAATTATCAGAGTAGCCTGTATTTTCGTTTGTTCTGAATAGTTAACCTCCTCCACTTAGCATTCTTCAAACAAAAGATTGCGGAAAAAAATATTTTATGAGTTGAATTTGAATGTCACTTGCAGCCCAGTTATTCTTGCGTTGTTTTGCACTTGCAGAGGCTTGATTGCTAATTTGAGTTACTTTTAAAACTTTATTTGCACTTTCTCTTTACTTTTAAAAGCATATTTGCACTTTAATTTGTATTACTATTTAATTTATGTATTATGATGATTACATTTGTTACTCAAATACATTTGAAATTCAAATTCCAACATTTTGAGTCGTTATTTTAATATGCTATGGGAAATAATCGTTAGATTAGTCGATTAATCGAAAAAATTGTCGATAGATTAATCGATTACCAAAATAATCGTTAGTTGCAGCCCTAGTCTACACATGTTTTAATGGCAATACATTGGCATGATACTATTGACAAGCAGTTCATCTCTGTGACTCCATCCCATTCATACTCGGAGAAGTAACATTCATTTTTATAGTTAGAGTTCAGACACCTGACACCTGTCTCCTGAGGCAGGGATAGACCAAACTGGCATTGGTTTTCCCAGTCAACAGTGTGTGTGCGATGCACTTGAGTTACATTAAATTATTTGAATTGCACAATAATTGCATTCATTTAGGACCAAACGGATTAGCATGGCATGAGGGTCGCATATATAGACACTACTCTGTAAAATGCTTCTTTGTAATATTGTGTTACACATTATTGGCAATGCAATGAATTTGCTAATACATTTTATTTCACTAAGGAATGCTTGCACATTAACATTTATAATTTAAACAGAAATGTTATTGGAATCAGCACTGTAATGATGACAGATCAGCCACCCCACTGCACTGTAATGATGACAGACCAGCCATCCCACTGCACTGTAATGATGACAGATCAGCCATCCCTCTGCACTGTAATGATGACAGATCAGCCATCCCACTGCACTGCGCTCAAGCTGAAGTGCTGGGTTTACATTATGTGTGTAATCACAATCATGACCTGAGAAAACACAAATTTGAAATCAAACCTATAGCTGCATAAAAATCTGTTTTGTTTGTTGCTTTGTCTGAAAGAAGTAAATCTAATAAATGAAATTAATCTAAATCTGAAGAAGTCAATATTTCATGATGATGTTGTCCTGTGTCCTGTCCTCTCAAATATCTCCTGCGGATGGGAGTATGGTCCACGGACAATAACACTGACTAGCACTGAATATAGTGTTTGAAACAGAGTTTACAGGTCATCAGTATCGAGTCTGTCCGGCCCCGGAACTGATGAGGTGAATCACTGTATTTAGACACATGGGGGCCTAATTTCACTGACGGGCAAATAGAACAATGAGCAAAGCAACGAGCAACAAGCAAAGTTTGCTGCGTATGAAGCTCAAGCTAATTTAACTTGGCAAAATCATTATGCCAAGCTAATACCATGAGCAAGATCCTAAACGCAAACATGGGTGGGTCAGCGCAACGGTCTCACACACCACAGGATATAGTTTTAGTTCATGCATGTCTCACACACCACAGGATATAGTTTTAGTTCATGTGTGGTTGTTGGTGGAACGAACTGCCTAGTACTACCAGAGCAGGGGCGTCCCTCTCTACCTTCAAGAAGCTTTTGAAGACCCAACTCTTCAGAGAGCACTTCCCTTCCTAACTGGCACCTTGACTAGCGCTTAACTTGCACTTCAGCAGTTACATTCCTGCACTTCTTTTTCCTTTCTAGGTCGTTTTTCTATTTCTTATGTAAAGTAGTATTTATTGTTACACCAGGTTTTTTATTGCTCTAAGCTTGACTGTTCTCTCCCTTGTACGTCGCTTTGGACAAAAGCGTCTGCTAAATGACTAAATGTAAATGTCTCAGGATATAGTTTTAGTTCATGCGTGTCACACACACTACAGGATATAGTTTTAGTTCATGCGTGTCTCACACACTACAGGATATAGTTTTAGTTCATGTGTGTCTCACTCACCACAGGATATAGGTTTAGTTCATGATGACTTTTTTGCTCGTTGCCCGTCAGTGAAATTAGGGCCCATAATGTTAATATCCTCCTGGATTAAACACCTGAGTCGTTCACCTGTGGATGCTGCTGGATTAGACACCTGAGTCAGTCACCTGTGGATGCTGCTGGATTAGACACCTGAGTCAGTCACCTGTGGATGCTGCTGGATTAGACACCTGAGTCAGTCACCTGTGGATGCTGCTGGATTAGACACCTGAATCAGTCACCTGTGGATGCTGCTGGATTAGACACCTGAGTCAGTCACCTGTGGATGCTGCTGGATTAGACACTTGAGTCAGTCACCTGTGTATGCTGGATTATACACCTGAGTCAGTCACCTGTGGATGCTGCTGGATTAGACACCTGAGTGAGTCATGTGTGGATGCCTGCTGGATTATACACCTGAGTGAGTCATGTGTGGATGCCTGCTGGATTAGGGGCCAATCGTGTTCCCATTGCCCCCAAAGAAGATGCATCTGGGGCAGGTGTGCACACAGGGGTGGATCGGGGTGAGGAAGACTATGGTGTGAGGAAGAGTACCTCTCGCCCCCGTGCAAGGGCATGACACTGTAGATGGGACAGTGATGTAATGCAACACATACAGACATAACCTCAATTATTTGACTTTTTATTCATTTTTTTTTCTTTCTTACAAACCGTGTTAGACTGTGTCTCAGTAATGACTATAAATAAAGGGATGTACTCCGTAAGTACACAAAAACAGCTGATTTTCACAGCACCATCATTATTTCATTCAATCATATTCAAGCCTCAATGAAAATATCAAATAAAAAAAAGACACATTCCCTTCAATCATCCATCCATCCATCCATTCATTCATTCAGACTTTCATTCCCTAATAACTGAGTTTAAGACCAAAGTGATATTGTGACGGGGGCTAACAGATAGCAGTATGGGTCGGGGCTAACAGATAGCAGTATGGGTCGGGGCTAACAGATAGCAGTATGGGTCGGGGCTAACAGATAGCAGTATGGGTCGGGGCTAACAGATAGCGGTATGGGTCGGGGCTAACAGATAGCGGTATGGGTCGGGGCTAACAGTAAGTAAGAGCGTGTCAGGCTCAGACAGGTGCATTCTGGGTAACTGCAGGACAAAGGCGCTCTCTGTGTTAGTGACACATACACACCATAGACATATATAGATGTTATATATATGTATGTGTCCTATATATGTGTTAGTGACACGTCCACACCATAGACATATATAGATGTTATATATATGTATGTGTCCTATATATGTGTTAGTGACACGTCCACACCATAGACATATATAGATGTTATATATATGTATGTGTCCTATATATGTGTTAGTGACACGTACACACCATAGACATATATAGATGTTATATATATGTATGTGTCCTATATATGTGTTAGTGACACGTCCACACCATAGACATATATAGATGTTATATATATGTATGTGTCCTATATATGTCTATGGTACACACGGCCACCTGAATACCTGCAGACTCTGGAACAGAGCTGGCCGTATCAGGGCCGGTGTACCCTGAAAGCTGTGTGTGTGTGTGTGTGTGTGTGTGTGTGTGTGTGGCTGTGTGTGTGGCTGTGTGTGTGTGTGTGTGTGTGTGCGTGTGTTTGTCTATCTGTCTGTGTCTTTGTGTATCTACGCACAGAGCTTTTCCAAACGATCTCTACCCAACTGACTTAAAAGCCCTATACTGAAGCTGAGCCTGAGCTTGCTGATCGGAGTCCCGACACACCTCAGAGTTACCCATAATGCTCTGGTGTGAGCTTCACATCATGTTAAGTGTCCTCCATTTTCACTCACGCGTGTAGAGCTCTCTCTCTGCAGTTGGCTGCTTTTCTGGCCCCTGCAAGAAGACTACAGAGTACCGGTCACGGCTATTAGCTTTCCTCTACCCTGACCTCTCTCCTTCGCTAGACACTTCCTTATTGGCATGGCTAACATCTAGCAGCTAACAGCTTAACTTCCCAGCCCAATGCTAAGCCAATGCTATTGGCATGGCGAACAGCTTAGCTTCACAGCTCTCGCTAGCCCTCTACAGCACCTGTAGCTCTCTGTCTCTCTACATAACGACTCTCCTTGGTCACCATTGACGTTTGTAGAGCCGGATGCTTTTCCGCTACGAGGCACTTCAGTGACCCCGTCATGGCTAACGGTATGACCCATCAGCTCTCGCTGCCTCTCTACGGTACAACGGCACTGTTCCATTGAACATTATAATACTGGATGATCTTCCACCACATGGTCCAATAACCTGTAAGGGGCTGCTGAACCAGTATGTCAGGTAAAGATCTGGTCTTCAAGGGCCAGCATGGGAAATGGTTTTCTGTGAAAACCTTTGGCTGCTACATCTCACCAATGGAATACACCATGAAACCTGTTGACCCAATCAGTGCACTGATTCTTGATGAAAGGCCAGAGATGTGATTGGACTAGGGTGAGGTTTTTGCCATGATTAAGAACTGGTTGTTGACATACATACTTCACAGGTCCTGAAATCAGTCAAATGGCCTGTCATTCGTGGCCATTTTAAACACAGACAGCCACATACTGTACACCCATACACACAGGCAGCAACATACTGTACACCCATACACACACAGACGACCCATGCACATGCAACTTGTAATACAGTCAAATTAACACACACACACACACACACACGTCTATGTCTACAGAGGAAATTCCAGGCTCACCAAATTTTCTCTGACAGTGTGACTGTGATATGTAGTAAAGTTTTGCATTTGAAAGAGAGTGTGGAAGTTAGAGTGTGTGTGTGTGTGTGTGTGTGTGTGTGTGTGTGTGTGTGTGTGTGTGTGTGTGTGTGTGTGTGTGTGTGTGTGTGTGTGTGTATCAGTCCCCCGTTGGCTCATCTGTGTTGATGATGCTGTCCTCCATCTCCTCTTTCACCTGAACAGAGTCGTCTGCTGGTGTCAGTGCTAAAAGTGGAAGCACACACAGCCATTAAAACACACACACACACAAACACACACACACAATCAGATTGATCTTGACCATGGCCATAATGTATTAGGTCAATCCCCAATTAAATGGCCATAATGTATTAGATCACTCAGCACTCAAATGGTTGTGATGTATTACATAATTCACCATTCAAATGGCTTTAACATACTGAATAATTCACCATTCAAATGGCTGTAACACAATTCATAATTTGACATTCAAAAGGGTGTAATATATTGAATAATTTGACATTTGAACGCAAAAAACTGTTACATTTCAGTAGTTCTGACCTATTTCATCATCTGACATCTGTGTTATCTGTGATGTTGTAATGGTTCAGTCCATTCTCCAAGACCCTCCGCCCCCCCTCTCACCTATGGTGGTGGGGTCCACTATCTGCACGGGGATGGTCTGTCCGTCCTCCAGCAGTATTTGATGCATGGCTCCCCCCTCTCTAATGGAGCCCCCCAGGGCAGACACACTCACCAGCTGCCCCATGCCCAGCAGCGCTGCTGGGGGCTCTGCTATACTCCCCCCTTCCACCAGGGTGGCGCTAGAGGGCAGGAAGGAAGCGGGGCCCATCAGCAGCGGCTGGGGGACCAGAGAGGGGCTGGTGGGCTCCAGGAGATCAGGGGCCCCTGGGAAGAGAGGGCAAGCAGAGGAAGAAGAGGAATGCACAGGAAAAGCGCCATCTAGTGGGCTGGAGGCTGGTCGCAGTTGGAGACCCTGTGGGGAAAAAAAGGGAGAAGTCAGCAGGCGTGTTTGTGTGTGTGTGTGTGTGTGTGTGTGTGTGTGTGTGTGTGTGTGTGTGTCTGTGTTTCAGCAAAATGCGTGCTTAAAGAAGTGGTGAAGACAGTTAACTTCAATAGGAATGTGTGTGTGTGTGTGTGTGTGTGAGCAAAATACGTGCTTAAAAAAGTGGTGAAGACAGTTAACTTCAATAGGAATGTGTGTGTGTGTGTGTGTGTGTGTGTGTGTGTGTGTGTGTGTGTTTCTACTCTCTACTCTATTTTTGTAGGGTGTAGTGACAGTAAAGACACCACGCTACAAACATCATCGCACGAGAGTGATGTTGAAACATGGGAATTAAGTGTTAAGTAAAAAAGTGGTGAAAACAGTTAACTTCAATAGGAATTATCTCAACAATTATTTCTAGTTGTGCTGTGAATGCCACAAGAAATACCACAAGAAATACCATAACAGAGGTGAAAGGTCGTAGGGGAGGTGTCAGAGGTGAAAGGTCGGAGGTGAGGGGTCAGAGATGAGGCTAGTGTTGTGGCTCACCTGGAGCTGGGCGAAGATTTTGGGCTGCAGGGAGGTGAGGGAGCTGAAGAGCTGCACCGCCTCAGGGGAGAGAGTGTCACTACCCTCCAGCATGCCAGACTTATGCGAATTCACTAATTATTACACACACAGAGACACACACACACACACACACACACACACACACACACACACACACACACACACACACACACAAACACACACAAACACACCCACACCCACACCCACACACACAGAGAGACACACATAATTATGCTGTATGGGCAGGCATGTTTTCTCTTATGGGTAGCTTCCCTAGTAAGGGCACACAACAGACACTAGGTCCAAGCCAGTTAAAGGGCATAAGGTTGTGAGTGCGGTTACCTTCCACGGACGCAGGGGTCAGGGTGAGGGTCACAGTTTCCGTCAGGAGGTCACCCCCTTCTGCTGCCCACTGAAGCTGCAAGGGAAGAACACAGGAACAGTCATATTATCAGATGAGGGTTCCGCTGAGGAACACAGGAACAGTCATATTATCAGCTGAGGGTTCCGCTGTGGAACACAGGAACAGTCATATTATCAGAGGAGGGTTCCGCAGAGGAACACAGGAACAGTCATATTATCAGCTGAGGGTTCCGCAGAGGAACACAGAACCAATTTATTGCACTGAGGGTTCTGCAAATCATTCCATTTACTATTCAAGAATCATATTATCCTGATGTCATCCTCATGTCAGCTGACCAACAGACAACAGAATGAAACACAAACACCAAAAGATGGATCTCCTCCTCAGGAAAATGTAAGACAACGCATACACACATCCAATCCATAACACACGTGTTCCTGGCACCCTGCTCTACCCATCCGGGCTGCAGGAGCACACAGTGGAGTCCGTGCTGTTATTACTGCAGATGCCACTGTGCTGTAGCACATAAGACCGTGGCCCAAGGCTGAGGCCTGTGAGAAGTTGCACTCTGACCTGTGGGTGGACGGGGGTCACGGAGCAGCTCAGCTGCTGCTGCAAGGCCTTCTGGGCCTCATGGATGTGGTTCTTGATGTCGTTGACCGTGGGGAAGTAGCACAGGTTGTGTTTCTCCGGAACCTTCTCTGCCTTGAACATCTCACGCTCCACAAACTTCCTGGGAATGACAGAGAGGCAGGGAGAGAGAGCATCTGATTAACTTCTCTTCAAACTAAACTTTCTAAAATTTCTACACCTGCCAAACCTCATACCTGGATTGTGGACCTTTTAAACTGGACTAATTCATCACCTGAGATGGTTGCTCCCACCTTAGTTTGGTTTGAAAAGCATGAAAACCCATTTAACCTTTCACATGTCTAACTTCTAAGCCAAGCTCTTTGAGAACCCAGTATGAATGTCTAAGCACTTTCCTGATGTGCGTTGACTGTTTTTCCCTGTCTAAACTCTCCCCTAAGCGGTGCACCTGTCTAAACTCTCCCCTAAGCGGTGCACCTGTCTAAACTCTCCCCTGAGCTGTGCACCTGTCTAAACTCTCCCCTGAGCTGTGCACCTGTCTAAACTCTCCCCTGAGCTGTGCACCTGTCTAAACTCTCCCCTAAGCTGTGCACCTGTCTAAACTCTCCCCTGAGCTGTGCACCTGTCTAAACTCTCCCCTGAGCTGTGCACCTGTCTAAACTCTCCCCTAAGCGGTGCACCTGTCTCCCGTCTCACCTGAGCTGTTTGCGGACGGTGTACACCTGGCTATATCCCTGGGCCACCAGCTGCGTTATCCTCTCAGCCACTAGGGGGTGCAGACGAGACGGCATGCAGCTGCCATCATCTGCAGAGCCATCCTCCTCCTCCTGCTGCTCTTCCTCCTCCTCCTCTGTTCCTAGAAGCCCCTCCCCATCGTCCTCTGATAGGGGCAGAGGCACAGGGGGAGGGGGGAGGGGTGGCGTTTCCATGTCGTGGTACAGGTGAGCTTTCTGGGTGGGCAGCTGGACGTAGTACCTGTGCAGGTGGACAGAAGGGGTATTAAATATGTATTACCAGTTACATATGCATTCATACAGATGAGGGTTACTGAACAACACACATAGAACAACACACATAAAACAACACAAAAACACACGCAAAACGATGTCAGACTCACATTCATATACGGTTTGATAGAGAATTGATTTACACTCAAAATGAATTGAAAAATATAATCAAATCTGCTGAAAGCAAAAGTCTGAATGTTCTTATAGCTACAGTACCCTTGGAATCTTCAAGTAAAATCTCAAATGTACAGAAAACAAAAACAGGATAGAAATACTGACAACGTTTAGGGTAAATCTGAATCTCAAATGTTAAATCTAAAACAAAGTGGCTAATGGTATGGAATTTTGTAGTTTTTAACGTTAGCTTTTTAACAAAGAAAAATCCCTATGGAAAATAGGGTTCTGCAAACTCTGTGAAAATAAGGCGTGAGCAAAACAATGCCAGTAGAAAACCTTAGAAGGTTAAATCTTTGGTAACACTGAAATGGCATGCCATGCCAGGTCTCCCTTAAAACAGAGAATTCTATCTCAAGGGACTTCCTGGTTTAAAAAAAGGTTAAATACAAAATTTTAATATATACAGTATCTTAGAGACCTAATGTGTCTTAAGTCTATACAGAGATGACACATGCATTTTATTGAACAGAATCAAATGTGGGGTCTGAAGCAGTAATTTAACTACCACAGGCGTTATTTTGTCAATTTTTCCGAAACCCTATTCATTCTCACTTTCTATACCAGAGATTTTTTGAGCGCACGCGCAGAACAGACGGCGACAGGTCCCTGAGGAGCAACTAGCTACATTTCACAAAAAGTGTTTCTGTAAATTTTACACAAGGACTGTACCCTTTAACTGCGACAGGACGGTCAGAAACAGAGAGCGTTTACCGTATGACTCCCCCCATGTCCCACAGACTCTTCTTCAGGTTGAAGAAGGCCTTCTCCTGCTCCTGACGCACCACCTTCTTATCCACCTTGGGGTCGGTCGGCACCCGGTATTCCGGAAACTTCCGCACCTTCTTAATGTAGATCCTGGAGGAAGGGAGCCATCAGTCGTGTGTTAGGGCAGGACTGTCAATCATATGACCTATGGCCTATTAGACGTTTTATATGCATACGGATTCTCTGGTAATAACAAAAATGCCATAGCATGATCTGAGCAATCACAGAAAGTGTGTACGTGTAATAGTATACCCAGGTGTATGAGTATATTTGCGTGTGTTTGTTTATATACACACACACACATATTTACCAGTGAATATATGGGCATTATGAAAGTATGGGCCTTGTGTACCTGGCAGGACAGGTGGCTTTGTAGTTTGCACTCTGACTCTCCAACTCTAAGCTCCTCTTCGGCTGGAGGCCTTTCCGCCGTGGTCCAAACTGGCATTCCATCACTATCGCCCGGCTCCCTGTACACACACACACACACACACACACACACACACACACACACACACACACACACACACACACACACACACACACACACACACACACAGTTAAGAATGGGCTATACTGGCAGAATAATAAACTAACAAACTAATAAACCAAATTAATAAACTAATCTGGACACGTCAAGACACAAGGCACTAACCTATTCATTTATTCTCATCTGAGGACAGCATTTACTTCATCATTTAACTAGATATACCCTGACTTAATGCCACTGCTCTTGGTATTAACCAGAGCGGTGATAACTTGATTGGTATTAACCAGAGCGGTGATAATTTAATTGAACTGATCAACTTGATTGATGAGGATTTCTGACCTGCGTTGACGAATGGGATGCCATCGTAGGGGACGTACTGGGACTTCCACATGAGACGCGTGGCGGCCTTGGCGGGGGAGGGTGACTGGCGTGTGCCGAACACCGCCTGCGTCTGCTGCTTGTGGAGGAGAAGCACCGCCTCCAGCTCCGCCTCCGTGCTGCAGTAACCGCGATACGAGTCGCCAATCTTCTACTCCGAACAGGAAGGAAGGAAGCGACACATTTTTCAACTATGAACTTAATGACTTGGACAGAGCACACTGAAGATGAACAAACACGGACAGATACAGATAGTAAGATAAACAAACACAGACAGATACATATGTCCTCCAACAGTAAGATGAACACACACACGTCCTTCAACAGTAAGCCAATATGGCTACAGGTAGCAACAGGTAGCAACTCATTGTAAATGTATGCCTGCATTTGTGTGCGTGTGTGTGTGTACAGGTGTATGTGAGTGTATGTGTATACGGGTGCATGTGAGCATGTTTATGTATGTGTGTGTGTGTGTGTGTATATGTGTGTGTGTGTGTGTGTGTGTGTGTGTGTGTGTGTGTGTGTGTAAGTGTGTGTGTGTGTGTGTGTGTGTTCTGACCTCACAGCTGCGTAGCCTCAGTGCCCAGCTGGGTGCATTACGGGGGAGGGGCTTCATTGGAGTCACAAATGTGTCGGAGCTACTGCAGAAGAAGTGTACAAAGTACAAACACACACGCACACACGCACACGCGCACACGCACACGCACACGCACACACACACACACACAGATAAGCAGACAGGCAGACAGGCAGACACACATACACACACCCAAGCTGATTTATCCAACTGGTCCAACATGATAAGGACATCATAATAATCGTAACAATACATACAATTCTTTATATATAATGAGTTTCTGGTGAGAGCACAATTTATCCAGTGCACATAAAATAGATTGAAAATAATAGAATTGATACATTTGGAGCTGGTAATACCGATACAATACGAATATGTAATAATACCAATGTTTCCATAGCTATATTATAGTCATTAATTAAAAAGGCTTAAACCGTGAACCTAACAAGGCTAACAGGTCTCACCTTTAAAAGGGTTAAACCGTTAGTGAACCTAAGAAGGCTAACAAGTCTCACCTTTAAAAGGGTTAAACTGTTAGTGAACCTAAGAAGGCTAACAGGTCTCACCTTTGAACGGGTTAAACTGTTAGTGAACCTAACAAGGCTAACAGGTCTCACCTTTAAAAGGGTTAAACCGTTAGTGAACCTAAGAAGGCTAACAGGTCTCACCTTTGAAAGGGTTAAACCGTTAGTGAACCTAACAAGGCTAACAGGTCTCACCTTTGAAAGGGTTAAACCGTTAGTGAACCTAACAAGGCTAACCGGTCTCACCTCTTGGTTGCCGTGGCGCTGGAGTTGGGCGTGGTCTCAATAGCAGCATTGCCTGCAATGCCACTGATAGCTGTGAGGGTGACTGTCTGGAGCTGCTCCTGATTGGAGGACTTCTGACCACCTGACCCTGAGGGACCAGAAAGTAAAACACCTAACCAAGGCTGCGGTCGGATAGTCTAAAAATGGACGTCCTATGCCCTCTCCTAACCACTTTTCCTTGACCTTCATGGGGTCATGAGGTCAAGGAAAGATGTTAAGGAGAATTCATATGGACTTAGAAAAAGACAAACTCGGTGCTAAGAGAATCCGGCTGCACTTACACTAGGCTGCATATTATGTTATTGATGTGGGTCTTTAAATGTTGCTGCCGCAATGAATTGTGGGACGTATTATCTCCTTTCCTTTCATAACGGACAGTCCAGTGTACCCTATGCTAAAGGAGATATGAAGGGAAGCACTGAAACCCCTTCCCTCAGCGTTTAAAGGGTTCGACCCGCTCTTATCATAGCTGCCACTTAGATACTTTCCGGGTCATTTCACTCAGTTAGGAACCTTCCTAAGCTAAAAAGACTAGCCAAGCGCAGCCTAACTGTGCGTTCTCCTTGGATAAACATCCCATAATGAGGCCCTGCCTTATGGTACCACCAGACTGAGAAAGTGAGGTGAACATCATGATGCAATGAAGGGGTGCGGTTCATACCGGTTGTCTCGGAGATGTCCAACAGCTGGCCGTGGGGGATCAGCACTTGAGATGCTGTAAGTTGATTGGATGGGATCATGTACACCTGTCCATTCTGAGACTGCCCCGTCACAATGACCTAATCACCCAACACACGCAAGCACGCAAGCACGCACACACACACACACACACACACACACACACACACACACACACACACACACACACACACACACACACACACACACACACACACACAGACAGACAGACAAAACAAATTAAAGATAGACATCTACGATGAGCCAGAACTCTAAACAAAATAATGGCATTAATGAAGGATGGCTTTCACTGTGCACAACTGCGTTGCCTGTTGCCTCACACAGGTATTGTCCATCTAAGACCATCTATATATAGGTCAACATGAAGCTCCAAAGCTGGGTTCTAAGATAGCACATTCCATACCAAATGGAACTGAACTAATACTGAACTATAATTTCTCTGGCTATATCTGCCACATCACAACATGTCAACATGATAATGTGTCTTTCCACATGTCTGGCGGGCCTGTTCTGCATGTCTATGTCTCTCCCCATCCATTCACACAGTGGGGTCTGATCAGTTCAGCAAAGAGCTCAGAGCTGTTCACCAGGGCTTAACATGCATGTGTCTCCCTCTTCTCTCACACTGGGGCTCCTAACCAGCAGGGCTAGGCCTGCATCTCTCTGTCCCTCTGTAAGGGCTATGCTAGGCCTGCATCTCTCTGTCTCACTGTAGGGGCTAGGCCTGCATGTCTCACTCCCTCTGTAAAGGCTAGGCCTGCATCTCTCTGTCTCACTGTAAGGGCTAGGCCTGCATCTCTCTGTCTCACTGTAAGGGCTAGGCCTGCATCTCTCTGTCTCACTGTAAGGGCTAGGCCTGCATCTCTCTGTCTCACTGTAAGGGCTAGGCCTGCATCTCTCTGTCCCTCTGTAAGGGCTAGGCCTGCGTCTCTCTGTCCAACTGTAAGGGCTATGCTAGGCCTGCGTCTCTCTGTCCCACTGTAAGGGCTAGGCCTACATCTCTCTGTCCCATTGTAAGGGCTAGGCTAGGCCTGTATCTCCCTGTCCCTCTGTACACTGTAAGGGCTAGGACTGCATCTCTCTGTCCCATTGTACACTTTAAGGGCTGGGCCTGCATCTCTCTGTCTCACTGTAAGGGCTAGGCCTGCATCTCTCTGTCTCACTGTAAGGGCTAGGCCTGCATCTCTCTGTCCCTCTATCTCACTGTAAGGGCTAGGCCTGCATCTCTCTGTCCCTCTGTCCCTCTGTAAGGGCTAGGCCTGCATCTCTCTGTCCCTCTGTAAGGGCTAGGCCTGCGTCTCTCTGTCCAACTGTAAGGGCTATGCTAGGCCTGCACCTCTCTGTCCCACTGTAAGGGCTAGGCCTGCGTCTCTCTGTCCCACTGTAAGGGCTAGGCCTACATCTCTCGGTCCCATTGTAAGGGCTAGGCTTGCATCTCCCTGTCCCACTGTACACTGTAAGGGCTAGGCCTGCATCTCTCTGTCTCACTGTAAGGGCTAGGCCTGCATCTCTCACTCCCTCTGTAAGGGCTAGGCCTGCATCTCTCTGTCTCTCTCTAAGGGCTGCATCTCTCTGTCTCACTGTAAGGGCTGGGCCTGCATCTCTCCCCATGCGTTCACACTGTAAGGGGTGGGCCTGCATCTCTCACCATGCGTTCACACTGCAGTGCCTGTCCATTATGGTCCAGGATGATGAACTCCTCTAACTGGTTCGACCCCGTGACTGTGGGAGGAGCTTGGATTGCTGAAGCGGATTTCCCAGATTCCTGATTGGTCAAAGGCTGCTCTTGGAGTTCCTCCTTTGTTTGGTCATCCTTTTCAATGCCCTGAGAGTAAAATGACACAGGGTAAACACAAGGAGTAAACTCCCATCACTATGTAGTGATAGTCCTCCGTTCTGACATTTTTTTTTTTTTTCATGACCAGTCTAATATGTAAACATCTTTCATATTATAAAACCATCTTAAGGTAAAGGAGGGGGGAAAAATGCACCTCCGCCACCGGTTCATCTGTGAGGGCTTCATCCTGGCTACTAGTCTCTGGGGTGGAGGATTCTGGGAGATGGAATTCTTTAAGATTTGAAGCTGCCTCCTCACTCTGCGCTTGTCCCTCCATTTTTCATTGACCTATCACACAACAACAGTTCAGCAGCTGCTTAACATGCACCTACACAGCATAGAACATACACTTTTCAACCAGTGCTAAAATATGCAATGACAAGGGTGTGGTTTGGCAACCGCATGTGTATGCTATTATGCAACACAATATTTCTGAGTTAACCACACAACTCTACTGAATTAAAACACTCGAAATTAATCTGTCTTTTATTTAAAACGCTTACAAAACGCTCGATTTCTATTACCCAAGTCTTGGGGTGGTGTGCAACAGTTGAAAAGGCTAATGACATTCATGAATGGTTTATTTTGGGTGTATTTGCATACATCGAGGGTGTTCTTTAGCCAACGTGTTTGGTGAAGTGATGTCAACTCAAACCAAAGTTTATTTAAGGATAATGTATGTTTAAAGTCATAAACGTTAATTATCACAATGACATATGTGGCTAGTCTTTCTGACAAGCTGACCAGACACATAAGAACTTTGAGCTGACCATAACTTCAAACTAGCAAGACATCTCTAACTGGCTAGAAGGTAGGTGCATAGCTTGGAAAGCTAGGCTCCTACGACTTCGCCAGCTGGCTGAATAGTGACCACACGGACTTTACCTAACAGAGGGCCATTTTAGCAAATGATAGGAAACTGTAACTCAATGTATACAACTATTGACAACATTACATTCTGATGCCTACATCGGGTTGCAAAGCTAACGCTAGGAAGCTAAATCACAGCTGATGGTGTTCTGCTTCCCAGCGGCTCATCACTGAAAGGCAGTTAGCACGCTAGCTAGGTAGTTCATTAGAGGAGCTAGCTAGTCACTTTGACAACAGTGACGACAGGCTTCTTTGTTACTAGCGTAGGGAATATATCCCTGCATGAGTAGCAAACGTAAGAGAATCGCATGTATTTCGACAGATCAGAACCCAAACACGCAGCTAGCTTTTACAGATTAGCCTGCTAATACAAACACCTAAAATCGCACCAATTCAACCACCTTGTAGGTTATCGGTCGAGTAGCACACAATCGTTCAAACGCCATGTTGAGCTGTAGCGCTAGTGCTCCGGCTACGCCTGACACAATAATGTATTGGTAAATGTAACCTCAGAGGACTGATTGACCCTCTTTAGCCTATCTCTCCATCAACACTGCACAGCCTAGCTCTCACATGGGTTGTGAGAGTCGAAATAAACAGAGGAAGGACTGAAAATTCAAAACGAGTCTACTCAACCTCGTCTTCATCCGGATTTTCAGGTCGTCCCAGCTGCCACCACGACGAGAAATGCGTTTACTATTGACATTGTGCTTTATGACTCAAAGAGCCCTCTGTACAGGAGAGAACTTCTGAGTGGGCAAAAATAAATAGTCTGGTCATACTTTTAATCAATGCTGTCTCTGTTTTAATTCTGTACTAGTAAGTAAATCAGGTCTTACTTATACCACCTCCTGTAAAATAACTAGCTATGAAATATTTACTAGTGTCCTCACCCGATTACACAGGTGAAAGAAAGGCATGTTAAACTTTTGTCAGACAAAAATAAGGCATTTGTAGTAGTAATAATGATCATCTTTATTCATTGAGCACTTTTCAAAATCCATGTTTACTAAGGCAGCAAAAATAATAATACAAACACTCATCAGGTTTTACAAAATAAATAAAAACAATTTTTAACAATTTACAAGTATACAAAAACCAGTGGTACACCGATACAGAGTACATTTACATTTACATTTAGCAGACGCTTTTGTCCAAAGCGACGTACACGGGAGAGAACAGTCAAGCTAAGAGCAATAAAAAGCATGGTGTAACAATAAATACTACTTTACATGAGAATTAGAAAACAACGACCTAGAAAAAAGGAAAAAGAAGTGCAGGAATGTAACTGCTGAAGTGCAAGTTAAGCGCTAGTCAGGTGCCAGTTAGGAAGGGAGGTGCTCTCTGAAGAGTTGGGTCTTCAAAAGCTTCTTGACGGTAGAGAGGGACGCCCCTGCTCTGGTAGTACTAGGCAGTTCGTTCCACCAACGTGGAACTACAAATGAGAATAGTCTGGATTGCCGTGCTTGCACAGACGGCAGTGCCAAACGACGCTCACTAGACGAGCGCAGCGTCCTGGGTGTAACATTTGCCCTTACAAGAGCATTTAAAGAGTAAAACCTTTGTATGCTCTAGTCCAGCTCAAATCCTGCAATACTGTGTGTGCATGCATGATGATAATGACAACAGTGGTGGAGGTCACATTATATTATAGAATATAAGAGAACTATATAATTATAATACTTTTATTAGCCTGTTTTGGCTATTAAACTAACTGCCACTGTTGCATAATACATATTATAGCATGTAAGCCTTCTATGGTTACAATAAACACAATTATTATAATACCTTTTCATTTATCTGTACTTTTGGAGCAGTACCGGTATTTATGAACATGTACGGTTCGAGCAACCATCTGGAACATAGACATATTCCTACGATCTAGTTGTAAATGACGTTCACTTCAGGTTCCCGCCCTCCCTCAACGTCTCACACTCACTTGCCCCCTGCAGACTTTTCACAGGTTTATTTCTTGCAGAACTTAATGTTGTTACCTTTGTCACTATAAATGGGTTACTTAAAGCAGTTAGACGTCGAAAATTTCAAATCATGGCGGGGGAAACAAGTAATTGGACCTTTTAAAAGGTTCAACTGTATTATTGGAACAAATGGCTCAGGTAAGTAGCTAACGCTAGTTAGCTCACGTTGGCTAACGGCAGATCCCTGATTAAAGTTAAGAGGACATTAAGTAACTGTTAAAGTTAACTAAGTTTAATGTCAAGTCATGTCAGAAATCTGAAAACAACGTATGGAAATTTGTCCTCTGTTCTGAAACTAATAATACAGGTCCACACAATTATGAAATGAATAATGACCACTTCAGAAGTTCTTTGGGGTTGCATATGCTCATATTAGCTTGAAATCCCAACGTTAGCTAGCTAATGAAACATATCATGCCAGTCTCTTTAGCTTGATTCTTCACTGTTACATAATGTATGGTATCTATCAATATTATAATGACGTTTAATTCATATGTCATCAACACGTAAAAAACAAAGGAAAAGTTATTCCCAACATCATGCCTTTTGTCGAATGTTTTTATCCTCAGGGAAGTCCAATGTCATGGATGCCCTGGGGTTTGTAATGGGCGAGCGGGCTTCGAATCTGAGGGTGAAACACACCAGAGACCTCATCCACGGAGCTCATATTGGCAAGGCAGTTTCCAAAACAGCCAGTGTTACTATGCGATACTGCAACGATAACGACGAAGAACTGAACTTCTGCAGGATTGTCGCAGGTATGATTTTAGGACACTGTAGTACCTTATGTTATTATGTCATTAATGTTATGACATTATTTAAATTGTTGAAGAGTTGTTAAGCTAGCTAGTAAGCAAGACGTTTGTAATAGTAAAAAAAACATATTCAAAAACGTATTACGTATCGTTTAGGTGACTCTTCTGAATATTACATCAACGGCAAACAAGTGACATTGGCCAAGTACTCAGGAGAACTGGAGAAGATTGGCATAGTGGTGAAAGCCAGGAATTGTCTGGTGTACCAGGTGAATGAGCGCAAAAGAATAAAGTGCTACAAAGCACATCCAATTAAACAAGATTCATAATAAATACAATCCATCTGAAATGAAAATACTTTTGGTTTTAGTTTTGGAGATCTGAGAGAAAGTTCCAGCTGTAACTTAATGTTCTGTTTCATTCTGTTTGCCAATATCCAAGAGGAATGTGACAAGACTTTTAAAAGTTATTATTTATGCCTGGAATAGCCCAAAGTATTTAAATTAAATTACTCCGCATCAGGGCGCTGTGGAGTCCATTGCTATGAAGAATGCCAAGGAGCGGACGCGCATGTTTGAACGCATCAGTAACTCTCTGGAGCTGGCTGGCGAGTACGAGAAGAAGTGCGCCGCTCTGCAGAAGGCCAAGGAGGACACGCAGTTCCACTTCAACAGGAAGAAGGCCGCCACGGCCGAGAGGAAACAGGTCTCCAAAGACAAGGCGGAGGTAAGGCCTGAGAAACAGATGATGGAGATGAGAGTCCTTGGATTCAGCAGCTAGAACATGGTATCATTGGATTACATAGAAAGATTAGGTATCTCACTCAAAGTCTCTCAAAGATATATTCACTAGAGGTGCATGAACGTTTTCATCATTACATTTAATCATTATCTTTAATCACTCCTTGAACTTTGCAAATAAATGTCTGTATTCAAACGGCGCTTATTTGTTTGCAATTTGGTTCATCTGCTGTGTGCAGTTATGGGATCATCATTTAGTGTGAATATTGTAAAATACGTACGTGTGATGTATGCATAAAAACACAAATTATGAATTGCGTATGCAAATGTATTCTTTTAGTGTCAATATTTGTATACTGTATGTATACTCAGTGTTTCCCCTACCGTTATATTAGGGGGGCGCCCCGCCCCCCCAACGGCACCCCCCGCCCCCCCTGGAAGGTCAAGTTCATTTTGTTCAATTTTATTTTCTATAAAGCGCCAGATCACAACGGAAGTAATTTAAGGTTACCTTTCCTATAGAACAGGTCTATAGCTTGTTCTTTTATTAAAACAAAATAAATAGCCTTATGTTATTTATCTTATTTACACGACGGCATGTAATTTCTGTCTCTACATGGTCGCGCATTTACAATTCTCTGCTCTCTGTATCGCGCATGGCGGAGTTCCGGCGTGATGCGCACAAACACACACACACAGACACGTGCGCGCACACACAGGTGAGCACGCTCCCACCAGCGGACATAATTGGGCTTAAGAATCAGTGCACAGCTACGGACACTTTTAAGCTTTAAAAAACTAATATCCAGGCGTTCATGAATCCGGCAGAGATCTTTTCCTAGGTAGGGTCGACAATGAGGCCCAGTGAGAATGGCTAAAACAGACGTGGAAACAGAACGTACGTACAGAATGTCCGCACCGAAAATTCAGAAATAGATCTGGCTTCCATTTTTTATCATTTTCCGCGAGTTGTGCGTGGCCCTTTTTACATAGAGTCTGGTAATACATCTATGAAATGTAACGAAAATTATTTATTTTGCTGTGAATAATGAAGGAAGCAATAAATCCGATTATTTGCCAAACCCTCAAGAGCTGTTGCCATGGAGATTTAACGTTACTTTCTGTTTGAAGACAAGGTAGCAGCTAGTGTTGAAGAATGGATGACTTGAAATTGGACGACTTGAAATTAATATATGAAATTGAACATCAACACCTATACGGATAAAATAAATAAACAAGGATAGCAAAACAGATTGATAAGCAATGAGAACGGCAGAAACACAGGCAGGACGTCAGATGAAGAGACAGATCATAGTGACACAGGCTGTTTTTTTTTTTTCGTCATATGAAGGCTGAGACATTCATAACATTTTATTCAGTCTTACTGGTCCTTTTGTAATGCCAACATGTGCACTTCGTTGTGGATAAGTAAAGCC